>NW_020664417.1:87250790-87389367 GCF_002925995.2 Terrapene triunguis | reverse complement strand
AAAAAAAAAAAAAAAAAGCCGCGATCGCGATCTGCAGCAGCAATTCGGCGGAAGGTCCTTCGCTTCGAGCGGGAGTGAGGGACCGTCCGCCGAATTGCAGCCGAATAGCTGGACCTGCCGCCCCTCTCCGGAGTGGCCGCACCAAGCACCTGCTTGCCAAGCTGGTGCCTGGAGCCGGCCCTGGATCAGTGGTACAAAATGACAAGCAACGCGCTCTCCTCTACCAGTGGAAAAGGATCTTTATTTGAACAAGGAAAATGGCATCATCCCTAACGTGCTCCCCTTTTCATACAGAAAACATTTCTCTCTGCTGAGCTTCTGCCTAGATCCTCCCACGCTGTTTTTTTCCTTGCTTCCTGCTGCAGATTTACAGAAACCATACGCACATCGTCACTGTAACAGTCTGTTCCACCTTGCCTTGAAGCATTTTTTATGTCCGCCAGACAATAGCTGATGTTCATGATTCTTAGTTATGTTATTTACAATTACTAGATGTACTAACATCTGTTACACCTTTATTTCTGATACACTTACTCTCTCCTTTTCCCTTGACATCTCTAACATCTGCTACACAATGGCTCACAACCATCTCTTTGGCAATTTCATTCTGCACCTAGATCAACAGCTCTGCCCCTTTTTGTCACATGTTGGAAAGCGGCTGAATCAGTTATGGGATGCTGTGCACATGGTCTTGCATTCTAAAATGTCATACAAGAACTGAACGTAGATTTGTGCACCTAAGGCCTACGTTTTGGACAAAACATAGAAAGCATAGGCATGCAGTAGTTGGAATGTCTGACCTTGAGATTCTGAATTAGACTGAGTCTGGTGGTTTTATTACATGCGTGCCCTTCAGTTTGGGTCAGCGTTCTAGCAAGAACCCTCAACACTAGTTGTCGAGAACAACCTAGTTACATCATCTTTCAACTAGGGATCTCAGAGCACTGTGCAAGCTTTAGTTAGTTACACCTCAGAACACCTCTGTGAGTCAGGGCAACCATCATTTAAATGCACTGAATAAATCAGTGAAATGACTTGCCTGAGCCCACACAGCAAGTATGTGGCAGCCCCAGGAACGAACTCCTGCTCTGCCTGGTCATACAACTGTCTTAGTGACAAGGTGATAGGGATAGCAAGAAAAAAAAAATCTGAACTTAAGTTCAGCTACACTTGGAGCAGGGGGTGCTTTTCCCAGCTCGAGCAGTCATCCTGGTGCTAGCTTTCACTGAGCTTGTGTGCTAAAATAATAGGGCAGCATTGTGGACTAGCTGCCCTGAGTACTTACCCATGGGGTCTGGTTGCATTTGTACTTGGAGCAGCAGCAAACCTGAGCTGCTGCTCTCCTCTGCCCATGCTACCACGGCCACACTACTATTTGTAGCATGCTAGTTCAATGTCTACTCAAGCTGGGAATCATCCTCACCAGCTCCAAATGTCGACGTAGCCTAAAGCAATGAAAATCAGAGTTAAAGCTGTCATTGTGCTCTTAATGCATATGGCTGTGTCTAGTTACTACACGCCTCTCCGAATAACCTGAGATCTTTAGGCTCGTCTACACTGGTTGGTTGGTTTGGTTGGTTGGTTTGGACCTCTTTGACTATAACGGTTTAGAAATTGTTACAAAACCATTATTCCTTTTATGGGAACAAGCTATGTCATATTATACACCATAATAAGCCCCCTCATATTATTTTTATTCATCTTTATTATGGTAGTGTGACTGAACCAGCTGAGATCAGGGTCCATTGTGCTAGCCACTGTACAGAGTGTAACAATACAGCTGTCTCCACATGGGAAGGGCTGTATCAATTGAAAAGAAATACAAAAACTGTGTGTGGACAAGCCATTACTTAACACCTGTGTTTTGAAAGCCAGGCACAATGAAGTGAGTTAAAGATGGAGTAACATCCTTTCAACATCCTTGCTCTTGTTGACTTAATGTAGACTCTCAAAGGTTAACATTGTCATTTGTACTAATGTATATTTAAATCTCATAAATTTTTTTTAAAAAATTCAC
The DNA here is from genome assembly GCF_002925995.2 of Terrapene triunguis. Taxonomy (NCBI): domain Eukaryota; kingdom Metazoa; phylum Chordata; order Testudines; family Emydidae; genus Terrapene; species Terrapene triunguis. The sequence continues at coordinate 87,387,350 of NW_020664417.1, read as the reverse complement.
ATCAGTCAGAACGAGACCAGGCCTCTTAAAATGTTGTGAACACTTAAAATGACCACCCTCTGAACTTTTGAAGCACTCGCTGAAGTTTGTGATGCCTGACATTGTACAGGGATATGTTACTTCTCTAAACAAGTACCTGGCCTGCAATGGACCAAAAGAGAGCCTGCTTTTATTTTTAAATAGTCTGATAAACACCTTGTCATTGAACTTTGATCTAACTCCTATGTAAAGCTGGAAAAGAGACCTTATCCTCAGTCCTACCTCAAAAAGGGATGAATGTTCTAACTCTTTTATAACTTATTAAATGTGTAGATCCCCCTTAACTTTATGAATCAGGTGCAAAGCTGATGTGCAGATTGAGGTTTTGATTCTGACTCATCAAGGAATCTGTCCATTTCATTCTTTCTAATATTAGCAGCAAAGAGTCCTGTGGCACTTTATAGACTAACAGAGGTATTGGAGCATGTCTATAAGGTGCCACAGGACTCTTTGCTGCTTTTACAGATCCAGACTAACACGGCTACCCCTTTGATACTTTCTAATATTAGAGACAGATACAGTACTCTGAACTCACCTAATCATAAGAAGAATCAATTGGTTTGCCGTGGAGTCCACCATGGGCTAGGCTAGACATTTAAAAACATTTTACCACATAAAGTGACAATGTTTTCAGCGGAAATTCAAATACCGCAAAACTGTGGCCAAAGCCCAAAAAACTTCACACATCATATTTTGGTTTTTCTGGCTGTCAGGGATTTTTTCAAGTAAAAATGGACATTTTTTGTGGAAATTTTTCAGTTAGTTGGAAGCCAAACTTTTCCATTGAAAAAGTTTTTCTTCAGAAATATTTCAGTCAGCCCTATTTATCCCTGCCCTGAGGAGCTAACCATCTAAAGATGGATAGACTATAGGTAAAGGGGAGTAACAAATAGGGGTTTATTATACAAGTCAGCTAGATTCAGAGTGGGGCTTAAAGAGGGTCTTTAGTGTGGACAGGATGCCTTGCAAATGAGCTCAAGGACATGAAGAAGAATTACAGAAATATATTTGAATAGTACCAAAATATAGGTGAGAATGAACTATATAATATGAACATGTAGTTAGAGTTTTTACAGAACTATGGATATTGAGAAATAATACTAACAAAATCCAAATGCTTTTTTCAAGGCAAACTTGTATATTAACAGGGTTGATTCTCTCATACACCGTTGTAAGTCAGAAGTAACTCTATGGAAGTTGGACTGATGTGATTAGAGAGTCAGGCTCACTTGTGCAACCAGAGATCTGCATGTACTGTAGTTGGAATGAGCCATTCCTGTATTGAAAGAGAACAGTGCAAATTCTCATGCCATTACATCTGCAGGAATGCTACCTTTAACTTCACTGGCATCAGGATTGGGTGCAATTTTTATGGCAGTTGTTCAGATACCTAAGATTTTCATAGATTAGATCCTGAGAAGTGCTGAGTCCCTGCATCTGGCATTCTTAGTCAATAGGAATTGCAGGCACTCAGCAATTCTCAGAGGTCAAAATTCTAACAAACTTCCTCTGTTACCAACCAAGTAAAATCCATTGAATTTAACTTGCAGCTGAAGTCAAGGGGACTTTGCCTGCATAAGAACTAAGTAAAATCTGAATAAAATTGCAGTCAATGGGAATTTTGCTGAGTAAGAACAGATTAAGGATTGTAGGATGTGGCCCTTTGTAGGTTGATAAAGGCATACTGAATGGTAATTTTGTCTTTGATATTTCTTGGACAGAGTCTAATGCAGTACTTTGATCTGGAATGAGTGTGTGAAAGGTCATTGGATAAGCAAATGTTTTGAAATACCCTAAGCCATCTGACATAACCAGCACAACTTAGACTTAAACTACCCAGATTTATTCAACTTTACTGATAGCTATATGGTTCTACAGGAAGAGACATTATAGTAATTCCAGTTAATGGGCAGTGCTAGACAGTGTATGCAGAAGTCCATAAAATGATTAGTAATTGCTAATGGATATAAAACATGTCAATGTTTGTTAATGATGAACAAACCTTGCCATTTTAGAGTTTGGCTTTTGACTGGATCTGAATCCAAAGCTTGGGAAGCTTATCTGAAGTTTACAAATTACTTGTGCTTGCAAAACTGCAGCCAAATCTAAAGGTTTTCTCATTAGATTTCCATTATTTCTAGCACTGGCTGAGCCAGAAGTCGTTTTTGTTGATGTTACATCCATAATTGTGTATTATAATATCTAAGTGCATTTCACATGATGATTTGGCATATTGATCCCCTCTCAGTTGTAACCAGAATCATGTTGGCATACCAAAGGAAAAAATAATGAGGGGGGGGAAATTTCATATGAAGTCTTCAAAAGACTGGATTGGGTCTTCAAGACTGGATTGGGTCTTGGATCTTGAAGTCTTCAAAAGACTGGATTGGGTCTTGAAATGGTTAAAAGTAAAAATGCAAAATGTGTGTAAAGTTGTCAAGAGTAATCCAATAACAGGAAGAAGATGCAGCTTTTGCAAGCTCAATGGATCTTCAAGCCAGGCTCAATGGGTTTATGCAGGAAAACTCACCACACCTGGGATTCTTGTTCGGCAAGCTCCAGAGGCTGGTTCTTCAGCTGAAATTGTAGACACTGCTGCTTCTAGCTCTAGAGGTCCCCATTCAATTCCCCAGATATCCACCAAGATAGCAACCATTATATTGGAGGAAGAGATTTTCCTCAGCTAGAAATGTTGCATTAATAAAACAATGCAAACGTAAGGTCTGACAAGGTCCCTCACCAAAGGCTCTTATGTAAATTAAGCTGTCATGGGATAAAAGGAAAGGTCCTTTCATGGACTGAGAACTGGTTAAAAGACCGGGAACAAAGAGTAGGAATTAATGGTAAATTCTCAGAATGGAGAGGGGTAACTAGTGGTGTTCCCCAAGGGTCAGTCCTCGGACCAATCCTATTCAACTTATTTATAAATGATCTGGAGAAAGGGGTAAACAGTGAGGTGGCAAAGTTTGCAGATGATACTAAACTGCTCAAGATAGTTAAGACCAAAGCAGACTGTGACGAACTTCAAAAAGATCTCACAAAACTAAGTGATTGGGCAACAAAATGGCAAATGATTAATATGGATAAATGTAAAGTAATGCACATTGGAAAAAATAACCCCAACTATACATACAATATGATGGGGGCTAATTTAGCTACAACAAGTCAGGAAAAAGTTCTTGGAGTCATCGTGGATAGTTCTCTGAAGATGTCCACGCAGTGTGCAGAGGCGGTCAAAAAAGCAAACAGGATGTTAGGGATCATTAAAAAGGGGATAGAGAATAAGACTGAGAATATATTATTGCCCTTATATAAATCGATGGTATGCCCACATCTCGAATACTGCGTACAGATGTGGTCTCCTCATCTCAAAAAAGATATACTGGCACTAGAAAAGGTTCAGAAAAGGGCAACTAAAATGATTAGGGGTTTGGAACGGGTCCCATATGAGGAGAGATTAAAGAGGCTAGGACTCTTCAGCTTGGAAAAGAGGAGACTAAGGGGGGATATGATAGAGGTATATAAAATCATGAGTGATGTAGAGAAAGTGGATAAGGAAAAGTTATTTACTTATTCCCATAATACAAGAACTAGGGATCACCAAATGAAATTAATAGGCAGCAGGTTTAAAACAAATAAAAGGAAGTTCTTCTTCACACAGTGCACAGTCAACTTGTGGAACTCCTTACCTGAGGAGGTTGTGAAGGCTAGGACTATAACAGCATTTAAAAGAGAACTGGATAAATTCATGGTGGTTAAGTCCATTAATGGCTATTAGCCAGGATGGGTAAGGAATGGTGTACCTAGCCTCTGTTTGTCAGAGGATGGAGATGGATGGCAGGAGAGAGATCACTTGATCATTGCCTGTTAGGTCCACTCCCTCTGGGGCACCTGGCATTGGCCACTGTCGGTAGACAGGATACTGGGCTAGATGGACCTTTGGTCTGACCCGGTACAGCCGTTCTTATGTTCTTAAGCTTTCTGTCCTTTTCTCTTCTCTGCTGACTTACGTTATGAATCTACTGAATGTATAATAGGAACACTTCATAGTGATAAACAAGGACAAATGAGGTGTGAAAGAAAAAGCACAAGTTTTATACAGAAAAATATACATAACTAGGTTTTTATTTTTTTAGCATTATTAAACATTTATGTTCTGACAGCACATAAAGGTCTCAACCAGGTCAGGAACCCATTATGCTAAGTCTTGTACAAAACCATATAATAAACAACATTCCCTGCAGCAAAGCAGTATGCTTAGATTTTTAAGGTCAGAAAGGACAGTTATGATCATCTAGTCTGACCTCCTAAGTGATTTCTCATCAAGCCTATAACTTCTGGGTCAGCTACAGCGTATCTTTTAGAAAGATGCCTAAGCTTGATTTAAAGACTTCAAGTGATGGGAAATCCACCATCTCCCTAGGTAAACTGTTCCAGTGGCTAATCACTGACTGTTCAAAATGCGTGTGCTCTTTCTAGTTGCAGCATCCAGGGAGCAAAAGTTGTAACCACTGTATAAATTATAAGAAATATAAAAATAAAATGTAAGTAGTGGTAGCTGTTTCTTAAATTATCCTGATGCTAACTTCTCCACTAGAAGAGTATTTCCAAACTAAAGAAAAGTTTTCCTAACTAGGTAATGAACTGGTATATTTACTGTATCTGCCTAATGGAAACCTAATTTAAGATTCAAATGAATTATTGTAAAAGAAAGTTTATATGTACAACACATGCCTGTGTTTCCCTTTAATCTGGAAACACAGTATATAATTTTCACTAATCACAGTGCCTCTATTTTTTCCGACCACAAATCAGCCATAATTCAGTGCAGTGAAATGGAGTAAGACCCATGGAATGCCTCTGCCGAAGGGCTGACATACCCTAGCAAAAACGATGCCTCGCTTCCTATTTGTTGTGTTCAGTAATATTGCCTCTGTAAATACTCTTACAATTCAACACCAACACCAAATTAAGAGGAAAGCCTCCAGAGTGTACAAACGTGCAGGATTATATTTCAGTTGTCTTTGTTCAATGTCTTAATTAAAACCAGCCACGGCAGCCACTGATTTATAAGTCTCGGAAACACACTGTGGAGTTTTTTAATATAAATTTCCAAAAGCCACCCAAACTCAAAGGGTAAAGTTCTGTCCTCAGTTACTCCCCTGCTTGATGAATGAAGTAAATGGGGTTATTGGTATGTAAGTGAGAGTGGAAGAGGGCCCATTTTAAAGCAATAAATGTGCATGCTTTCTCTAGCCAAGGTTTAGAAGCACAAGTGACTCACTCCAGAGACACCTGATCAAGTCCTTTGTGAGTCTTGTAAACAAAATGTAGATATTTTGTACACCTTCCAGTAGATCTGAAGACTCAGTCACTATTGAATGAAAGCTACTTTTTTAAAGGGGAACTTTCCTAACAGTTTATTTCAAAATTTCTTGACTACTTTATTTTTCCCTGGATGATCTCATTTACACTTCTACAGTTCCTCAAAGCTCAAAGGTCTCAAAGCTCTTTCAAAATATTAACTAACTCACAGTACTTCTTATGAGCTACCAGAGGGTATTATACCCATTTTACAGGTGGGGAAATTGAGACTTCATGTGACAAATCTGCGTGCTGCATCAGGACAGACAGCAGTGACATGGAATGGTTTAAGATTGTTACTGGCATAAGGCAAGACTGTATACTATCCCCTCTTCTCTTCTACATTGTCACACTCTTTATGATGAGAAGAGTGATGTGTGCTGCGGAAGGATACTGATATTGTTTGGGCAAGAGATAGGCTGTGAGACTTATATTTTGCAGATGATCTAGTCATTCTGGATACCAGCTTGGGTGGAATGAAGAGAATCTTTACGAGCACAAAAGCAGAAGAAGCCAATGTGGGACTTCATATCAGTATGCAGAAGGCAAAAATCATAGAGATAGGAGTGAATGCTCTCAACACTGGTGAATGTGTGATTGATGGAGAAGAGTACAAAAGAACTGATGATTTTGTCCATCTTGGAAGAACAATATCTGCTAATGGCCAGCTCACTAATGAAATTAAGATAATAATCTGGAAAGCCAGTGGATCATTTTCCTGTGTGTCAAACATCTGGAAGAGTCAGAAGATTGTATAATGCCAGTTATGCTATTGTCCTCGCAACGCTACTGTATACCTCGGAAACCCAGCAAATGGTGGAAGTACTCAACCGGAAGCTGAAAGCACTCCAGGAGTGTCATTTTAAGAAGAGTCTTGGGAATTAGGGAGATTGTGTAAGAAAAGAGGAAGTGTTGTGCCATAGAGGTCAGCAGCCTGCGGACTCAATAATCCCAATAGATGGCTACGGTGGTTTGACTATGTCATCAGGTTAGCCCAGAGCAGAAGCACTTGGTACATCTTAGATTGGATCCTATGTGGAAGGAGGAAAAGGCATGGGGGACAAAGTATTCTCTACTGCAGAATAACTGGAAAGGATACTGCCATCATGGAGACAACTTCTGATGGAGTCAAACATCTTGCTCTGGACAAACAGCAATGAAGAAAACATGTGCCTCATGTGCCACTAGGAACAGGAGATTCTAAATCTAAGAAATTGAGGCATAGGAAGTTAAGTGAATTGTTTAATGAGGCACATGGAATCAGTGGGGGGAAAACAGGATTAGCACTCAGGAGTCCTGACAGCTAGTCTTCTGCTCTAACCACTAGACTATTGTACATTCATTCCATCTTGATCTCTAATTCCATTAAAATCAGTGACAAAAGACCTATTGATTTTAGTGGTATAGGACCAGGCCATAACTGTACAAACTAAAAAAGCTATCAGTATCACAGGCTCATAATGACCAGCCACTAACTCCCCACTAAACTCAAGTGGGGCTAAATTGACCATGTTCCGATCCAGAATAGGTTTTGGCCAGGCTATGGAATTCATGCAGGAGATCAAATCAGGGCTCTGACTTGGCTTTCACAGCAATGGAATGTCTCACAAGAGATTCCATCACAAAATGGTGGATATCCCACAAAATCAGTTCCACTATGGGCTGAAGTCCCATGACAGCAATTGTTCTCCTGAGATGTTGGCCCCATCTGAACTCAAGCTTCTAGTTTCAGATCCTGGGATTCAAATCCCCAAACCCCTCCCTCCAGAATTTGAATGGCGTCCAATTCAAGGCTCTCATTTTGGCCTTAAGTCTTTCAGCCTTGCAACCAGTAATACTAAACTCTGAGCCAAGAAATATGCCGTGGGGAGGGGAGAGATGCAAGTAACACAGAAATCAAATTCTGCAAAGTAAATCAAAAGTTATCAGGAACTAATATCCCCAAATCAAATGCACACACCTTTGTGTGGTTTATTTGAAGGAAATCAGAGGATGGAAGTCTTGTGTCTAAGGCACAGGAGAGGGACTCAGCAGATCTGGGTCCAGTTCCTGACTCTCATCGATTCCCTGTTTGACCCTAAGCAAGTCACTTAATCCTATAAAACAGGGATAATACAGCCAACCTCTAGCACTGTAAATAGGGCATGGAGAGTGTGGATGCATGTGCGCGCAGTGCCTAGCACAACAGGGCCAGGATCGTGTTTGGGACCTCAAAGCATAAATGCTATAAAAGCAGAGCACCAGTGAATTGAGCCTGTATCCCCAGGGGCTTTAGACATGTTAATTGATTACTAAAGAGAAAAGGTATTGCAGGGTCAACGTTCTGCTGACAATGTCTATAGAATGAATGATTGACTGTAGCAATTTAGAACTTTTTTAAGCAGTAGCCGAGAATCCTGTAACACTTGCTCATGTCAGTCGTTCCACTGAAATCAATGGTGGTGCTCACGAGAGTAGGTACTGCCTGAGTAAGGGGGTAGGATCAGGCATGTAGTTGCAATTCCTCTAGGCTATAGTGGTTTAGGATTTTAGCACCTGTAAATGTGTCAGAAAATCCATGAAATATTGTCACCCGTATTCATAGAATGTATTAGAATAAAAATAACTAGGCTTGTGATTTCCCCATCATGGAAAAAAAGGTGCATGTCTGTCATCAGGTTATTGCCGTCTGTTTCCAGCCTCCTCTAGCCAGCGATTTAAAATCTGATTGAAACTTGAATAGGGATTTATTTTACAAATCCGGAGATTTGTCTTCCCCGCATGAATCTTCAGGAACAATAACTTGTAACAACAAACTTTTTTTTACATGCAGAGAAAGGAAAACTTCCAGGGAAATATTTTAGCTGCCAGCAATAGATGTGAGGAAAAGGTTAAAATGCCAGAACTGTCAGTGTCTGCAGTATGTCTTGTGCCTTGTCTGGATTGCAGCCCTCCACATAGCGGTGTCCATGTGGCCCCTTAGTGTAAATCATGGTTTATGCTGGAGCAGTGCAAATTGCACCACTGTAATTTACCCTGGTTTTAAGCTGTGCCAGTGCAATTCTCACTACATCTGTGTAAAACGTGTCCGCACCCTACGGGTTTGAGCTGCTGCAGCTACCCCAGTGGCTTAAATCCCAATGCAGACAAAGCCTTCACCTTGGTTAGTTCAAACTAAAGATGTGAAAAACATTTTTTGGTAACAAAACCAACACTCAGATGAAACGTCTGCTGTTTGGTTTGAATTATATGATGGGGTTGCCTGTGACAGCAGGGGACTGTACTCAGTGACCCAGGAGGGCTCTTCCAGTCCTATGTTTTCATCACAATCCCAAAGATCAGGCCAGTCTTGCTGAAGGCTCACACATGCAAATTTTAATAAGGTCTGGGCTACAAACCCTGCCAAGTTCCAAATAAAAAATATGGTGGTTCTGACTGAGTTTCATCCTCAGTATGGGATCATTCAGATACAAAGCTAGAGATGAGCCTGAACCAAAAGCCTCAGTCCAAAGAGCCACAGACTTTGGAAACATCTGGATCCATCTCTCCATAAATGGGATGAACTGAAACCCTGGAACTGGTCTCCTTCAAACTTTGCAAGAGTTTGGATTTGGATCTGGATTTTGCAGCTGGGACATCTCGTGACTCAAGGGAGGTAAAGAAGCTCCGGGCTCACTGTGTGCTCCCCAGCAATGAGACCAAATTCCTTGGTGCTAACACCTAACCTCCATGGCAACATGCCTTCATTCTATTGTAATGAAATATCTTTCATTCCTAACCCCTCTCCCCCGCTCAAACACATACGGCCATGGCTCACAATTGAAAATACTCATTGACATAAACCCTGATTTTCTGCCATGATTAATTTTGAGGATGGGTTTTTCATTATGCTCTCTACAAAGCCTGGCTCCATTCCCCTGGGCCTTGGCTCCTGATGTCTCCACAAGCTCCTTTTCCCTGCATATGTCAAGGAAGCGTGGAGCTTGTAGCAGGTTTCAGCAGGCTATCTCCCCAGGACTCAACTGCTGCACTGTTCTCCAGGCTGCCTGATTGGAGATGAACGGAGCAGCCCACACCTTTCAGAGCTATAACTTCAGGTTCTCTGCAGTTGCAGGCAGTTGACACAGCCAGAGCTCTGTTGGGAATAAGAATGAAAGTTGTATGAACCCAATCTCTAATAAAGTGTTGCACAAATGCCAATGACCTGACATCTCGGAGTACTGAACAACTCCACTGCTACCCACACTACACGTGGACCTTAGTTGGGTGTGAAAGAGTGGGACATGGGAAAGGAGCTTTCTGTCCCTTACAACCTCTGTGCAGGGGCTAGGCACAATTGCAGTCCTGGAACTCCTTGCGGTGCAAGGCATTCCGAAGATGGCTGTGATGGAAGGATCCCTGCTTCACATTGGCCAGCTATGCAGGAGAGAGCATGTGGCATCCTCCTCTGGAGTGGTGGAGGGGTTGTGCATCTCCTGTGTGCATTTGTGAGACACAATGCCTTCCAATGCATCCCCTGGGATAGTGCAGTTTAGCACTGCCCCCAATGTGGGCCCATACCCCAGTAGCACAACCTGGTTCTAAACCTGTAACTCCTTTTCTACTACTCTTAGTACTGTAGTATAACCTTTTTTTAAACTACTCCTCTTTGCTCCTGTATTGCATTACTAGCAGCTTTACCAGGCTGCGGTATTACATGTCTGCTTGTTTTTTGGGAGGAGGGGAGGGGAGAAACATCATCCCTTTGTGTTGTTACTGGATGTCTTTCTATTCACCCTCAGCTGCATTTTGTACCAATTCAAAATAACTAGGATTCTTTGTGGCACATCTATCCTCACAAATCTCAAAGAGGCGGAAGTGTTATAAAGTTTCCTACTTCACTCAAAATTGCATTATTCCAAGGCTAAGATCTTATTACAGTCCTAATACAACAGCAACACATTTTTTCCACTGCTTTTCCCAACCTCAAAAGTTGTTGTGGCGTCAATGGTAAAGAAGTTTAGGCTCGCTTGAATTTCAATCTCCTGTATTTGCACAGAAGGGAAACATTAATTCTCTTTTAAAAAATAACACCTTGTGTATAAGATGTACATACACACCCTAAGACCCCAATCATGCAACTGGATCTGCTAGCACAGAAGTCCTGCACCCATTGAAGTCAAATCAGGCAGATTTGATGGACCAGGCTGTGTAATGCAGCAGTCTGGTAAAGCCACTAGTAATGCAATACAGGAGCACAATGGAGTAGTTAAGCAGGCCAGACCACAGGACCTAGTGTAGTAGAAGATGAAATAAAGGATATTTAGGGCTAGATTGTGTTGGGGGCTCTGCGTGTATAGGGAATTCTCCACTGGCATACAGGAATTGTAAAAGCCCTACGCTACTGGGGAAATGGTTCAGCATTCTCATTGCACACCCCATGAGTACCTGGTTCATACCAGGGAAACTGATGAGCCAATCAGCAGACCCCATTCAAAGCCCTTTCTAGGGCAGAATTCCAGTCATTTGCCAGTCGACATTCCTGATGCAATTCCATTCCCCAATGTTCAAGCCATCAAGCATCCCCTGAGAATACTGCAGTTCAACATTGAGGGATTGTTGGCAGCCAAATGCAGCATTATCACAGCTGATATCATCTACCTGCAAGAGATGTACATCGATGCTTCAGAAACAACGTGCTTCAGGTTAGCCGGTTTTGACCTAATGTGCCACACCCCACACAACGAACGTGACTGAATGTAGGTGGCATGGTCCAACATCTCAGGTGTCACTCTGCTTACATCTGCTAGTTTCTGTGATGTGATCCAGATGGGAGGTGTCCATATCACAAATGTTTACAAGCCACTGAATGTTAACTAGAACCAGCAAGTTCTGCAAAAACTAGTTCACCCACCACCTACAGAGGTGACTTCAACAGCCATCATCCTGACTGGGGATACTCTGCACCAAATACTAATGGAGACCACTGGTGGAGAGGACCTCCTAACAACAATCTTTCCCTTATTCGTGATGCAAAGCAGGGAGGTATGTTCCAGTCAGCCAGATGGTCTTGTGAATACTTTCCTGATTTGTGCTGGGAGTCATCCATGGATGGTTATAGCCAACTTGCATCATCTCTGGTCTTGGAAAACTTTCCACACACCCAACACAGACCTTCTATTAGCCACATCTGCCTACAGCTCCCAATCATTATAACCTTTAACAAGCCAAGATGGAACTTCAGCAAGGCAGACCGCATGAAGTACACAGATGTTCTAGAAATAAGTGTTTCCATACCATCTGCATCATCCCAGTTGAGGAAGATTTCAGTTGATTCTGAAGACCCATTTTCAAAGTTATCTGTGCATCCACACCATGAGGACACTGTCCAGTCTCCACATCGTACCTTGATGCTGAACATGCAAAACTGCTCAGTCAGTATGAATCCTCTGGTGATTCAGATATTGATCACCTAATCAAGTGACTGGAGGCTGCTAGAAAAGCATGGTGGGAAGAGATGATTCGGAATCTAAACATCACTCACTCCAGCTAGAAATCCTAGAATTTGATTCATCGTTTTGGCAGAGCTCAGCAACCACTAGCCCTAACCTGACAAACTGGCATGCCAATCCAAGCTGCCAGTTGTCCATTAAATGTGTGGAAGGCCCCAAATGAGAAGCATGTCAGAGGACAAGTCCATGACTAATGGCATCAATTCTATTGGAGACATGCCACTCGGCAATACATAGAGTTGTTGACAGCCACTGAGTTAGACAAAATTCTGAGTGATATTAGCAGAGGTCTGGCTGGTTATGACAACATGTTGCCAGAGTTCTTGAAATATATTGGGACTTGTGCCTGGCACAGAATATCAGGGTTAGAAGGTACCTCAGGAGGTCATCTAGTCCAACCTCCTCCTCACAGCAGGACCACCCCCCAGACAGATTTTTACCCCAGATCCCTAAATGGCCCCCTCAAGGATTGAACTCATAGCCCTGGGTTTAGCAAGCCAATGCTCAAACCACTGAGCTATCCCTCCCTCCACAGTGTTTCATGCAAGCAGTCAATGACATGGCAAATGTCAAAAGTCATTGTTCTCCTGAAACAAGGGAAAGACCCTCACAATGTTACAAGCTATAAACCAATATATCTGTCTGTGCTATTCAAGCTGTTGGAGCACCTCGTTCTTCAGCACATCTCCCCCCAAAGTGGAGTTTATACTCAGTGTCAGAGAGGTTGGAGCTCCTGGGATCAAGTGCTTGCTTTGACAACCATCATCAAATAGCTTTCAGCAAAACCTGAGGACAGGAGTCATATTTCTGGACCTGACCGCAGCATATGACACAGTCTGGCACGCAGGGATTTTAATCAAATTGTCATGGGTAGTCAACACCGTTCACCTTCTCCTCTTCCGCCGACATTTGAGTGCAGAGGGAGACAGAGTCAGCACATGGAAAAGACAAACCAATAGTCTACCCCAAGGCGCTGTGGTGGGATGGATACTTTCTTTAACCTGTACACAAATGACCTTCTGCTCACCCAGTCCTGCAAGTTCAAATATGCAGATGGCATTTGCTGAGGTGTCACAGCCCAGTCATTCCCTTAAAGATGCCCTAAACACTGACTTACGATGGCTGAATACTGTTGTTTTCAGGAGAACATTTATAATCAAGTGTGACCGAGATAGTTTTGAGTGTTCCATCTTTACAATGCCAGAGCAAATCAAGACCTGAATATCTTTCTCAATGCACTTCGCTTGAATCACTAATCCCATCCAGTCTACCTCAGAGTAACTCTAGATAGATCTCTCTCATATCTTAGCCACAGTTTTCCTCAGGTGATTAAGGTGAGGATGGGTAACAACCTCTTAAGCAAATCGGCTGGCATTTGATGGAGGGCAGAGGCTCCAACTCTCTGATCCTCCGGCTTAGCTCTCTGTTGCTCTGCAGCAGAATCCTGTGCTCTGGTCTGGCTCCGTTCATCTCACATCAAGTTGGTTGACACACAACTACACTCAATTACGTGCACCGTAACTAGGACGATTCAACCCACACCAGTACTGGGGCTCCCTGTATTAAGCAACATCATGCCTCCATACATGCATCATGAGGATGCTACAACCAGAATGGGTTGAGAAGATCAGGGCAAACATGAGCCTATCACTATACACAGACCTCTTTGACTACCCAAGAGCATCCTTGTCGTCGAGACACCCGTGGTGGGCCCGCTTGCCCTGCCCAGACTTCTCTGACATCGATGTGGTGTGAAGAATGGTCTGCAGCTGATCGCCGAAACCAGTCTCTTATAACTGACCCGACCATGCATGTACTCGGCTTTGATTTGCCACTCTGCTCATCAGGCCTTCTGAACCGGCTTCAAACAGGCCAGCTAGCCTCCGCCAATGAGAGGATCCCACATGCAGCTGTGGCCAAAGACAACGATGTCACACATCACTGATTGCCCTCTGACCAGGTTTTATGGGGGTCTGAGAGGGCTCTGCACTTTGCTGCTGCAAATTGGTTTGGCAAGCTCTGCATCCAATAAGAGAGCCTTCTGGCTGGCCAGGGAGAATTCACTTGGTGCAAGTTCTCATTCATGCCAGGGGCCCAGGAGAGATGCTACACCACCCCCCACGATCGTGGTTCTGGGCTATTCCCAGATGGGAAGCAGCTCTTAATGTCAGGGCACAAAGATGGCTTAAAACCACCTTAGATGCATTTCCCTTGGGCATCATCTTTCTATGCTACGGCCCCAGAGGCTCAGGACACAATGTCAGTCACAGTGTTTATGACTCAGGAATAAATGTCTGTCTATGGTATTTATCTGGCCTCCATTACAGTAGTATCTGAGTGCCTAACACACTTCAATGTGTCTATCCTCACAACGCCTCTGGGAGGCAGGGAAATGCTATTATCACCATTTAATGTATAGGAAAATGAAGCACCGAGAAACTAAGAGTCAGATTTTTAGACACCTGAAGATCCCAATATGTATCTAGTGGGATTTTTTGGTGCCTCAAGACTTCTAAAAATCTAGCCCCCAGCAACTTTGCCAAGGTCCCACAGGAAGTCTGTGGCCGAGTAAGGAAGTGAAGCTGGGTCTTTCAAATGCTAGGCTAGCACCCAACCAGTGGACCATTCTGCTTCTTTTCTCCACGGGCCATAAACACTCAGCAACTTGCTTTTAATATCTGCTTTGTCTGTTGCTTCCAGTCCAAGCTGGGTGAGATAGGGGGGAAGCCTGCCTGTCAGCTAACGATCAGGTTAACAGAGCAACACTCTGCACCATGGGGCCCCAATCCTGCAATCAGATCCCCACTCTCACGCTCAAGACTGTTCTCTTGACCTATAGCATTCAGAGTTCAGTAAAACAAACAACAACCCAGGTCCCTGCACTACTGAGGCTGGGTTATATGGAGTAGATCATTTACAAAGTGGGAATGGGACCTCATAATACACATGACTGCCAAAATGTCCAACATGTTTGAAGAACAGCTTGTTCTTTATTCTTAAAGTGGTAGTCTCACACTGAAGGGTCACGAGGTCCATTTCCAACAACCTCTGATCTCAAATAAGATTCATATATGTATATACACACCTCTACCCCGATATAACGTGACCCAATATAACATGAATTCGGATATAACGCAGTAAAGCAGTGCTCCGGGGGGGGCGGGGCTGCGCACTCCGGCGGATCAAAGCAAGTTTGATATAGTGCGGTTTCACCTATAACACGGTAAGATTTTTTGGCTCCCAAGGACAGAGTTATATCGGGGTAGAGGTGTATATATATATTTTAATACATACATCTTGGTTTTGTTTATCCAGCACCAACTGCCTGGGAACCATGGTGGAGAGGTTGACATTTCATTTGTCTAAATCAACACCTCCCCGCCTCTTAATTTTATTCCAGTCAATCCTAGCATGTGGAGATTGTGCATAAGATTAGAAATCACTGATGCACAGAAAGCAGGAATGTGATAATTCCCTGAATGGGAATCAATTTATGTGTGAGTCCTGCTGAATGAATTTGTACAGCTGTGAGCCTAAAATGAATGTGAGACATCAGAGCCTTACAATGGCTGCTCGCTCGGTACTTCCTGTACCACCTTGGGTTTGTTTGGATGTCTTTCATCCAAGTAATAGCCAAACCCAGCACTGCTTAGCTGATGAGATAGAACACTGCTTAAGGTGGTAGGGCTGCAGTGGGGAGGGGGAGGAGGAGAGTATAGTTTTAGCTTTATAACCTTTCAATCTTTGTCCTTGCTAAAGCTGCCAACAAGATCACAGAAATCATCATGGTAATCAGTTAAGTGGGAACCTGCCTACTGGCTGCTGGACTAAAATCACTAACACTCTTCTTCACACCGGCTACTGACAGATGTCTGATGGTGGTAATTTTTGTTCATTACCAACAAGAGTTAGGTTATGTGGGGAAAAAACTCAAACACTCCCACTGAAAGGACTATAGTTCTTCAGTACGTGGCCAGACAGGTTTGGGTTCTGAAAACCAAAACAAGAGTGATTTCAATCCATATTCATCTGTCTGAACAATCAGCATACAGGGGGCCTGGATAAGGGTGTGGATTTCCCCAGAGTCTATAATGAGCAAACCAACCTCCTGGTTATTGACTTTGATTTTGCAAAACCAAAGCTGGGATGGTTCTGATCTGTGGTCCATATAATCCAAGCCAACAAAATTCAGAGTAAAGGGGGGGGGCTGGTTCTGGTTTGAACCTTTACCGATGCTCTGAGCTACCCAGTCCCGCACCCTTAGTGTTGAACAAAATGACTAGGCAGAGAAGGCACTATAATGCAGGTAGTGGTCTTCTAAACCAGAAGTGTTTTATGCTCCTATGCAGATTTTTGAAACATTGCCATTTTTAATTCCATTGTCTCTGTGAGACTTTTTTTTACAAAGCCAGTGACCTGAGACCTCACCGCACCTTAAGAAAAACACTCATCAAATAGGCTTAACCTGTCATCTGATGTTGCTGAATAGCATGTATACGGTCTGTGTCATCCTGAAAATTTTCGATGGACTTTCACTTACTGCCTTTCATATGTGAGAAAATCCACCTGCAAACCAGAGTGTCAACTAAATACAACACAGTAACTGCTTAACCCAGCCCCTTGCCCTGGTTTCCTATAAAAAGAAAAAAACACAGTGAAAGTTAATACCCTTTTATCTTCAACGACGGAGGCACATTATTGCTTCTGATTGATCTTAAAGGTCACCAACAAAAAAGTTTGGAAAGAGAGCATCCCTTTGTCAAATAAATGAGGCATGTAAGTCACAGACTTAACTAAGAGTTGCCCAGTATCCTGACTCTTACGTTGCAACTCCAAAAACTGGTAGCTCGCTGCATGACGATTAGTTGAAAGATGCTTTAATAAACATTATCATCCCAAGCATCTCACCTGTCATTTGTCTTGTCAGCGATTGCTACCTGCGTACGCTTCCACATGCCACAGTTCCAGTGCTGCCTTATAGAATTCAGCTGAACCACCCACTCAGAATCCTGGTAGCTACTGAACAATGGTTTCTACCTGCTTTAAGCATTTAGACCATGCTCATCACCATAATATCAGAGGGTTCCTAGCAAACCATACACACAAATCCCTCTGATGGAAAACTCCACAGGAAGAAAGCTTTGGGAGGAGGAAAGCTTTGGGGGGATCCCCCCATGGAGAGTCCCCCCAAATCACATCAAGGAGTGGTGGGTTTTCTGCAGAACAGTCTTTGTGACCTGCCCCCAAAGCCTGGCAAATCTCCATTATAAACCATTATTTGTGCAGAGACCCACTGGTTCTGGACCCTCCAGCTCTTGGGCAGCCTGGTTCCATAAAAATCCTATTACTGGAGCCTCCCCATTGCTGCTGCAAAGCCCAAAGCTAGAATTAAGCCCTTTAACAAAAGTTATCTGGCGACCAGCATCTGCTTCCATTTGTGTAATCCATGGAAGCCAAAGGAAAATCCACCTTTATCTCAGCTCTAATCTGCATTTGAATTATGGTAGCACCGAGCAGCCCCAATTGAGATCAGGGTCCTCTTCTGCTAGGCCCTGTCCGAATACATCGTAAGAGATGGTCCCTGCCCTGAAGCGTCCAACATCTAAATAGATAAGACAAACAGAGGAGGGGAGTGGATATGCCGAAGGTCACATTGCAGAGCTGGGAATAGAATGCAGATCTCCTGAGTTCCAGTCCTGTACCCTATCTCTCGCCCCTACCTCCGCCCCACTTCCCATATATACACTTTTAACTGACTGCAAAGCCCTCTTAAGCAGCAAGGTCTCTCTCTTCCTCAAGGTCTCTGCCTCAGGGCTAGAGGACAACATGGAAACAATTTAACAAAATGGGAAGATGTTGGAGTTTGACCTGATTTAATCCCACAGCCCTGACCTTCTCCAAAGCAGCCTTCCACTCCTAGGAGTAAGCCGCTCCCCGTACCCCTTCCCCAGTACCCAGGTGAAGGAAGGAGGAAGCAGGAGCCAGAGTTAACCCCCAGCTGGCCAGAGAGAGCCCCTGCATTTTGTTGCACAGGCACATTTAAACAACTTTGATTCCCTGAGGGGGCAGATCTTCTTTTTAAACAACTTCTGGACTTCTGCACAATTTCTGAGAGATCCCTCAGAGCTTGATGCTGCAGTGAGCTCCATGGCTTGCCAGGGGCAGGTGAATGGAATGAGGGTTAGTGCCCAATGCTGTATCTCCAGTCCCAACTAATGGTGACAATAAAGGAAACTTTGAAGTCCCTCAGCTCACAATTGTTAAGCTTTCTGCAAACTGGGAACACAGGCAGATACTGACACAACAATCCTCAGCATTTTCGTAAGTCCTTTTCTCTTGACTGCCGAGTAGTGTAATATTTAAATGTGAATGGCGCCTGCTGGTTGGCCAGGGAGCCAGCATTAATCAGTGTCTGATCTGGAGCTCCAGCAGCTTCCAGCCTCTCAGCAGGAGCTATTCGAAAGAGGTGAGGGAAGAGTGTTCTCTGAGGCCAGATCTTGGCACCGGAAGGCATGCAAGTCCCAAAGAACAAGGTTGTACTTGCATTCATTGGCAGAGTCCAATTATTATTATTCAGATGCTGTAGTGACGGGCAGGAGTATAAACCCCTAAGATGATTATTACAGTAGTAGTAGTATTTATTACCTGCAGCCGGTTTTAAAATATCCTTGAGAAAGTAAACTACTCAATTGTCATTATCAGCCTGAATCTTTCTAATTTTGTTCTGGTCTTTTGTGATTAGTACCAGTTTGACCACCAAATACAAAACAAGAATGCATCCATTTTGGAATAGTCTTAAAGTTGCAGGATACTTTGACAAGGGTTATAATAATAAATCCATGCAACCTGCAGCTTAGAAATACATTACGCTCAGGTTCCCTTGCGCAGTTGGGGCTTTCAGTTTACAAATTTCCAGGAGATGTAAAACAGCATTGCTCCATTGTCTTTAATGGAACAACAGAAGACCTCAGCCCATGTCTTTAAAGCCTGCCAGAGCACTGTAGCCAGCAGCACACAATCTGTTACACTACAGGGTGACCAGGTGTCCCAATTCTATAGGGACTGTCCCAATATTCAGGGTTTGTCTTATATAGGCACCTATTACCCCACACCCTGCCCTGATTTTTCACATTTGCTATCTGGTCACCCTCGTTACACACTGCAACACACACTGCTTCTCACTATTTCTATGTTGCGTTGGCTTAAAACGGATGCAGTGCAGGAGGGGAGGGAAAGCATCTCCCGGGACTGGTGGTTGGAGGTGCGTCACAGAAGTGGGAATATGCATAGGCCACCTTAAACAAGAATTCTTATGTTCTATGATATGGGCTGACTCTAAGTTTGCTTCTGAGTTCAGCTCCGAGTATTGGGTATCAGTTAATAAAGCAGTAAGAGGGTTGAGACCCAGTTATCTTACAGACTGCCTGTGCACTGTCACAGCAGTTGCAATCCTCAGGGCAGGCTGCAAGAATATCTGTCTCTGGATTAATACCATGCTCATAGCTAGTGTCGGTGCAGCTCACGCACACTGTAGCGCTTCTCGTCTTGAATTTGCTCCACCTTATGGTCCACAAGAGTCCAAGTCTGGTGGCATTTTGGAGACTCCACAGAATGTATTTTACCAATCAATTAGATATAAACCAGTTAATAATAAATAATACCTAGCTCTGATAACATGCTCAGGAACAAATGCTGCTAACCCTCAATTTAAGATAGAAATGTGGTGTCACTTGAGGAAGCCAAATTGCCACTATAGCAGATTTTTTATTAGAGATAGGCCTAAAGCATTAAATAAGGCTGAATATATAGCAAGAAGTAATATAGTCATGTCTCAGTAGTACTGCTTCCCAGATGCTGACAAGTCAGACAACTGCCTCTTTGGCTCAGAGATCCTATCTAAGTGGTGAAACTGCTTCCACATGCTTGTTATGCAGTGCTGGCTTTCTTTTTGTGGTTGTTCAATATACATACTACACATAGCAGCAACCATGGCTCGCTTTAAATAAAACATGGGTCTCCTCTCTAGCTGCAAAGCGTCTGTCTCCAGTAATGTGCCATCTGATATGGAGAGAGAGAAAAGCCCCATTTTTTCTATCCCATGAAGTCAGTAATAACTTGAAATCTTAAATCACTTGCAAGCACTTTGTAATCCCTAGATTTAGGGTGTACAATATTCTAGGTTAGCCATAAAAGGCCTGCAGGGTTAAAAGTAATAAATCAGAAGACAGGAAGAAAGGATAAAAAAGGTAATATAAGACTGAAATAATCAGTTGGGGGCTGGGAAGAGAATGGTTACAGTGACAGGTAGGTGTAAAGGGACGTCAAATAAGAATGTGCTGGTAAGAGTTTTTCCCTCCCCCCAACTTCAAGTTTTGAGTTTTGAAGTAGGAAACTCAGTAACTCACAAGTGGGTAAATTTCTTAGATGTGAAATAACTTTCACCAGCAGGCTATCGCTGTCTGACTTTAAGCCTAAAGACAATTCTGACTTTATAATCTGTAAATCTATAACATATATGTCTAGTGGTTTAAACACTCGACTTGGGCCTTAGAACTCAAGTTCTACTCCCAATTCTGATAGTGACTCCCTTAGTAGCCTTGGGCTCAGGGCCGGCTTTAGGCCGATTCCCCCACTTCCCCGGAATCGGGCCCCGCACCGAAGAGGGCCCTGCGCCTTACTCACCCGGCGGTCCGCTCCGGGTCTTCGGCAGCACTTCGGCAACGGGGGCTCCTTCAGACCCCAGTCATCAGCGTGCGGGATCAAACCTGGTGCCTCTGGAGCTTAGTGCATGAGCCGCTACTGCCCTTAGCTAAGGCTGTAGAGCAGACTCATTAATTATCTCTCTCTCTCAAGTGGTCTTGGTGCCTCTAGATGGGACAGAGCACCACACCCAGGAGGTGTGTGGATTACACTTGCACCCCTGAGCCCCCCACCTTCACACCCCAACCCCCTGCCCCAGCCCTGATCCCCCTCCCACCCGCCAAACCCCGCAATCCCAGCCCGGAGCACCCTCCTGCATCCCAAACCCCTTATCCCCAGCCCCACCCCAGAGTCTGCACCCCCAGCCGGAGCCCATACCTCCTCCCACACCCCAACCCGCTGCCTCAGCCCGGAGCCCCCTCCAATACTCCAAACCCCTCGGCTCCACCCCCCAGCCCAGAGCCCCCTCCTGCACCCCAAACCCCTCATCCCTGGCCCCACCCCAGAGCCCGCACCCCCAGCCGGAGCCCTCACCCCCTCCCGTACCCCAGCCCACTGAGCCAGCCCAGTGAAAATGAGCGAGTGAGTGAGGGTGGGGAGAGCAAGCGACAGAGGGAGGGGAGGATGGAGTAAGCAGGGGCGGGGCCTTGGAGAAGGTGTGGGGTGGGGGGCAGGGCAAGGGTTTGTACGAATAGAAAGTTGGCAACCCTAGCTAGTCACTTAACATCTTTGCCTCAGTTTCCCCACATGTAAAATGGTAATGCAACTTTCTTGTCTGAGAAAGGTGTTATGTGGTTTAATGTAGATATTTTGAAGAGGAAAGAGGCCATATAATAATAATAATAATGAGCTCAGTATTGGTATTCTATAATGCGGTGTAAAGTAGCAATGCTACTCTTTCTTGGATAATACCTTTCATAGAAAATATGTCCCTAAGGGCCAGATTGTGATACTCTGACTTACACTGAGTAGCCCCTTATATCACAAATGGTCCCACTGGCTTCAGTGGAATACTCATAGTGCAAAGTGTGATGCTGGCAGACCAGGTGCCAGCTCTTGCCAAGGCTGTACGCGTCAGCTGAGCACTGACAAATTCATAGCTGGAAACCAGACTAGCTCACCTGCATGTTAGTATTGTTCAAGACAGGTATATATATAGGTAGACTTATAAGACTGTGTTTAGTGCGTGGAATGCTTTTAAGTTGCTACATGCATTAGTTTCACTTGTAATGTCTGTATCCCATGCTATAAGGTGATATGTAAGTTTTGTGCTTAATAATTATAAAAATGCTTGCTCTGAACCTATGAACCCAGTCAGGAGTAATGGTCCCCTGCCCATCAAGAAGGACTACCGACACTAAATGGGCCATTGTAGAACATCATGAAACAGAGACTTGGTTAATGGCCCTCTCTCACTCATGACGGTGCTAGGACAGGCTTTCTTGCACATATCAGCTTGAATGCCGGAAGAAGGGGATCAAACAGGAACGCAAGTAATTTTTCTCTCTCTCTTTGGCTGTTTGGACTCTCACAGGAATGGAGCTATGACACAGAAGCAGAGATCCTGGGGCCAACCTGGGTTAGCCCTAAAAGACATACAGTGCTGACAGATTACTACAACTCTCACCTTTTGGAACCATAGACTGTAACTCATTTGCGTATATGTGTTTGCCTGCTTTAACCTGTAAATAACTCTCGCACTTCTTTTCTTAGTTAATAAATCCTTAGTTAGTTTACTATAGGACTGGCTACAAGCATTGTCTTTGGTGTGAGATCTGAGGTACAAGTTGACCTGGCATAAGTGACTGGTCTCTTGGGAATGGAAGCAACCTGAATCCTTTGTGATCTTTGATGTATGGCAACCAACTATCACTAAGTCCAGCTTGCCTGGGTGGCAAGATAGACCGAAATGCTCAAGGGGACTGTCTGTGACTCCATTTTAAGACTGTTATGGTGCTTCAGGAGTTTGTATTTGGTACTGGGTTGGCGAAATCTAATTATAGACCATACCACCAGTTTGGGGTTTCTACCTGGCTTTTGGACAGTCTACGCTGAGGTTGGCATTCATGTTTGTGAACCACCCCAGACAGGGTGACACTAAGTACTAGTCAACATGAGTAAGAGCTCAGTAAAATGGCCCTTAAGGTCTGATCCAATAACTATTTGAAATCTATAATAGCCTTTTCACTGAGGCTTCATGGGGCATTGGACCAGGCCTAAGAGCATTAAGGGTAAAAAAAGCAAGAAGAGAGGTTTCCATATGGGTTCTGAACATAGAACCCATGGGTGGGCAATGAGATAGAGCCATCTACTAGGACTATTCCAGGTGGTAGCAGGTGTTGTACCAAGATTAGATATCAGTGAAGATACAGAGAGATAATGGCTGATGCCAGTTATTTCGAGGAAAACAGGAGGGAGAGAGGGAGAGAATGAAAGCAAGAGACAGAGTTGGCTGGAGCATGTCATGGGAAGGTTTTAAAACCAAGAGGGCAAAATAAACCTGGACCTGAATTGAATGAGAAGCCAGTTGTGTTGTGGCAGTGGTTTTTGGTTTGTGTGTGACATGATCCCACTGTATTCTGATCAACTAGACAAATACTAGGTTGCAGAGGGGGTTGGAACCAGAGAGAGGGATTCAAATAGCTACTTGTAAAGTATAGTATGTGTTCTTCATACTGAGCAATGGTAGAGCATGAGTACACTGCAAGAGGAACAATGTTTGAACACGTTTTGAAACATAGCATGGTACTGTAGTAATCTTCGTCTTACCAGTGTGTACAGAAAATGCAGTCCTATAGCCATGTTATGGAGCAGTGTTTTAGCCTAGGTTTGTCCACTCTATCTAGAAGAAGCCATTCTATAATACTGTGTTTAAACATGGTTATTACTGTAGTGTAGATGTGGCCTGCCTAATAACGGCCTGACTCAAAGTCCATTGAGGTCAATGGAAAGACTCCCATTAAATTTGGTGGGCTTCAGATCAGGCCCAAAAAACAGAATGCTAGCAATTTTTATGATCACGTTGGCTAATTGTGATGGAACAGCCATGTCCCCGAATGTGTACCTGGCCTATTCTGTCAGCACACGCACTCTGGGGGGACAAGCACCTGGAGCGTACTGCTCATTTCTGGATGTCTAATCATTAGTAAATTAAATATGCAAATTACCGTATATACTCATTCATAAGCCGAATATTTTTGGTAAAAAAGTGACACATCAAAGAGCGGGGGTCCGCTTATAAACGGGTCTACACCAAAATTTGATGATTTTAAACTCTATGGAATCATTGAATTGAATATCTAATACAGGGATCGGCAACTTTTGGCACCCGGCTCACCAGGGTAAGCACCCTGGCGGGCCAGGCCAGTTTGTTTACCTGCCGCGTCTGTAGGTTCGGCCGATCATGGCTCCCACTGGCCGCGGTTCGCCGCTCCGGGCCAATAGGGGCGGCAGGAAGCGGCGGCTAGCACATCCCTTGGCCCGCGCCGCTTCCCGTCGCTTCAACTACCTGAAAGGGGGTTCCAAAGAGGATGGATCTAGGCTGTTCTCAGTGGTACCAGATGACAGAACAAGGAGTAATGGTCTCAATTTGAAATGGAGGTGGTTTAGGTTGGATATTAGGAAAAACTTTTTCACTAGGAGGGTGGTGAAGCACTGGAATGGGTTACCTAGGGAGGTGGTGGAATTTCCTTCCTTGGAGGTTTTTAAGGTCAGGCTTGACAAAGCCCTGGCTGGGATGATTTAGTTGGGGATTGGCCTTGCTTTGAGCAGGGGTTTGGACTAGATGACCTCCTGAGGTCCCTTCCAACCCTGATATTCTATGATTCTATGCTCTGAGGAGTGCTATTGAAAACAGCTTCAAGCACGTTGGTCCAGAGGCAGCCCTTGGAAATGTAAGGTCTTGGGCAAAACTCGGTAATCTGCATGGTACGCAGCCCAGGGGGAGGGTTGGAGACACTTGTCATTAGGCAGAGAGGGGTGGGATTTTATAGCTCAGGTTTCCATGAGGAAGTGTCAGACTTTTTTTTTTTTTTTAAATGGCAAAAATTGAATTGCAGGCACCTGGAATGAAATTGCAGATTTCGCGGCATTGTATGTGTTTGTTATCCACACTGACCCCTGGTTGGGCCTGAAGGATCATCTCGAAAGGTGGCAGGAGATCGTGCAGGGAGTTCATAGAGGCATTCTGGGAGAGGCTGCTAACCAAGGGGAGGGGGGCTCCAAAAGCATAGATCATGAAAGCCTGTTTGGCACCTGGATAAGAATGACACTTTCCCAATGCTGCATCTGGAGAAACTCTGTACATGAAGGCTGCTTTATTCCAGGGCCTGTGTCCCTAAGCACCTAGGAACTCCCCTCTGTGCAATACACAACCTATATGAATGTGAATGGGAGTGACCTGTGCCTTCCAGTGCGAGCTAACACTGCCTCCTGATTTATGGATCATAGCCCGAGATCATGACAGGTGTATGCAGCTGCACCACAGAAATGTAATTAACCTGTTTAGCCTGCCACACTGTTACACGGATCACAACCCACAGTCAATGAGCAATTTTGAACAATGGCACTTAAAGTGTTATGAGAAATATATCTATTGTACTGTACATATGTTCCTCTTTGGCTTTCTAATACAGGCAGCAAAAGACAGAAGAACCTGATAAAATCTGAAACAACTATGTATGCATCAGGGACTTGAATACTGGGGAAAATCTTGCAAATATTCTATATTGTGTTGCAGAGCCTGAGATGGACACTTTTTCTCCCAGTTTGAAATCTAAATAGATATTGCAGATCATCTTTTACCATTCAAATGTATTTCGGAATGTTTTGTACCATGCTTGCTGATTAGTTAAGCTATTTTTGAAAAGGAATACTTTCCCCCCAATGCCCAATTAGTCCACGGAACTCATTGCCACATGATATATCTGAGGCCAAGATCCTGGCATTATTTTAAAAAAATGAGTATTTTTATAGATGACAACAGTAGCCAGAGTTACAATATAAGGATTTTTTAAAAAGAGTTCTGGAGGAGATATAAAGCCTCATGCTTCAGGGCCTCTAAACATGGGAGGTTAGGAAGGAATTTTTCCTACGACAGGTTATCCCCGACTGCTTACTGTAGGGTTTCTTGCACTCTCCTCTGAACCAGTTGGAACTGGCCACTTTCAGAGGTGGAATACTGAGCTAGACGAATCACTGCACTGATCCAGGCTGGCACCGTTTCCATTAGAGCTGGTCAACATTGTTTTGAACCCAAAAATGACATTTTTCTTTTTCTAAACCAAAGTTTTGGTGAAAAATTTCAACAGCGTTGTCAACTTTTTTTGCTTTTTGCAAAAACGACCGTTGCTCTGTTAATTGACATTTATACAGAAAACGGTATCAGAAATGTTGTGTACCAAAAACCTGGGTTTTTGCAGCTGAAAATGATGCACTGACTTAGGATGGATGCAAATATAATCACTCTGATTTCATCATCTCATTTCCCTTAGTAGGACGGTTTCCCATCTGCCCAAGTGGCCGAACAAACACAGGCTTGAAATAATGATGATGAAATTCCCTAGGAACAAGTTAATCCGGAGGCCTTTGGATATTATAGTGACACTGTAGTAAAAGAACTTGCGTAGCCAGATAGAACTACTGTATGGTGTGTCACATTCTAGGCTTTGTGTTGCCTTTTACTGGATGCTAAATCGTAGCTATGTATATTTTGGCAAAAGCCGAATGGCAGTACTGAAATGCATATTACACTGCTGTCCATTTCTTCTGGTCTAGCTCCAAGTGAAGTGGAGGGCACCCCATCATATTAACTATTTAACATGCAGACAGAACTCTCACTGATTTCAAGGGGAGTTAAGTGCATGTCAGGGCTGCTGGATGCGGGAGGAGGCTTGGGCACTGACTTATTAAAAAGTTCAGTGACAGCAGCTTTCCCTGCCAGGAATCTGCTCCACATTGGGATGTGAAAGCTTGGCTTTTGCAATTGCTGGAGAGCTCCGTCCTTTTCTTTATTAACAGACACTGGGCTGCATTCAAGCCATGTTAAAAGGTGGTGAGACAAGCCAGCCAAAGCAATGAAATTCAAAGTAAGGGCTGACACTTCAGAGCATGGTGCTCACATATGCCTGCAAAGAAGAATCAGACTCAGCATAAGATGTGGTTACTGTTGCCAGTGCTTGTCCCATTAATGCTAATGGAAGATTCGCAGGCACAACCAGTGCTCGACCTATGTTAATCATTCGCTTCTCCCACAGTGCAGACAGAAACCCCTACATTTGTTAGTCTCTAAGGTGCCACAAGGACTCCTTGTTGTTTTTGCTGATACAGACTAACACGGCTACCACTCTGAAACCTGTCACCCTGCAGTACTGGGGCTGCAGAGCAAGTTAAAGATGAGACACCTGAAAGAAAGTGGAATTTTCCTGCTGTGAATTGAAGAGTGTTGAAAGTTCAGGGCTCAGTTGGGCAAAGGGGAAGTGGGAAGGCAGTCCTAGTCAGGGGCAGTGTGACATTGTGCAGTCTATATGGTTTTATAAAAACATGATAATAAGTGAATATAATGTAACTGGGATAGTTTTATAAAAATTTGATAAGTGACTATAATGCAAATGGGATATGCTTCGTGCAAAAGGTCTCTTGTAAGGTATCATTACAAAGCTTATAATCTACTGAGTATGATCATCTGATTTGTATAAATGTACCACTCTTGTATCTAAAACTAGAAATATAAAACATAACTCTGAGGGCTTATTGTAATTATGTAAAGTGTGGGCCATTAAGGATGGTTTGGAATCTTGATGACTCCTATTGTCTGCAGATGGCTGTTTACCTGTGAGTCTCCCTGTATATGTGTGTGCTGGCAAGTGAGTAATGAAGTCTTGCAGTGACATGTGATCATGTCACCTGAACTGGAATCCATCTTTAACCTGGTGCTTTTCCAGTGAGGGGGGGTGGAAACCCAGAGAGACAAAGGGTTCCCGCCTTATGCAAAAGATATATAAAGGGGTGGAAGAGAACAGAGAGAGAGAGGAGCCATCATGGAGAATCCCCTAGATAACACCTAAGCTGGAACAAGAGCTGTACCAGGGGAAAGAATTGTGCCC
Source organism: Terrapene triunguis (assembly GCF_002925995.2). Taxonomy (NCBI): domain Eukaryota; kingdom Metazoa; phylum Chordata; order Testudines; family Emydidae; genus Terrapene; species Terrapene triunguis. The sequence goes on along the minus strand of NW_020664417.1, from coordinate 87,359,674 downwards.
AGGCCTGGAAGGTGTCCAGTCTGAGAAAAACTTACTGAAGCATCTCTGAGGGTGAGATTATCTGTATTTAGTTTGATTAGGCATAGATTTGCGCATTTTATTTTATTTTGCTTGTGACTTACTTTGTTCTGTCTGTTACTACTTTGAACCACTTAAATCCTACTGACTGTATTTAATAAAATCACTTTTTATTTAGTAATTTACTCAGAGTATGTATTAATACCTGGGGGAGCAAACAGCTGTGCATATCTCTCTCTCTGTGTTATAGAGGGCGAACAATTTATGAGTTTGCCCTGCATAAGCTTTATGCAGGGTAAAATGGATTTATCTGGGTTTAGACCCCATTGGGAGTTGGGCATCTGAGTGCTAAAGACAAGCACACTCCTGTGAGCTGTTTTTGGGTAAACTTGCAGTTTTGGGACAAGTGATTCAGACCCTGGGTCTGTGTTGGAGTCAGACAGGAGTGTCTGACTCAGCAAGACAGGGTGCTGGAGTCCTGAGCTGGCAGGGAAAACAGAAGCAGGGGTAGTCTTGGCACATCGGGTGGCAGCTCCCAAGGGGGTTTCTGTGATCCAACCCGTCACAGGCAGCTCCAGGCACCAGCGCACCAAGCGCGTGCCTGGGGTGGCAAGTCGCAGGGGGCGGCCTGCCGGTCGCCGTGAGGGTGACAGTCAGGCTGCCTTCGGCAGCATGCCTGTGGGAGGTCTGCCGGTCCCACGGTTTCGGCAGCAATTCGGCGGTAGGTACGCTGAAGCCGCGGGACCGGCGGACCTCCCGCAGGCATGCCGCTGAAGGCTGCCTGACTGCCATGCTTGGGGCAGCAAAAACCATAGAGCCGCCCCTGGTCCTAGTGCAAGCTCTCTGAATCATGCCTTTCCTTGGTTGGTTCCATTGCGTGATGCAATGTCCTCAAAAGCCCTTGGACCAGAGGATCTAGTCTTATATGTGCATTAAAGAACTGGTCTAAAGCCCAACCTTTCCATTGTCTTCAATGGGCATTGGATCGTGAAGGCCCTGATTCAGCAAAGAACGTAAGCACGTCAAGTCAAAGGGAATTACGCACTTGATCAAAGTCAAGCACATTCTTAAAAGCTTTGCTGAAGAGCTGGTATTGGGGCTTAAAAGTAAACACTTTTCATAGTGAAGTTTACTGAGGGTGGTTTAAAAATATGGAAGTCTAAAAACCACATGAGGATGACAGTCCTACTGAAAAAAAAAAGTGCAGAACCACACTTGAAAATGGCTGCAGTACATTTTTTTAAAAGTACATATAGGAAACTTACAAACATTTGTTTCAGCACCGAGACATTGTCAGCATTCAGCCCAGGGGCATTCTGAAAACAGTTTCAAATGAAAAACTTTGGCACAGCCTTAGCCACAGTGTAATGAAACAGGAGCTACTCAGAGCCAAGTATGGGGAAAGTTGTAAGCCATAAGGTAATACAGTGATTTCAGAAGATGGGTGCCTCTTTCTACCAATTCTGTTTTTTAAATGACCTATATTTGCATTTACTTTCACTTGCGCCATAGCCCCTATGGTAACAATGAAAAATGAATACACTATTGGAGGGAAGAGGAGCACAGGCTCTTACACTAAAGACTTTTTTCTTCACCCATCCCAATTTATACTTCTCTTCCTGATGACCTTCCTTGGTCTAGTAGGGCTAAAAGGAACTGCGCACTGCACCTATCTCGGCTACTCCCTGCTCAGCCAGATCAGTTTAATTCAATAGCACTTTATTGGCACAGCAAGGTATACAAGTGTTGCCACAGTGTAAAGGACAGATGGATATCTGTCAGCGGTAAGTACAAACTGCTTCAGAACTAATCCCCTGGTTTGTTATGCTCCATTCCTGATCTGGCCCTGTGGGTAAGGCACTGAGTTGGGAATCAGGAGAGCTGGGTTTAATTCCAACTCTATCATGAACTCCTTATGTGATCTTGAGCCATCACTGATCCTCCGTCCCCATATTCTGCTTGTACATTATATGCCTTTTGTCACAATTCAGGGCAACTCTATTTCCCCGCAATGGTCCAGCAAGGGCCCCTACTCCCAGGCTTCCAGCTCCCCTGCTGTTGCTTCTCTTGGGTGGAGACCCATGTCTCACTCCCTTCTGTGCCACGTATGTCCAGGCTGCACTGTTCCCTGCCTTCACTCTCTATTTCCCAGCAAAGACAGTCTGTCTCTAAAGAGTCTGCTCTCTCTTTTGAGACTGAGAACAGAGTGATGGCTACAGATTTAAGTTATTATACAGCTCTTTCTAAACAAGCCTACTTTATTCTTAAGGTAAAAAAGCATTACAGAGAAATCATATTAAAAACAATAAAAGAAACTAGACACATGCTAACAAGCTTACCAGGCATCAGCCTAGCCCAGGGGTTTCTTTGTGGTTACAAGTTCAGCAGAGCTCAGCTCAAGCATACAGTCTTATGAGGCCCAAATCCTTCCAATCCTCCCCTAAGGATTGGGGCCCTTGGTGGACCAGGAAGAAGGCCCTATGTCAGTTTACAACCTTGTGTCTGTTGGTCTCCAGAGAATCGGAGGACGTTCATTAGCATCCTCCCTCCTTATTGAAGAAGGCACATACAATGCCACAACAACACATGCACAACTACATTTTTAACACAATGTACCCCAAAGGTATTAACTGTAATTCAATAAAGGTTGAACTTAATTCAATAAAGTTTGTCTTGATTCCAGCGGGTTTGTTCAGGAGATTGTCAGTCTTTTGCATCTTTTCCCACACTTTGTCTGTCTTTGGATACTCACGTTGGGGCAGAGGGTGTCTTTGACTGCGTTTGTACAGCTCCACACCATGGATCCCCGCTCTTGGTTCATAATAATAAGGTGCTGCATAGCCGGAATCCATCTTTCTCCTTCCTTCCAGAGGTAGGGATAGCTTCTCTTCATCACTTTTGGATGAAAATTCTTTGTCTCTTATCATTTCTGCTTATCTGTCTCCCTCACACTTCTTCATACTTTGGACACGGAAGCCAGAAGAGTCTCTACAATGCTAGGACTGGTTCATGGTATTTTGCACTGATCCCAGCCCCCAGGGACCATGCTCCACACTCAGTCCTTTCTAGTCCCTTCCACTCCAGGAAAGGAGGCCTTGGTACTGGGGTGTAGCTAGATTGACTTTAAATCACCTTAGTGTCCTGTGCAAGCTTTCTAATATAGACCAAGACTAAGACTGGGTCTTGGAGTCAGATCAGGGTCGTTAACTAGTGAATTAACACGGGGCCATTGGGTCAGCCCATAATGTATAAAGGACTAACTGGGCAAATCTTAGAAATTCAGAATCCCTACTTGAAGCTAGTGACACGTTAGTGTGGAGAAACCTCCCCTGCTACCGACCATGTGATGCACTGTTCTGGGACTCCCTTTCCACTGCTTCTCACAAGGTTGTTCTCATATCACATTTTACAAGCATTTTGCACAGATGTAAATAATGGTGCAAGGTGAAGGAGAAGCGGGCTCCTCATGGCTGTGATTGTAAACTTGTGGGGACATCTTTTTGCGCTTTGTATAGAGCCTAGCACAATGGGGTCCGGGTCCATGACTGGGGCCCTAGGTGCTACAAACAGTAAATAATAATGCTGTGGATTAAACAGAGGATTACGGTCTCAGGCAGTTTCTTTTCACCAGCATGGAATTAAAACACAAATGTAAAAAAGCGAAGGGCAGGGGGTGTCAGAATGATGACATCGTCTCTGCTCCGGCTTGTAAATAAGCGAAACAATGGGAGTTCAGTAAAAATTCCATTTCACATCTTCATCAATGCGGGGCTCAAATCCAAGCCCCAGATCAGAGCACCCCACATGTTTGAATCCAGACGTAAACTTCCTAGATGGGCCACATGTAAAGGGCTGAGCAAAAATCACAGCCCCACTCACCCCCTCAGATTCCACAGACATTCAGTTCTGCACCCAAACTTTACTTCGCAGGACTGTTCCTTTTTTTAACCAGGGCTACGATTCTAATCTGAAAGTGGAAGCGCTGAGCATAATCAGTGTCCATGTGTCTGTGTAATATTTCTCTTTATGAAACCATCCCGTAATTGCGAGAAGATTGTTCCATCTTTGGGAAATGTCTTCTGCAAATTAGCATTGTGATGTGCTCATCTCTCCTTTCATTCTCCTTCCCGAGCCAGTTACTTGTCTGCTGTAATTTACTCTTTAATGCAGCACTTCCCTATTCTCTGAGACAACAATCATGAAGCATTTAAATTCCAATTGAGTAGGCCTGTAGTGTAGAGAGGCTGCGGCTAGCACAGCGAGGATAATGGGAACCTGGGACAGGGGACACTAGTTCAAGGCCCCCCAGGAAGGGAGGCTACAAGCTTCTCCCTCACATTCCCATCTCCCTAGAGATGTAAATCAAGAAAATGAGGGGAGGGGGCGGAGGGTGTTTATAGAAAGAAAAGGGAAAATGGATTGAGTTGTGCTGAATGCTAAGACAAGGATCAGCTACACAAGAGAACTACTGAATAGCTGTGAAATCTGGAATTGAGCCATCAAAAAGTTGCTGAGCTGCATGTGAATCGGGTTGATTGTCTTTTAGAAGCACCTGATTTTTCTCCATAGGCTGCGTGCTTAGCCTTGGAATTTGAACTTGGTTGCTGATGTGCTCAACTGCCTTTCATATAGATATAGATATTGTAAAAAGGGGTCTCTTCTGAATGTGAAGGCCATAGAATCTGAGCAGCAGGGATCTGTCAACTCCCAGACCCAGAGCAATCAGACATAGGGCTGTGCGCTGCTGGTACAAGTTGAAGGCACGAGGTAAAAGGGACATTGCTATCTGGGTTCTTATATGGTGCCACTTGCTATAGTATCTGAGAGCCGAGTACACTGATGATGAAGTATTCTCCCAATAGCCCTGGGAGGCAGGGACGTATTATTACCATGCAACAGATAGAGAACTGAGGCACAGAGAGATGAAGGTCACATGCTTCCAAAGATGCCTGTGACTTCCGGGGTCCTTAAAGTTAGTCACCCAAAAACGAAGGCACCTAAAATCAGAGGCCACTTTTGAAAATCTCGGCCTAAGCAATTCCCCCTAGATTAGAGTGAGTGGTGGAGCTGGGATTCTGATTCCGAGGCAGATGTCCTAACACCACCACCATTCTTTCTGTCCCCACTTGGCATGGCAGAGAAGACAATCAATTATAATTTGATTATAATTCCTATTTTACTATTCCCATGATTTTTAGTACAAGAAGTTTACAGGGTGCCTTACTAGCACAGTCACTACTCCAAAAGGCTGTTTAAACTGTATCCAGATTTGACTCAAGCCCTAATTCCATTACTTTATGTGGAAAAATCTGGACATTCTTTATTATCGCTTGTTTGTTGAGCACTGTGCTGGGCTAATACTACAGTCCAGGAGCTTTAGCCTCAGCTGTTATACCTTTCAACTCCCCTGTTCCTGGGCTGGCTTGGGGCTGAAATGGCCCCAGTATAACTTAGAGCAGCCTAAGGGTGTCTCTACACTGCAGTCAGCAGTGTGATCACAGCTCAGGTAGGCATACTTGCACAAGCTTTCATCTAGCTAATGCTGCTAAAAATAGCAGTGAAGCTATGGCAGCATGGGACTTCAGCACAGGCTATGAACATGAGTACCTGCCCAGAGTGAAGGCAGGCTTGTACAGAGCCAGCTGTGCAAAATACCCCTCAGTCAGGTAAGTATTAGGGTAGCTTTCTGGTAGCTTTTTGCTGCTGTGACAGTTCAAAGCCGTCAAACTGAGGCACATAATCAAGCCCTACCCATATTGTCAAGGAGCTTACCATGTAATTCAGACACTGACAATCCACTTCCAACATATCTCGCTCACAAACAGTGGGTACGATCATGTTTTCCCCTGACACAAAGAAATAAAATGTGCATTATTTCAGCCAAATTATTTTTATTTCAGATTAAGGGAAATGACTAACAAAGAGCAAATGAAGTGAGCTTTAGATCAAAGTAAGTGCATACAGTGTTTCACTCTACCATTCTGCACCTGAACTGAAACAAAATGGCAGCAAACAGTGAGGCCCTCCCTGGCGGGACTACATCTCTCATATGTGGCTTAGTTACACAGCCTTCACTCTTGCATAATGGGAGATGTAGTCCAAGCCATAGAAGCAAAGGGGGGCATGAGGCACCTGAATAACTACTTTGAGGTAGTGCAACACCACAGGGAAATGAAGTTTTTAATGTTGAACTGACTCAAAATAATTTGGGTCAGTTCAGCAAACTCAAAAATGTTGATTTCAGTCAAACTGACCCAAAAGAAAATATTTCATTTTGGTTTTCTTGGGGGGGGGGGGAACAATTTTGCAGAAACTGCATTTTCCATCAAAATCATTTTGAGAGAAAATTCCAGAACACCTCTGTCAGTTTGTTGCCTTTCACTTGAATGCCCCAGACATATTATATAGCACTCATTAAGCCTGCTATAAGGCACCTGTCCCCATTTTACAGATGGGTAAACTGAGGTTTGTTCAACTTCACATACCAAGTCAAGGCACAGCCAGAGATAGAGGCTACTGCCTTCCAATCCTGAAGGCCTTATGAATTCTAAACCCACTAGGATTGACTCTCCTTTTACTTATACCAGTGTTACACTGACTCCAAGGGACTTACATCAGTATAACTGAGAGCAGAATCTGATGCTTTGACTTCCAAGGGATTTTCAGTGGGGAACGGACTAGATTTTTTTAATCCATTTGACATTAGAAGCAACATCTTGTAACGCAGCTATCTGTAAAGTTACTTCTGTTTGCCTAAAAAAAATCCATTACACAATTTTCTGATAAGATACAGTGAGCCAGGTCTTTCATCCTGTGATCTCTGGGTCAGATGCAAGCTGATGTCTTAATTCAGATGAGCTTGGAAACTCCAGTTTAGCCCACATAATGAATTGAAGGGCCCAATCCTGTGTGATTAATCCCATTGAAATCAATGGGATGACTCCCACGAGTAAAGCTTTAAAGGATTGTGCTCTAACACGAGATTAAACATGCTTTCCCTGAGCATTTGAAAGTACCGTTGATTTTAATGAGGGGGTCAGGTGTGTATAAATTCCCTATAGTTGTAGTCTCCGTTCTCTTGTTTTCTCTTAGCCTGTGAGCTCTTCTGAACAGGGACTGTCCTTTGTGTGTTTAGACAGCACCCAGTCCATAGTGGGCATTATCATATGCAAAAAATATTATTAATAATAATCAGACCCAAAGGGTAAAGGCTGGGCTAGGGATAGATTGGAAATGTCCTTAGGCAGTTTCTTAAAGTCACTCAGTTCAGACATGAGGTCATTGGTAGGGCAGTGGGAGGACATGCATTGTTTATGGTCCATTGCTACACTGGAGACTTCTGCTATTCAGTTATTCACATAGAGCCTGATCCAAAGCCCATTGAAAGAAATGAAAAGATTCTCATTGACCTCAGTGAGCTTTGGATCAAGCCCACAGTAGGTAAAAACCATTCCATGTCCTTTGTAACCAAGCAGCCAGAATAATATTGCAGCATAATCAATTCCAACAGTATTCAGTGCTACCCAATGTGTCCACATTTCTCGTGTGTATTTCTCACACATAGGCATGGCTAGCACTTTCCCATTATAGTTGCTAATGCACCACAGAGTTTGGCAACCAGGAAAAAAAAAATTCACCTTCCCCATTCCTAGTAACCGCAGGTCAGATTCTACCACTAATTTGCTTGCTTGCTCTGGTGACTCATAATAAACATTGCACATTTACATTTGCTTTGAGAGCAGCTGATCTTTGGAACAAATTGTCCACAGAAATAATCATGTCACCAAGTCATTGCTTTTAACCCTCAGTGCTCATGTGTGTCTGATACCAGCTAAATAAATGCTTGGGAAAATGTGTATATGTTAGTGAAATGTTCAAAATTAAATGTGAAAATGCTGTACTGTATCCACAAATGTGACTTCTTATTCATTTATTTCAGGTTATGACTCTCATACTCATAATAGTGATCAGGGACTCCGTTGGGTAGTTCCACAGAGCAGGGCTGCCCGAGGAGGGGTGGGGAGGGGGGGGACACAAGTGGGGCAATTTGCCCGAAACCCCACAGGGGTCCCCACGAGAATATAGTATTCTATAGTATTGCAACTTTTTTTTATGGAAGGGACCCCCAAAATTGCTTTGCCCCAGGCCCTCTGAATCCTCTGGGCAGCCCTGCCACAGAGTTGGGTAAGGGGTTTACCTTCTGGCCCATTCTGAATACATAACACCTATATACTTATGGATTTTTCATGATAGTCTTTTGCTAATTACCAGTACTTCTGAGGATCTTTTTACCTGCCAGTTACAGATAAGCACTCTCAGCTACAGCTGTGCAAATAGCTGGGGGTTTTTTGGTTCACTGTGAATGCCACATAACAACAACAATTAATAAAAAAAAATCATGTTGGGTCAACCCCCAAAATGTAATTTTTTGGCAAATCAAAAGAGTAAAAATCCCTTTGGGTCAAAAGACACTTTTTGTTTCAGTTCTGAGCCTTTTTAAACTTTTTATTCTTAAAATACAATTTAAGAAAATTTCAGCACAGTCACTGAATCAAAACATTCCATTTTGAATATGTTGAAATGAAATATTAATTTTTTCGCTACAAAAACAATTTGGCAAAACTGATAGGAATTTGCAAAATATTTTGGTGTTGCCTGATTTGCATTTTTCACTGAAAAAAAATGCTTCCGCTGAAAAATTTCACCCAGCTCTATTGTCAACCTTAATTCCACCTTAACATACTTGTTTGTCTGCATGTAGTAGTAGTAGTATTGCACTAAAGCAATGTGTAAATACTAATGCATAATGATGCCACACTAAGTATTTGTAGAACAGTCCTGAACCAGCCACCTGCACCTACATTTACATAATTATCTCTCTATGTTAGGGCTTTATACTACTGCCAGTCATAATACCACACCTTAAACCTTTGTACCTACGTGTGTATGTTCCATATATTACATTTGCTCATCTACTGTGCTTAACTGTCACTGTCTCTATAAAACACCAATAGACTATTTAAAAATAAAGTCAATTCAAGCTCGATTTACTGCTATGTTCAGTAAGTAAATGGATACCCTGTCCTGACCGACTGTCAACGTAGCTGGGCTGTGCTAGGACAGGTTTTGAGCAACCCAAACACTTGTCTCCTGCAAACCTGCTCAAAGTTTAAAGTGTGTATGTGGGGGGGGGGCGGGGATTTATGGGTTTAAGTGGAAAACATATGGGACATGTTGGCTTTGCTTGGATTCACTCTAACAACAGGCCACACTTAGCATTTTGGAGTGGATTTCACTTTGAGATTTTGACTTTATTCACACTCAAAACTGAAGGCAAAGCTTGGGGGTGCGCTTTAGCGTGCGCTAAAAAGGCTCTCTTAAGCTCATGTCAACTGATATTTCTGAGTCTGGAAATGCTCTAGCAGCTGATCTCTACATGAATTCACACCAGGGGTCTATGGTCTTGATCCTGTAGACTGAGCCACATAGATCGCTTGCATCCAGATAAGGGGCCTTGTTGACTTCACTTCCATGGATCAGACTGCAGGATCAGGACTTATGATTGCAAAGTGGGTAAATGCACATGCAAATGGTGCAGGAGGTGCAATTGTGTGTGCAAATAATGATACTCTGCATTTCTACAGCATCTCCCATCCCAGGGCTTCAAAGCCTTCTGCAAAACATTAACAAGTTACGTTTCTCATAGTACCAGTGATATAGGGAAATACCATTTTACAGGTAGAAAAACTGAGAGTAAGGGTATGTCTACACTTAAAACGCTACTGTGGCACAGTAGTTAATCCACCTCCCTGAGAGGCAGTAGGTAGGTCGACTGAAGAATTCTTCCGTTGACCTAGTACTGTCTACAGTGGGGAAAAGGCACACCTCTTAGAGATGTAGCTATGAAATTCAACCCTAAAGCAGGCTAAGGGACTTACCATGGTCTCACACAAGAAGTCTGTGACAGAGGCAGCATTGCCAACATGCTTCGGACTCTCATCACTTCCTGTCTCCCAGGCCACAAGACCATTTTCCCCCGCCCTTCTTTTCCCCAGAGCTTTGCAGCTTCTCACATAGGGTTTGTGTCTGTACAAATATAGCATGTGCAATTTCAGACTCCACCCAAATACCTCCAAACAGCTTAAAAATATTTTACTTATTACTCCGCAGAGCCACCTCCTCCAACTCCCACTGTCTGCCACAAGTATATCACAATCTACTCGCTTTGAACATTGGCCATAGCTTATATTGTTCAAAAGAAAAACCAGCATTCATTGCCAGTAATCAGTGCTAGTTTATAAATTCCTTAAATGATGCATGCTGATGCAAGGAATGTTCTCAAAACCACCAAATCTGCCACATGCTGAGTGTCGGCTTTTGGTCAGGACATTGGCTAAGCTGTTTTTTGAAGACAGCTTGTTTCTGTCTGTACACAGCTATGACTTTAGCCAAGCAAAAACCTGCTAGGCCTAACTTCTGTGCCTGGCTGATCAAAGGTCATGTTTTAATAGGATTATTTCTGTCTTCATTGTGGGCACGGCTGGTAAATAGCATTCAGTTTTTACAAGTGTTTACCTAGGACTAAATTGGGTTTCTGATATGTTTATGAGGGCTCTCCTGCCTGACATGTTTTGTTGTTTTTAAATTGTTCTCCCTCATTCTTCAGATGATACCAAGGCCTGTGAGCCTTCGTTCCAGAGAGCTTTAGAATACCAAGCACCCTTCTGTGTCTCAGCCAGTTTAGAACCCACGCTCTGGCTCCCCAGCTTGCAATGGAGTGAGAGGTGTTAATCTCCCCACTTGGAGTAGGCCATATCCTGGCGACTAGCCCAGGATCCAGTGACTGGCCAGCAGGGCTGCTCCCACTCCACTCTCCAACCCAAAGCACAGAGATGAGGCCTGAGGACTGCCACAGCAGAGTCTCCAACCTGGAGCGCAGTGCCATTTAGCACTGGCCCACGAGCCAGCACAGAAGAGTGGATCCCACAGTTTGCTCCCCAACCAGGAACACAGTGGCGGTTAGTGCTGGCTAACTCACTGGCCCAGCAGAACTGATCTCATAGCCCCAAGCACAGCAAAATGGGTGCTGGGCATGTGACTGACACGGAGTCATTGGCCCTGTGTAGCTCAGGCCCAATTCTAAATAAGGCCCAAGATGAAGACCAGTCACTGCACTCAACACTTTAGATACTCAAGACTTCATGGTGGCAGCAAATATCCAGTTCAGGTTTCTAGATTGCAAAATCATAGGCCATTTGGGTTTAAAGGAGAATTTCTGTCAACTGTCAGCAGTATGAGGAATATGACCAATGTTTAAGCAGTTCTGAGTCCATCCAACAGAGGGCAATGGTAGATACATACTCTAGCCGCACATTACAAGAGAAATGAGAGTGTTAACACATGTAATTTCCCCATTTAAGAGTCAAGAGATGAGAACGTGCACTACATTCAAGGTTAGCAGCTTCTGAAACTGGATATTGATCCATGAATGACTCACAAGGAAACACGTTTTTCCCCCTCCAAACAATAGTTTATATATTGTCAACACACTTTAACTTCTTCCCAGCAGCGGCCATGCGCTGTATATCTTATTCAAACACATGAAATCCTACCTTCCTGGTACAACCATTTTCAATTATTCATTAAACAGTGGAAGCTGGAAAGCACTAAGCCCTGCACTGCCCTAAAAAATACTTCTTTCCTTGTGTCTATACTGTAATCAGAGGATGTGATCATGGCCAAAGCTGACGTATCCCAAGCTAGCTTTAACCTGTCTAGCTTGGAGCAGTGATGCCACAACAGCATGAGTTTCTGCGCTGGCTAGAGTTACCCAGGATTCCAGGTGGGCTTGTACGGTCTACACTGAAGCACACGTTGCTGCAGCTTCATTGCACCCGGATCCAAGCTAGCTAAAATAAAAGCTATCTTGGGTGTGTCAACTTAAGCTGGGATCACACCCGCGATTACAGTATAGACAAACCCTTTGTCACCAAGGGTATAAAATGCAACAAAGAATTAAAGGTGATAAAAGATATCTGTAGTATTGGACTCCAAAACAGTTTGAAATAATGCTCAAATAACAACACTGTTGCCCCTTCTCCTGACACTAGTATCTTGTTCTAGCACTAGTGTTGCCCCTTTGCCAAATGGGAACAGACATCGGGGCCACAGGTTGGTTTCCTGGTGGAGGAGAAATCGGTGACAGAGTCTGGGTCTATTCTAAGTGTCATTTGTTTACAGAGATACAACAGCGCTGAAATACAATGCTCAAACAGCATTCAGGGCAATCCCTGAATCCAGAAATCCCAGCCCAGCACCAGTCCCTGGTCACCAGGGAGCAACTTTGCCTCAAAAATTCATTCTAACAGAGGTCAAGATAGTGAGTAAAGTCTTCTGCTTCTCACATAGCTCCCTCTCTTCCCAAAGTACCTCTACACCAATACCTTATATGTTATTCCTTGCATAGCCCAAAACTGACAACACTGCATGTCTTCCCAAGTGTCAAAACTATTATGAAGTCTTCCAAGATCATCTTCTCAACATGCGAGTTTCAGGAGACCAGGTCATAGGTGGTCAGGCCTAGTGGTTAGCGTCCAAATGCCAGAGCCAAGGGTCAAGACAGGGCCAGAACCAGGCAGTAGAGCTGAAAGTCAGAACTGGAGTCAGAGTCCAAATGTCAGAGCAGAGGGTTGAGAGACAGTTGAAGTCAGGAATCAGAGTCGAGGGTCAGAACCAGATTATCAGGAGTCAGGGAAGGCAGGAGCAGGGCTGGTTCTGAGGTAGGCCTCGGAGCAAGGCTGGGACAGGATGGGAGCAAGGCTGGGTGCAGGGCAGGATTTGGGCTGGAGCTGTGGAGGACCATGGCAGAAGCAGGGCTTAGTAAGGGACAAGAACAAGGTGTCCATGGGCATGTGGATTGAGCAGCCAGAGACCTATTGCTGTTGCTGAGTTTAAGAACCAGCATGCTGGCTTCCTCAGCCAATCAGGCAGAGTGATGCATCAGGCAGCCTCGCTGGCTTGTTAGGGTGACAGGAATACAGCTGCAGGGTGTTGCTCCTGACAGCGAACAAGTTTTGACACTTTGGAAGACATGCTATATTGTTAGTTTTGGGGATGACAACCATAGCAATACTTAGTATCTGCAAGATCCTTTCCAACTTTAACTACTACATTAATTCTTACGGCACCTCTGAGAGGTAGGTAAATAATATTGTCTCCATTTTACAGAGGGAGTAAATGAGGCGGAAAGATTAGAACCATCTATCTTTAGACATTCAGATTTGAAAATTCTGGCCGCTTGTTCTATGAGAATAGATTTCTCATGGGGAATGTCTGAGGTTAGCCAAGGTATTTGCTGGTAAGGAGGCATTGCTTTCCACTTCTTACTTTGGAATGCCAGAGAGAAGGGGCAGGTGGAGTATTATGGCAGGATATGTACAAAGTGATTACAAGCTGAGGAGACAACTAGAGCTCTGAGTCAGATCTTCAGCTGGTATAATTCAGTGCATCTCCATTGACTGAAAGGGAAGATGGAATATTATGACTAGAGGTGAAGCATATGGACCTCAGTGGAGGTACACTGATTTACACCTTGGGCATCTTGCTTTAAATGAAGCTGCAGCTGTGACTATCTGGGCTAGTGCAGTAAGTGTTGAAAGCTCCTGTGATGCACAACAGGTTATTAATGAAAAGTCCATGCTCCTTAAGCTACATTTGGTGTCATTTATTTTTATTCACTTTTTTTTTTAAATGATCCAGTATCTCAGTTAAACGTATTTTAGAAAGATAGCTACAAATTTAAACTTTACAGAGTTTATACACAACAACAGAATAAGAGCCAAATCCTGGGCGTGGTCCCATTGAAGTCAATGCGGGTTTGCTGTGGACTTGCGTAGAATCGGGATTGGTCATACATGAGTAAAATGAGACCCTTTCCTCTTCATTTTTAATGAAACGTCATGTAAATATATATATATATATTGCATAAACGTTTTTGGTCCAAAACCCCCAAGCATATTAATTTCCCAGCTATAAAATTAAAATCTGATCTGTTGTCTCCACTAGGGCTGGTTTTGCAAATCCTGTTTGCACAGATAGACTGAGGGTAGCCTAAAATCACAAACCTGAGACACCAAATATGCTCTGTTTAGAACATTGTGCCATATAAAATTAATTGCATTCCAACTCAAGGGAACAAGAGCATATTTCTGAATTCAGGGCCAGCCTTAGGAAAACTGGTGCCCTAGGCAAAGAATTCATCTTCTCTGCTCTCTGCCCACCCCCTGCAACACTGAAAGGGGAAAAAAATATAAATCACAACCTGGATCACAAACAAATCACAAACACCCCTAAAACACTCACTGGAATGTAAATAAAATAGGAACAAAATGTACGCATCTTGACGTCGGGTTTGGGACTTTTCTTGCCTTCTCAATTTTGTTTTCAGTTCAATTTCTTTATTCCTTTCTTTCTCTTCTTCCATTTCATACATTCTTTTCATCTCTCTCACCTCACCCCTTTCTTTCTATCAGTTGTTTTTTCTTGCTGGTTTTTATTTCATATCCTTCCCCCAAGACTCTCCCTATCTATTTCTCTGCCCCGATTGGTACCGTTATCATATCTCTTTCCTTCTTCTTCAGCATCTTTTCCCATTCTCTTTTCCCTTTCAAAGTCCTAAAAATAGAAAATGACACATGGTAGAAATATGTGATTTTTTTCAGAGGGTGAATTCTCAGCACTCTCTGAAAATCAGAGCTCCCTTTCAGGTCTCTCAGTTTGGGCACCCAAAAATGAAAGCCCCCAAAATCACTAATATTTTTTCAACATCTTGACGGGGGGCGTGCATATGTGTATGTATATAATATGCAAATTTTATAGTACAACGTAAGCCACTTAAAAAGCAACCGTCTTTATTAGCCAGCATTCCATGGTGGAACAGGATATGAGTGTCTAGATAGTAAAAAAATCAATCAGTACTTGTAAGAAGGGTTCATACCTGAACTCAAGATGCCTAGTCCTAGCCATTATTTATACTCCATGGCCTTGTGAGCATGTTAAAATATGGTCTATTACAAGTCATGTAAAGTTCAAGCAATGTAAGAAGTTGTTTAAACATTCTAATGGCTTGACTACACACACATTGTATTGCTTTAACGATAGCGGTTTAGTTAAAGCAATACAACCTCATTAGTGTGGATGTAATTCTAGTATAAATGTGTGGATACCAGTATAGCTTGTACAAGAAGGAGATACAAGGCACCTTTATACTGGTTTAACTGCATTCACACTAGCGGTTGTACTGATGTGACTATATCAGTAAAAAGTCAAACACCCTAACTGAAATAGTTATATAAGTACAAAAACTAGGGGTACGTCTACACTACCCGCCAGATCGGCGGGTAGCGATCGATCTATCGGGGATCAATTTATCACGTGTAGTGTAGACGCGATAAATCGATCCCTGATCACTCTCCCATCGACTGCTGAACTCCAGCTCAGCAAGAGGCGGAAGCAAAGTCGACGGGGGAGCCGCGGCCGTAATTTTAATTCGATCTAAGATACGTCGACTTCAGCGACACTATTCTCGTAGCTAAAGTTGCATATCTTAGATCGATCCCCCCCACCCCCCAGTGTAGACCAGGCCTAAATCCCAGCCAGGAACTAAAGAGTAAAATACTACTTTGTAGCTGTTTATCCTTGAGCAAAAGCTGCTGTGCAGCTTTGCCATCATCACATGACATGACGTTGCCATCTGGAGCATTGTGTGTCTATTATCAAAGTGATTATAAACTCTTTCAAAGGGAAATATTTTGCTTACTCCACGTTCCCCACTAGCACGCTCTTGGCTGTGTGTTGTTCCCTCATATGGTTCCCAAATTGTTACAAATGTCAGTGAGTTTACAGTTGACAATCAAAGGCAATTACGGCCCGGTGTCTGTGCCAAGGCACAGGCCAGAAAAGCCACAGAGAGGGGGAGCGCAGAGAAGAAATGTTCAGCCCTGATTTGGTCTTCCTCAAGTGGCTGTTCTGCAGTTAATCCACAAGTGGCGCCATGAAGGAGTATCCCAGAGTGAGGCCTAAGATTCAGAGCAAGAAGTCTTCCTTTTAGCATGTGCCCCCTGAATCAGCCCCCTATCAGTGCACAAAAAGAACCTCAAGAGCGTATTGCCAGCAATCGCTGTTAGTTTATAAATGCCATGGAGTCATAATAATATTTTGCACTTCTACAGCACTTTTCATCCAAGGATCCCAAAGCACTTTACAAACACTAATGAATTATAAACCTCCCAACACTCCATTTTCCACAAAGTGGCGGGGGGGGACCTACACACAGAGATTAAGCCAAAGATCACACAGGAAAAACTGTGGCAGAGCCAATAATAGAACCCAGATTGCTAGACCCACAGTCCTCTGCTTTAATCATTGAAATATGCTTCCTTTGTCTATGGACTCAAAGCAGCACAGTAAGTCACAGTAATCAAATAAAAGTGGGGTTGTAGGCATGTTGGTTCCAGGATATTAGAGAGACAAGGTGGGTGGGATAATAATCTTTTCCTGGGCCAGCTTCTGCTGGTGAGAGAGCTCTTCAGGAACTCTTCTTCAAGTCCGTATAAGCTTGAAATCTTGTCTGTCTCACCAGCAGAAGATGGTCCAGAAAAAGCTATTACCTTCCCCACCTTGCCTCTCTCATTTTCTCTAGTGTTGCTTTTCAGGTTCCAACTCTCCAGCTAGTCCTCAACCGCAGTGAGCATCCCACGAGCTCAAACTCACTGACCCAAAGCAGAGCTTTCTATGACCCAAGAAAGAGAGAAGATCCAGAGACTCCATGAAGTCCAATAGGGACTTTGCTATTGCCAATCTCATTGGCATGGGGGAAGCTCAGGCACTACGTTGATGGGCACCAGTTCAAAATCCTAAAATAGAGAGGCCATCACTATGTGTCCATAGCTTACTGACTGACTGAAGATTTTCCTTAGAAGCTCAGTGCTACATTTTCACAATGTACAGGCTAATTTAGAAGCCAGCATATATCTAGGGTGACCATTTTAGCTGGGACAGTCCCTTTCTTAAGCCCTGTCCTGGCCATCCCAATTTTTTTTTTTTTTTTTTTTGGCAAAAGTGGGCATTTGTCTTGATCAGTTGGCAAGAGCAAACGGGACATATCCTACTTTTGTCATACAGAGGGGCGAGTGGTGATGCCAGCCCCGCGCAGTGGGGAGGCAGGGCTCGGACGGGGGGCAGGCAGGGCTGGAGCAACCAGTGACATCCTCACGCCGGGGGGGCAGCCAGGGCTGCGGTAAGCAGCTTGGGCCAGCACCGTGTGGGGAAGAGGCTCGGGCCAGCTCGGGCAAGCAGCTCAAGCCAGCCCTGCGCAGGGGCGTGGGGGATGGCTTGGACCAGCCCAGCGTGGTGTCTCGTTTTCCCTTCGGGAAATATGGTCACCCTAAATATAACCAGTTTTGCATGCAAACTAGAGCTGCTTTTGGAAACTCAGCTCCTTTATTCATGTCCATGTAAACTTGCCGTGTTTCCATCTACTCAGCTGTGTCATAGCGCTGTAAAAATAATTGGGAGTCCCCAGACAGCACTATTATAGGTAAGGCTGCAGTTTTTGTTTAACGAAATGTATAGGCAGTTCATATCTTGGAAGAAATGCTTGTTAGCTGTGATGCGCTTGTCTGTAAGTGCCAATCATTCTGCCATTAAAGGCAGTTCCCTGAATTAATCCCTCTGACCAGGATCCATTCGCAGTTGTTGCTTACAAGTTACACCCACGCAAGCAAACAAAGTAACACATTGTGCCAAAACATTTCAAGTGCTGCGACCTGTAGATGGGTCATTGATACACATTAAGCACAGCACACATGCCTTTTCAGCCACAGATCTCATACCCATGGTTTAAATGAATAAAGGACAAATCCTAATGCCCAAGAAAGGGTAGGAGTTTTGGATTCACAGGATCGTCAACCCCAAGCCTTCCAAAATCATGAGTCAAGCCCCCAAATCATGAGATTTTAAAAACAATGACACTTGGGTCGGGGCGGGGGGGCGGAGGGTTGGCCTTTTGGTTTTTGAGTCTGCAGGGTGCACTCAGGTCATATTTTCAAGCTTTTCCCTGCAAGCATGGGGGTAGCAACCTGCTTTAAGAAAAAAGGAGCTGGGATTTATATATATAATCACATGATTCCAGGAGTCTGAGGCTTTAGGAACACCAAATACAGCAAGACTCACATTAAAATTGAAAAAATTGGCAATACTAGGTTGAATGAAGGACAACATTAAAACATGTGACCCTCCCAGTGCAACCAGTTTTTATTTTACTTCTACTAAACCAAACAAGAGGAAGTAGTATTTTTTATTACTAATAGTGAAATGAAAAATAAAAATCAGGGAAAATAGTTGGAATAAACAAAGAGGTTTATCTCATTGCTTTTTTTGCATATTTTCCGCCACCTTCTTCTGAAGCAGAAATACCTTTGAACAAGATACTATGTTGCTCTAACTTGTAATGCTTGTTGCTTTCAAGCAGGTTTGGTAACATACTTCAGTAGCTTAGCTTCACTTAGGTATTAAGGAATAACTTGTAGAATGATTCCCTTGCTACTGATTTTGTTGTTGTTTTTGTTCTGTTCCTGGTGTTTGTTTTACATTTGTGACAAGGTTTTAAATGATTTGGCCAATGCATTCTCATGCTTATGTGGTTGTCAAATATTTTTTTATAGTGGCTTAAGTGGGCTGTCTATAGTGCAAAACTACACTGAGTTTAAAAGGGAAAGTGCACCCCCAAAAAGGGCATCATGCATCCCTGTGTAAACAGGTGGGGATCACCCATGAATAGCCAAGTCATTTTCCCTTTCAGTGTGAGATCTATTTTCATGTGTTTATGTGCCACTTAAAAGGTTTTTTCTGCATTTATTTCTTCCTCCCTCCAGACCCAGCTTCATGTTATAGCCTGAAATATTACACCTTAGGAAAAAACTGCATTTATTTCCCCAAATTATCTATCCTAAGTGAGACAGTTTAGTGATTAAAACAAGATAGTAAGAGCCATGAATTCCTTGTTTCAAATCCCATCTCTTACTCTGGCTTCTTCTGTGGCTTTAGACAAGTCACTCAACTGCTCTGTGACTCAGTTTCCCCATTTATAAATGGGGGGGCAATAAAGATAGTTATCTACCTCATAGAGAATGTTTGAAGGCAAATCAGTTAGGAGATGATTCAGCAATGATTTAGGCACATTAAGTCCTTTGCCAAATCAGAGTCTAGCTCATTTAGGCCCTGTTCTGCTCCCATTGAATTCAATAGCAAAACTCCCACGGGTTTCAATGGTGCAGGATCAAGACCTTAGGTAAGTACTTAAACCCATGTTTAACGCCCTTTCTGTTCAGGATTGCACTTAAGCATGTGCTTTAAGTCTCCCTGACATTGCTTTAAACACATATTAATAGTCTATTCTGAGCAGGGATGATTTGCTAAATTGGGGCTTTAATGTTTGTAAAGATTTTTTTTTAAAAAACCTTGAAAACTCTACCTACCTCATGCTTCTCTGACTCCATCCCAGTTTGAGAGAAGTCTGGCTCTGACAGGGTGACCAGATGTCCTGATTTTATAGGGACAGTCCCGATTTTGGGGTCTTTTTCTTATATAGGTTCCTATTACCTCCCACCCCCGTCCCGATTTTGCACATTTGCAGTCTGGTCACCCTAGCTCTGGATCCAATTGAATTTCATGACTTGAGCATGTCTCTCTTTAAATAGTCTATTTCAAAGCCTACGGTAAATACTAGTGCATTGAAGTCAAATGCAATTCAAAATAACCTTATGGTTATCCCAAATGAAAACTAGACTGCAATATGCTGAGACACATGAATGCTAAAGGATCCGGTCTTGCCAAATTCCTTCACACAAGTAGCCCTATTTGCTTAGAACCTGATCCCATTGAAATCCATAGGAGTTTGGCCACTGTTTTCAATGACTGCTAAAGCATAGCCTGTGATGGGAATACTGGCATGAGCGAAGGTCCAAGCCCAGCAGTGCAGCTGAAATCAGGAAGCCTTGTTTCAGTGGTATAGACTTTTAATTCCTTCATTTTGTAACAGATCATTTGTTTTGTTTTGATGCATGGGGAAAAGGTCACCCCGTGTGCCCTGCAAACAGAATAGATCACTTTAGTAGATCACTTTTTTTAACCCTCCGGGACCAGTGGTGATTGGTGGGCCAAGTCCCTTGTACATGCTTGTTGCAAAGAAAATAAGCTTTCCCTAATCAGATGAAAAGGAAGAGAATGAACTGCTAGATTGATTTGATTGTTACCCTCACATATGGGAGTAATAAGCACTGGCTTGATAAAACCTGAATGAAGAGCTTTCATTTTCATTATATTAAACTAAACACAAAAATAAATATTTTTATTAGGAGATGTAAAGAGCAAAATGGAGATGTAAGATGTAAAAGCAAATGGAGTTAATATTTTAAAATATACACTTGGTTTCATTATCTATAAAAATACATATTGATTTCATTACACATTTAAAAAAAAGATCAGTTTGGCTGGCAAAAAATGCCTATAGCTCACGCACAGAGATTGACTTTTTATGCTGTCTTTCCTTGGCTAAGGTATTCAGCTGGAACGCCATGAAAGGCCAGCTTTATTACTCTGTTTTATGAGGGGCTGTACATAACTACACAATAAAAAAAAAGATATTTGAAGAAAACCTGACTCTATAAATAGCTCCTTCACAACTGATAAAGCCTATACAGTGTTTAGCTTATGTTTAGCTATGTATTGCTTTGGGGGTCAAGAAAGAAGCATACGGAAGAGAAGGAAAATAAGAAAACTTTGTACTATTCAACACTCAGGGTTAATGCTTTAGGTCTCTCTATACCCAGAAGTAGCATGATTCTTTTGTTGTCCTATCTAAGATACTTATATGGCCCCCATGACCAGGGTGTCTGGGCACCTCACACGCTTTTAGTGTACTTATCCTCACAATGCTCCTGCAGGATGGGATGTGCTATTCTCGGCATTGTACAGATGAGGAAGTGAGGCAGATAGAGACTTGGTGCCAGGACATCTGGATTGAAAAAGCAAGTGCTTTTTAACTGCTTTCCAGTGAAGTAAGATATCTAATGAGATGTCTCCTGTCTGCTCCTGCAAACCTTACAATCCACACTGAGTAAGGGCCAGCAGCATCTAGGGGCATGTGCAGCAACAGAGCTACCTCATGTTCCAGGCTGACAGTACGCTGTGCCAGCCAGCCCTATTTCTGGAGCAATTTACTTCTCCCTCAGCTGCACTGACCAACTCTTTGGAGAGGATGGCACCAAGACTCCGCCCTCACCCCACCCAGATGTGTAGGAAGGAACAGATGGTCTAGCAATGACTAGTCTCCCTGCTGCGTTGCTGCACATATAAGGGAAATTCATAAAGGGGAGTAAAGGGACACTTTATGCTCCCTTAGTCAGAGTCACGCTCTAGCCCTCACGTACTCTATACTTATGCCAGTAGCCCTATTGGCTTCGAGAGTCTCCTAGACTTTGATTTTCAAAGTTATTTTTAACCAAATTGTAGCCCATCCACAGTGGAACCAGGCCATGTTGGCCAAAAAGGGATTTCAAAACAAGCCTCCTTTGTGTGTGTGTGGGTGGATGGATGGATGGATGGATGGTGTGGACAAGGCCATGGTACCACTCAGTGGACAAGCCTGGGCCCACTGATGGGAATAACGGAGAGTTAGGCTTTATTAGACTTTTTTAGTCACTGGAGATTATTCGTCATTGGAGATTTTTAAGAGCAGGTTAGACAAACACCTGTCAGGGATAGTCTAGATAATACTTAGCCCTGCCATGAGTGCAGGGAACTGGACTAGAAGACTTCTCGAGATCCCTTCCAGTCCTGTGTTCCTGTGATTATTGGGCTTCTGCTGTCATGTTCTGTACAGCAGCTTCCATTAACAGAGTAACAGATCTTCCAGCTCTGACACAACAGTCCTCTACTGAGCCCAAAGGGCCTGGCACACCATAGAAATATGAATTCTGGAAACTGGATCTCGATAGTAGCCAATCACTAGTTTGTATTGTCTCACATGAAAATGTCTTTAGGGTCCCAAGTCCTGCAGCTCTCCCTCTTAGTAGTAGTCCCACTGCCTTCATTCAGATCATAGAATCATAGAATATCAGGGTTGGAAGGGACCTCAGGAGGTCATCTAGTCCAACTCCCTGCTCAAAGCAGGACCAAGTCCCAGCTAAATCATCCCAGCCAGGGCTTTGTCAAGCCTGACCTTAAAAACCTCCAAGGAAGGAGATTCCACCACCTCTCTAGGTAACCCATTCCAGTGCTTCACCAACCTCCTAGTGAAAAAGTTTTTCCTAATATCCAACCTAAACCTCCCCCACTGCAACTTGAGACCATTACTCCTTGTTCTGTCATCTGGTACCACTGAGAACAGTCTAGATCAGGGGTAGGCAACCTATGGCACACGTGCCGAAGGCGGCACGCGAGTTGATTTTCAGTGGCACTCACACGGCCCGGGTCCTGGCCACCGGTCCGGGGGGCTCTGCATTTTAATTTAATTTTAAATGAAGCTTCTTAAACATTTTAAAAACCTTATTTACTTTACATACAATAGTTTAGTTATATATTACAGACTTATAGAAAGAGACCTTCTAAAAACGTTAAAATGTATGACTGGCACACAAACCCTTAAATCAGAGTAAATAAATGAAGTCTCGGCACACCACTTCTGAAAGGTTGCCGACCCCTGGTCTAGATCCATCCTCTTTGGACCCCCCCCTCAGGTAGTTGAAAGCAGCTATCAAATCCCCCCTCATTCTTCTCTTCTGCAGACTAAACAATCCCAGTTCCCTCAGCCTCTCCTCATAAGTCATGTGCTCCAGCCCCCTAATCATTTTTGTTGCCCTCCACTGGACACTTTCCAATTTTTCCACATCCTTCTTGTAGTGTGGGGCCCAAAACTGTACACAATACTCCAGATGAGGCCTCACCAATGTCGAATAGAGGGGAATGATTATAGCTGGCCCTACCTATGCCTACAAGGATGTGGGGAGAGAGTGCTAGAAGGGCTTCGTCCTCTCTCACATCCCTGCACTGGTACCATCTGTAATCTCAGTCCTTTGAAGCAAGGCCCAAGTGGTCGAACAGGGACTGGGAAGGACAACTGCTGTTTTCTTTCGTGATCCCTGAGTTAGTTCAGTCTGAGAGGGTGAACCATGGTTTTGTGGGCCTTTGGGAAATTCCTACAATAATGAGACAGAAAACAGCAAAGCTGAAAAGCTGGCAATCAAGTCTTCACGCCCCAAGGTGCAAACTTTTCAGTACCTGAAGTAGTTTTGCTGATGCTAAAACTAAACTGTCTCCTTCTGCATCGAATCTTTGAGAACTTGTTTTTATGTTCGGGAAAAAAGCGTCAACCCAAATACAGTCTTCTTTGGTGTCACAGTTATGCAGCAGCCCATCTGTTTGACTGCACTGCCATGGGCAAACGGTCCCATCAGTGTCATGGCCCTCTATCGGTTGTCATCTGGGTGATGACATGACAAGGAGGCTAAAGATCAGCATATATGTGCATTATGCAGGCTCTAAGGAATGCTGACATGAGAAGCTTGCAGCAGCAAGAAAGCAAAAATGGAAAGCACATTCAACATGTTAAATAGCGAGTCTTAGCTTTGCAAACATTAGTGCTGGCTGCATTCTGGAAACTTAAGCTTTTATATCCAGCTAGTCCTTTCTATCAAGTATCACTTAGTCTGTGGGCTGATTTACCACATGGCTATACAAGTAATTTAGCAGATATGAGTTCTTTTGGATAAATGTGCTTATTTGTTTAAAAGCCTGTTATTTTGTGGATTTGGATTGTATGGATATATTTTTTTATCTAACAAGTAAGGGTTCTTTTGGGGAGGGGGTGTTAACTCTAATAAGTAGGTGTATGTACTTTAAAATGTTTCTCCAAGTGGGCAAAAAAAAAAATGGTTACCACATACTTTAGTGTTCCAAGCTGTGAATAAATGTAGTGAGATGTCAGCACTTGATTTCTGGAGGAACCAAATCAGTGATACTTCCTGGAAAACTAAAACAACAAAAAATTCAATTTATCACAGTCCCACAGCTTGCGGCTCTTTGTAAGCCATGTACGCTCTCCTTGTGAAAAAGTAGGGCACTCTTAAGGAGGGGTAAGAAGTGGCGGGGTCATCTAGGTGGATGACAGGGAATAGCAATGGGTCAGCCTCAAAAGGTATGGCATATGTTCGGGTTTTGTTCAGTGAAGCCAGTATTTCTGCCCTGAATTTCTCCATGCTTCTCTGAAGTCAATGAGGGTTTTGTTATCGACATTACTGGAGCCAGAATTTCAAGTCAGATGCCTGTCCAAAAAGTCCATCTGAACCTGTTGAACCTGCTAAACTGGGTTCAAAGTCATACAGGGAGGGTTTCATTGTTTCCAGTCTGGGTTAGAACACAGGCTGTCTTGCATTGTTTTGGTTCTTTGGGTTTGGTTCCCAACTGAAAACTGGAAGAGGAGAAAAAAAGTTATATCCAAGTATTTCAGGAACTTTCAAAATGTTTAATTGACCTTGCTTCTATGAATGGCAAATACATGGCCAGTGATTTTGGGAGAAGGGAGAAAACTATCACTTCTGAGCCAGGTCACCAAGTTTTGAGAAGGATGCACTTGAGAGGAGCTTGCTATTCTCTCAGTTTACAAAGGATGATGGACTTTTGGTTCCATTACTGATAGAACTATTTCTTAAGGTTGCTGAACAGATCTGGTCAGAAAACAGGGTGGGGAAATCACAAATTGCTTTGTGTCCTTTCCACTGAAACATATTTTTCTGTGATAACTTTCTGATCAGCTCTATTACTAATAAGAAGCTGTGACAGCAAAAGCAAAGCAGTTAGTCAAGATCCCACCAGAACCCACATACCTACTTTTCTTCTGTCTTCAGTTCAAGCTTTTGAGAAGTTCTCCTTTTCAAAGCTCTCTGACTTTTCCTCTGTCCTGATTTCCTCTTGCACTCCCTTCCTGCTCTCTAGGTTCTGCACAAGTTTCACTCCTGAAGTCATTGATTTTACACAGGGTGCTTGGTGTTGCCAACTTTTGCAATAATAATTACTTAGTTCTTATATGGGGCTTGCCATCAGCAAATCTCAAAGCACTTTAAAAAGGAGATCAGTATCATTATCCACCTTTTATATATTTTTTTTATTTATATAAAATCCTGAGTGATGTGGAGAAAGTAAATAAGGAAAAGTTATTTACTTGTTCCCATAATACAAGAACTAGGGGCCACCAAATGAATTTAATGGGCAGCAGGTTTAAAACAAATAAAAGGAAGTTCTTCTTCACACAGTGCACAGTCAACTTGTGGAATTCCTTGCCTGAGGAGGTTGTGAAGGCTAGGACTATAACAGCGTTTAAAAGAGAACTGGATAAATTTATGGAAGTTAAGTCCATTAACGGCTATTAGCCAGGATGGGTAAGGAATGGTGTCCCTAGCCTCTGTTTGTCAGAGGGGGGAGATGGATGGTAGGAGAGAGATCACTTGATCATTACCTGTTAGGTCCACTCCCTCTGGGACACTTGGCATTGGTCACTGTCGGTAGACAGGATACTGGGCTGGATGGACCTTTGCTCTGACCCAGTACAGCCGTTCTTATGTTCTTATGTTCTTTTATAGATGGTGAAACTGAGGCACAGGGAGGTGAAGTGACTTGTCCAACATCATCCATCAAGTCAGTGGTAGAGACAGGAATAGAAGGCTGGTCTCCCAAGTCGTTTGCTAAAATGCAGATCAATCTGTTCCTGCCCCCTTTCATTTCCAAAGAATGGCTACTTGACAGGATTGCCAATCAACTTTGATGACACCTGGCTAGAGGCATCAGCCTGTCCTTTATCTTTGAGGAACAGGTTTATCCCCTCCCCAGACTTGTCTGGTAAATACATTGCAGTCATCATTTCAGTTTATGTTCATAGCTTTACATATAATGTTTCTACACACATTGCACCATGATAGTATGACCAGTGAGTTGTTAGTTTTCAAATGATACTTCACAAGGCACATTTTGTACAAAGATTATTACAATAGTGTGTAGGGTGTGCGTACAGGGGTGTATTCAGTCACTCATCAGTTTACAGGAGAGAACCTGGATCTTGTTGTTAAGACTCTCGCCTTCCAAGTGAGGATCAGCCAGTTGAAAGCGATCTTCTTTCTTCCATGTTATTCTAAAATTGCTTCATGTGCAGTGGTTCTTTTACTGGTTTATGCGATTCTTCTTTGAGGAGTCACATTCTGAAGACTTTACTTTGGAATCTTCCTGATCTGACTGTAGGGTTTCGTAAGCTCCTAGTTTGAAACAGTGTTTCTTTTCCTCCATAAATAAATTAATGAATGGACTTATTGGACCAGATTCTCAACTGGAGTCATAGTCAATGGAGCTGTGCCATTTTACACCACCTGAGAATCTGGCCCATTATCTTCAGTGGAGTAGCGATGTAGAAGAACAGTATACGGGTGAAATCTGGGCTCTAGTGAAGTCAATGGCAAAACTTCCATTGACTTCAATGTCACCAAGATTTCACCCCATGGCAATGCTCCTTCACAGGCTATCCATATCCTGCAGCCCTTATAAAGGTTAAAGGTATTCAATGCATAGGTTGCCTTAAAACACATTTGTGGTCACACATGCAAATCTTGGCACAGCCTTTTGCTGGGCTCAATGTTTGCTGTGTGTGTTTTAACACAGAGCCATAGGACACAGTTTGGCTGCTGTACAGCATTTTGTATAAAACCAAACCTTAAGCCAACTGCAGTGCAGCTAAGATGTTGTAATTTGTGTAGAGACATCATGTACTTGGATGCTCCTTTACCACAACTACAGTCACAAGTCTTTCTTTGTATCGGCAGATTCTGTGAAAATAAGCTTACGGGGCTGCTGTAGAAAACCACTCTACCTTCTGTGATGCTTTGGTATGTTGCCTGGTGTTGCCTGCCTGCTAAGTGCGATCTTGTGTAGTTTGTCTCAAAACCAAACACACAAAACACAACTCAGAGATGATTTCCTGCATGCATTCTGTCTGTCTATCCATCCATCACTTCCTATAGTCAGTAATTCTTGTGTCTCTAGTACAGATCTTTACAACATGAAAATACCATGGTTAAGGAAACTTTAAAACTGCTGAGAAGAATCAGTAAGATAAGTGATAAGAAACTCCCCTAAATGCCCATTCTGTGTGTAAGGGCTGGGGCCCATTAATGGAATGAAGTGATTAGATTTATCGTGTTAGTTGGCTAACTTATTGTATGCTAAATATAAGTTTAGTGGGTTAATTTATTGTAATATTGTGCAAATGACGAATATACCCAAAATAATGCTAATTTACATGACGGTGAAGAGAAACAAATATAATGGGCCTGCGTCTCATTTATACTAAGTCCCCTTAACATCATTGTAATGGGGCCTTAAAGTGATAGTAAATATAACTTCTGCCACAAAGGCCCCTTTACACAGCCAGAGTGGTGTAAAGGGGCCTTAGTATAAATGAGAATCAGGCTCAAAAGTTTTAAAGAAGCGATTTTTGGTTAAACTCTTTCAAGAATAATGCTTCTAAAGAAGCTTCTTGGTGAGGGAGATGGTACATTATAGCAGCTTCACAGCCTCAGTGCATAATGAGAAATTAAGGCTGGCTGGGGAGCCTGGCCATAGAGGGGAATATGAGCATGAGGCACCCAAACTACAACTCCCATGAGGCACCACCATGGCGTTTCAGAATCTACATATTTTGGTTTTTAGCCTAAATATTTTGGTTTTGGGGTCAGAACTGATAATTGTTGCTTTTCGGGCATTCCTATTTTGATGGAAAGACCCAAATTTTGCGTGGAAAGCAGGCAGTTTTTTAAAAAAGGAAGTTTTGTTCAAATCCCAACTTTCTGTCAAACGGTTTAGTTAGAAATTTTTCCGCCAGCCTTGGATATAAATCAAATTGAAAGTAACCTCCCTGGCTGTTTTTAAAGCTTCTAAAAATGGTCCCAAGTTCCCACCAGAAAGTAGATGTAGGAAGGAGCAGGGTTATTTTCCTAGTTAGTGTAAAAAGTAATTGCTGCCCAGCATCTACCCAATAATTCCTCCAACCTGTAGGAAAGGGAGGACTGGTTTAACTTTCTCTGCTCAATAGCATGGAGTGATAACACTGGGGCTAGGTCTACACTACAGCGGGGTTCCGACCTAAGATACGCAACTTCAGCTACGTGAATATCGTAGCTGAAGTTGGGTATTTTAGGTCGGCTTACCTGGCGGTGAGGACGGGGGAAAGCCGACCGCTGCCGCGCTGCCGCCGACTCCGCTGCCGCCTCTTGCCGAGGTGGATTTCCGGAGTCGACGGCAGAGCGATCAGGGATCGATTTTACCGCGTCCTCACGAGACGCGGTAAGTCGATCCCCGATAGACCGATTGCTACCCGCCGGATCGGCGGGCAGTGAAGACATACCCTAACTCTAATCAAACCACCACTCTGCAGACATGCCACAGTTCCTGGCTGCCTGGTTCATCATATCTCACAAGGGTTTCACATTTGTTCCAGGAGATTCTTTCAGTTTTTAGGGAGGAGTGGGAAGGTGACTGTCAAATGTGATCACCCTCCAGATTTGGAATCATAGGCATTTCGCTACATTTGTATTGCACTTCATCACTGCCATACGGAACGTTTAAAAATGCAACAAACTGATGAGTCGTATAAATTACTGCCCAGGCTCTTGACCATTAAAGGGGTGAGAAATGGTCATTTTAACACCTTGACCTTTGAAATGCTCACCAGTAGAGTTATTGAAATGTTTGTGTATTTGATGTCATAAACGCCACACTTCTGTCGATGATCCTGTTTCTGAGATGGCCCCAGTGGAGCAAGTCCTCCTACACTCTTCTGCCGGCTGTGTGGTGCTGCTTTGGAAAGGAGTTTCATACTCTGGGCGTATAGCATGGCTGTATCTCAATTTTCCACCGAGGCTAACACATGGATGTCATATAGAGATTCCAGTGGAAACCATGCTGGATAGGGATATGCACAGTTCTCTGTTGGATTCCTACCCAAGGCCCTTGCATTGATTGGATTCCTACCCAAGGCAATGATTTTGTATTGAGGACCAGCATGATTTTCAAAAAAGCATCAAATCCGTACAATTATCAAAGAGAAAAGATAAGAGTGCTGTGCGGTGTTTTAATTAATGTTAAGCTAACCCTGGGATGTGAGAAACACGTTTTTATTTGACTATATCAACGTTGAACGTGCCTAACTCAGGTTTGAGCTCACGGAAGAGAGGGACATATTTTGAAACTGGATCTATGTTAGTAGACTCCTGTGCCCATTCAGACACCTCTTGACTTCAATGACCATGCAGGATCCAGTTGCCCAGAAGGTTGATTTGTTGCTCACACTAGTAAATGGCAGCTGGCTAGCAGTGCACATTGCTACTTATACTCTGGCACGCACCAGACAGCTGCTGCTTATGCATTGCAATGCTTGAAAAGTGCTAGATTTCAGCACACACTAAAGGATAGATTTTCTGAAGAACTCAACTCCCGTTTAAGCACCAGAATGAACAAGAGCTCAGCACATTGGCTGCTGATCTTAACCGAAAATCTGGCCATAAATGTCACAACGGGAGGTGCAGAGCATTTTTGAAAATCCAGCTCTTGTTTAGGTGATTAAATAGGAGCTGAACTCTTCTGAAAATCTGCACTTAGTTGTGGGTGGTGAGCCCTGGAAAATCTGGCCCTAATTTGTACTTGAGTATCTTTTTTTGTTTTTGTTTTTTTCCTGCTTGAGCAATTAAAAAGACCACATCATGGTCTGTTTGAGAGGAATTAAAGGTCTCAATATAATTCTGTTTGGGAGAGGATCCACATTATTAATAGGCCAAGGACTGAACAGATACAGAGAATGAAATACCCTCTCGGTCGTAGAGATGGTCCCTCCAGGACCAGGTCGAAGCCTGCGAGGAGAAGCAGTGCCACTGTATTTGTTGTATCAATTCTATGGCTACACAGAGGACTTCAGTCTCCAAGGCTGTCACTTTCTTTGTGCACTAAAATTCACTTTCAGAGACTACACAAGCAGTCTTCTGTATCTTTTAGACAATGCTACCTTTCTCAGGGCACTTACTTTAACCACACAACTGACAACTTCAATTCAACACTGCAAAGTCCATTTTCACAAATATAAGGTGATAAATGTGTTCAGGGCCTAGCCTGGCATGATGAGAGCTCAGCATGTCATCCTACAGCACCAAACATCTCTGATAGCACAGTAGTTGGTGTGAGCATACATCGTTTCTCTGCTTACAATACAGGAAAGCACAGGAGAGATAGTTGTGGTGGAAGAGCCCAGAGAGAATTACTCCAAGGGGAATGTACTTTTAAACAAACATTTGATGGTCACTGTCTGAGCATTTTATATCTGTAACTGAAGGACTTAAGAGGAGGCAGATGTTACAAGCCTTTGCCAGAGGACACTTAACACTCATTGTTCTTGGAAAATGCCCGTGCTTGTTTAGCAAGTTGTGGCGGTGTGCAAAAGCAATGGCCTGGCACACTTGCCATGGGCTGTCTTGCACAACTCTTACAACAGTTTGCTCCACTGTTTACAAACAAACGAAAAGCTAAAAATGATCAAAAGACCTTGGGAGGCAAGTTAAATATTTATTTGTGCTTAAAGGTTGTACTGGCTGGTCTGAGACCTACCTCTGTAGTGTGTGGCCTAACTCTATAGTATAGACCAGGCCTATGTGTAGCAGGTTTCTAAGGACATTGCCAGAGTAGTGCTTGTAGAAAAGGCACCCACAGAGCTGTGACCTTCTCAGATGGGGAGTGCTCCCCACACCAGCCCTACAAGAGCTGAATTAGGCCAGGTGGGCCCAATCAGCCAATTAAACTACAAGTGGGGGAGATTTAGGCTGTGTTCAGGGTGATAATTAAAAGGAAGTTCACCTGTGAGGGAACAGGTGGGGCTTCTATAAAGTCAGGAGGCTAGTAACAGTGGGAGGGTGGGGGTGACAGGGAAGAAGCCCGCAGTCTCTCTACCTGAGGTAAGGGAGAAGCCAGGGGAGATAGGAACTTCTGAGAAAAGGGATAGGAACCCATGAGGAAGGGTTTTTGTGGGCCTAGGAAAGAGGAGTCTGATTACAGGTGAAGGAGGAGCTTAAAGAAGCATGGTAGGAAGTAGTCCAGGGAAGAGAGTGGTAGGATTGGTGAAGTCTCAGACCTTAACTGCTCACTATAATAGGGCCCTGGACTGGAACCCAGAATGGAGGGTGGGCCTGGGTTCCCCTGCCATCCACTGCAGAGTGGTACTGCTTGGGGCAGTGGATGGTAGGGCTGCCAACTCTGACTGAAGCTATGCTGGGAGATTTCCCCCCCGCCCCATTATGATGTAATGTCATTTTCTTAAAATATCCTATTAAAATCTCCTGGATTGCTTTCAATAATCACTGGGAGATCGATGCCGATTCTGGGAGACTCCAGGCCAATCCTGGAGGGTTGGCAACCCTAGTGAATGGGAAGACTGCCTGAGTCACTGCAGGTGTGATATAGGGAAGTGGGCATGGGGACTGCCTGGTGCTGCTTGTGCAGAGAGACTTTGAAAGACTCCCCCAGAAGGAGAAATCATGGGGAGACCTGGTCGGAGGGCCAAGTCACAAAACAGCTGTACCGCAACTACACCAGTGGGAGCAGAGCAGCAATGGTGGAAGACCAGAAAGGGGTGCTGAACCAGCCAGAGCTAATCACCAGAAGGGGCCACCACCCAATGGTGAGGAGAGTGCACCATTACATCTTCCTAAGGGGTTTTCCACTTACTTTCCATTTCACTTGTATGAGAAAGTGTTTACATTCACTTTGCCTCTGGGCCTGTTTTGTTCAGTCTGACACAGTGTTTTCTAGAGGCAGGAGTGCGTGGGTTGCAAAACATGTTTAAGTAAGTATTGTGTAGCAACATGGTGCAACAGGGGCCATGAGTCACTTGAACTCATTTTGCACAGGAAAAGCGTGGCGGGACACCACACCCCATTCTGTAAGACACTGCACTGGTCGTCTTTGGAGAGAGTAGATAGGAACGTAGGAATTGCCAGAGTGGATCAGAGCAACAGTCCATTCACTCCGGTATTGTGGCTCCGACAGTCATCAGTACCAGATGCTTTGGCGAACGGATCGAGGAACACTGTACTGGACAATCGTCGAATAACCTGTCCACTGGAGAAGTTTCTTTCCAACACTCATCAGTTAGTGCTTGGCTCATGGCCTGAAGCTTGAGGGTTTATATCCCTTCTAGGCAGACAAGAGCCTCGAAGAGTCCCACCTTCACACTGGGGGATTGGTGTAAAACTAATAAAATGGAAATGTTCACAACAGCTGCCTACTGAGACTTTATTCTAAAACCTGTGACAATACCTTTGTCACGATGTCTGGGGTGATTTACTACCACAAGTGCCAACCTCAGGCAAGACTGTCAAAAACCAGGGCAGACCCCCCCAAAGTGGTGGTATGGTCTACAAATAGATTTCACCAACTCTGTAAGAAATGTGAACTCCTGAAGCACCATAACAGTCTTACCAGGGAGCCACAGAGAGTCCCCTTGGGCATTCTGGTCTATCTTGCCACCCAGGCCAGCTGGACTCAGTGATAGTTGGGTGCCATACACCAAAGATCACAAAAGATTCAGGTTGCTTCCAGTCCCAAGAAACCAGTTACTTTATCCCTCCGATCTCACAGCAAAGACAATGCTTGTAGCCAATTCTATATAGTATATTAAATGGGGATCTATTAACTACAAAAAAGCAATGAGAGAGTTTTATTTACAGGTTAAAGCAGGCAAACACACACACACAAATGAGTTCATGTATGGCTTTAAACGTGACAGTTGTAGTAATCTGCCAGCACAGAATGTCTATTAGGGCTAACCCAGGTTGACTCTAGGGTTCTTTGCTTCTGTTTCTTAGCTCCAGCCCTGTGAATCCAAACAGCAAAGAGAGACTATTTTCTTATGTCCCTGTTTTATCCCCTTCTTCCAGCATTCAAACTGATGGGACGGCTTTCTTGCATATCGTACCTTCATGGGTGCAAGAGGACCATTAATATAGGCTGTGACTACACTACACAGCTTTTAGCAATACAGCTGTGCCGCTACAGCTGGGCCGCTAAAAAGGTGCACAATCTAGCTGTTGTTTGTTGGCAGGAGAGAGCTCTCCTGCCAACAAAAAACTTCTGCCCCGCCTGAGCAGCAGCGGCTTTGTCGGCAGGAGAGCGCTCCTGCTGACAGATCACTGTTCACACTGACGCTTTTCGTCGATAAAACTTTTGTCATTTGGGGTGTGGTTTTTAACACCCCTGAACGACAACAGTTTTGCTGACAAAGGGCCAGTGTAGACATACCCCAAGTCTTTGTATCATGATGTTCCACAATGGTTCCAGTTAGTTTTGTTAGTCCTTCTTGATGGATGGTGGATCATTACTCCTGACTGGAATCACAGGTTCAGAGCAAGCATTTTTACAGTTATAAAGCAAAACTTACATATCACCTTATAGGATGGCATACAGATATTACAAGTGAAATTGTACAAGCATTTCATAGAATCTAAACAATAAACACATTCTCATACATCTAATACCTGTCTTGAACAATACGAACACAGAGGTAAGCTGGTCTGGTTTCCAGCTATTTATTGGTCAGTGCTCAGCTTACCCCTACAGCCTTGGCAAGAACTGGCACCTGATCTGTCACAACCTTATTTAATCTTTCAGAGTCTAGGCACTGTAGTGAGGGGCACTTTAGAAATGCAGACGATAGGTAGATAGGGTGAATAGATATTTTTCTTACTGACTGGGACCAAATGAAAGAGAGAATTTTGTGCTCATCATTTGCAGGGGGGATTGTCTGATTGAAGAGAGAGAGACCTGAATTTCCCATGTGTGATTCTCTTCACTATCCACCTACAGTAATTATTTTGCTTCCAGTTTAACTCTCTCTCACACATACTGCCTCAATGTTTAGCTTTTTCTTACAGACTGTACTCATTTTTACTTCCTATATGTTTCCAAAACAAGGCCCCACCATTGAGAGATCAACTGTTACTTTCTAATTGCAGATTTTTTATATCTGAGAGGTACATACTTGGTTACATTAGTGATCCTCTTAATAGTCTCCTCTTGCATGATGATCATGTTCTTCTGCAATCTCTTCAGTGTGGCACATAAAGTTCTCTTCTCTGTTCTGGGATTCTAAGAGAATTCTACCTGGAACAGACCAGGATTTCTGATACAGAAGAGACAAAAGTCATCAGTGGGTGTATCATGGCAGCTTGAACCCCTAACTGGATCTTAGAGAGGGTTTGGGTTCTAATGCTTAGATCTGAACTCTTCCATGAAGTTCGAGTAAGATGCAAAACTAAAAGGGGGCAAATTCCCATTTCTAGTTTGGATGTGAACAAAACAGTGAGATTTCAGCCCAGATTGGTTGAAATCTCCTGAGATCACCTGATCTCACTTTGGACTGATAGTCCATGAGAGAGTCTGGAACCTTGGGATTTGGATTCAGATCCCAGTCCTCATTCATTCTTAACCTCAGTTCCTAAATAGTAGTCTCATGTCATCCAGACCTAAAACTCACCTCCTCAGCTTGTCTCTAAGATGACCCTCCATTGAGGTATTCCCACTGCTACTGCACAGCAAATTTCTCTTGCTAATTTTCTACTCCATCCGTTGGAGAGTTATTCTCCTTGTTCATTCTCTGTGCCTCGCACCATGCTGGTGACCTGTTCTCCAGGGATCTGGGGCTACCAAAACCCAGACTCCATCCTCCATAACAGGAAGATAAATTATCTTTGTCCTTTCTGCCCTAGTAAGTTTGCAGCTGCTGTGGCTCATTCTGCTGCTTCATGTCTCTGACCTCCTACTGTGGGGATACTTCAGGGACTCCAGATGTTACAGTTGTGCTGGAACTCTGTGGAGACACATCTGTGGTCTTTTCTGGAACTCCTGGGCTCTAGTCCAGCAGCAGCTGTGGAGAAAGGAAGTGTATAGTGATAATGAATCCTTGCTGTTCTTATTTTATCTTTACATTTTCCTTCAGCATCCGGGCATCCATGTATCAAAGCAGAAGTGTCTACCGAGCCCGGAGACAGAAATACAATAGGAGAATATTTTCCCATGATATCCCATAAAGTGTGGACTGGATGAACCTAAAGTAAAGAGATGGTAGGCCACATTCAGAGGTATAAGTTAGACTCAGTTACACGGAGACCATATCGATGCGGAGAGAGTTAGTGCGCAGCAAGCTGGGGTGTAAATCTACAGCTTACTAGCCTGCCATGCACTAACTGTCCATGTGGACCCTGCTACCAGGCACTTAAATTTCCCTAGTGGCAGTAGGTCAAAGCACACTAAGGAACTTTTAGTGCACAATAGTAGGGTCCCCATGGACAGTTAGCGTGCAGCAGGCTGGAGCACTATAGACTTACAGCCTAGCTTATCAAGGACTTACTTCCTCTCTCTGAGTGAAAGAATTCTAAGGGAATTAAGCGCTCTGTGATAACCTTGCATTTCCAGACTTTTCTGCCATTACAGTCTTGTCTTTTCATTTCATTAATGTGAAGGGAGAGAAGTCTGGCCTCCATATTATAACATGGGTCAGTGAAGTAGGCTGAAAGAATGCCCATTCCTGTTGTATTCTGCAGGGAGGCCCCCCCATTAGAATCCACTGGCTCTCCTTATCTCTGGTGGGTTTGGGAATAGAAGTTAGATCTCCTGGGAAAGATTCCAGTGTCCTGGCCAGTAGAATCCTCTCTCTAGAAATAACAGGTTCTAATGTGCACGATAGTGTCTGAGTTGTGAAGTATGCAAAGGCTGATCCAGCCTATCTAACATGTTGCTTTCTGAAGCACTTTGGGTTGTGTTTAGTATGAAAGCACTGGTGTATGGTCCCCTTCATTTTTGGCCAGTTGTGCCTAAAGTAGCTTTGAGATCTTAGCACTTTGCTGAATGAGCCTTATTCTCATGTTCACACCAAAATTCTAGCCCTTAGCAACCCAGTTAAAAAGAACACAGCAAGATCAATTGCATTTTAGTAGAAGAATAGGGCATTTGGGTGTCACATTATCAAACAAACTGTCAATGTAAAGCTCTGGAGAACACTCTGCTAGCTTGTAATTCATAACAGCTCAAGCAGCGTCTGCTGGAGAACTTCAGCTTGTCATTATGCTGTAAGGTTACAAGACAGAAACAATCTCTCTCTAGTTACAAATGTCATTGTCAACACAAGAAATATTACTTTCTTTCCCCTTCCACTCTCACTGAGGCCTGGCTGGGAAGCAGCTTACTTTCATTCTCATTTAAATTGACATACCATACTAGTGCCCACTAGATCATTGGAGACGTTGTGGGGAAAACAAGTTTTGTTGGCCATCCTAATACATTGACCAGAG
The DNA here is from genome assembly GCF_002925995.2 of Terrapene triunguis. Lineage (NCBI taxonomy): Eukaryota > Metazoa > Chordata > Testudines > Emydidae > Terrapene > Terrapene triunguis. The sequence continues at coordinate 87,323,174 of NW_020664417.1, read as the reverse complement.
TGTTATTGCAGATTTCATTCTACTAGAATATATCTGGAGAGGCCATGAGTCATGCTTGCAGGAGTTGGTTCTTAAATTCACTGGAGCTCAGTTCACCCAGAGACCAACTGCATTGTTCTTTCCCAAATAACAACTGGACTTCAAATTAGAGAAGGCTGCTTATACCCTGGATGGATAGATTCAGTGTAAAAGACCAGAATGATCACAAACATGTGACAAGCAATGAACAACATATGGCATAAGGAAACCATTTGGCAGTTTGGAGTGCTTATAAAGTTCTTATTGCCCTGAGTTTGGGATGTCTGCATAAGATATGAGTGGCAGAGCCACAAGGCATACCTTCTAGTCTTCCCAATAAGTGCAATAAGAACTTCATAGCAGCACACTCCATCATGTATTCTCCCTCTCTGGGCAGTTCTCAGCCACTTCAAGCTTACAGTTGAAATAAACAAGGCAGATAAATGTGAGCAGGTGGGATTTGAAGATCAGATCGAGATCTGAGGTATAGAGAGATTAAGTGATTTGCCCAGGGCAACACTGTAAGTCTGTGGCAGGGCTGGGAATTTAACCCGGATCTTGTGAGTTCTTGTCCAGTTCAATAACAAGACCAGCCTGCCACTCAATTTTTTGTAATTTAAAAGACAACAGAACCCCAGTGCCTATATAATACATCTGCAATGCAAGTAGGAATTTGAGTTCCTTTTCTAATGCCCTGTAAGAGACTGCACCTGCTCACGTTGATGAAGCATGCACAATCTATTTAGGTTCTTTTCTTTTGACCCTCTTGACTACTACAGTAGGGTAGTTCTCTCCTAGATTGGGGGCTACCATACTGTACAAAGCCTAGAATGGCATTCCTTGCCTCCTGCCACGTCTCCTACTGCCCATAGTGGCATGCCCTAGTTTGTACTTAGATCATCTGAAGCACCATTAAATTAATTAATAACTCATTTTTATGTCTAAGATCAATTAGACTGAAGAGACGGGATTAAGCTTTTTCTTCTGTTGCTCTTCCTAGGTCCCAGGAGAGCGTCTTACCCACTTCAAGGAACATCTTTTTATTGAGCTTTTTCAGAAAAATCAGGATTACAGCGCTTCTAAGATACAATTGACAAAGTGTAATAGTGATAATAATGAGGACTGGCATGCATTCACACAATATTGTATGAATGCACCGAATACAATAGCAGCTTCTTTCTGCAATACCAAGAAGGCCATCCCATCTAGCCATTCCCTCTGCACTGTGTAACCTGAGAAATTGCTCCACACTGAAGTCCTTATTCCAGAAATGAAGGGCATGGCAGGTGCTAATACATGATTATCTGCAAACCATATTACACAATCTTATACAAAGTAAAAGAAAACAAATTTCATATTGGCTTTGGAAGCAAAGAGAATCATTTAAGCGAGAAATTGTAGGGATATTATGACTGGAAACAAATCCTTGGACAGCCCACCAAGTATAAAGTAAATCAGACAAGAAGTCCACAAAGCATCAGAACAAACCGGTATTTATTAGAGCTGGATAAATAATGGATTTCTAAAGGTGAAAAAAAAAGTTTCAGGTGAGGCAGAAAATGAAAAATTCTGAAATTTTCCATGAATCAAAAGTTGAAAAATAATTAGTTTGGGGTCAAACAAAACTTTTCAACAAAATCTAAACACTTCAATTTCAACCATTTTAAAACATTGTTTTAAATAAAATTAAATAAATGTTGACATGAAAAGGTATGTCAAACTGAAAAATCGAAATGTTTAGTTTAGAAAATGTCAAATGAAACATTTTTATATTTTCAGAATTGTTTTTGTTCATTTCTTAAGCGAACGATTCAGCATCATCAACCCAAATTTGCAAAAAGTTTGTCACCAAATCTGCATTTTTTTTGTCAACAAAAAGGTTTCACCAAGCCTTGCTATTTATTCATCAAAACATTCAGGCTAATTGGCACATCTAGGACTACAAAGGGGCACCAGACTTAGTAGGCAAGGTAAATTTTCCAATAGAGAATTGGCAATTTCCTATAGAAAAGTGATTAATGCTGGAAGATGCTGATGTTTGCCAAGTTACAGACATGCCTAGATACTATGGTGATCGTTAGATAAAGAGTTTACATTCAAATGATCTTTCTGGCGTACAACCTAGCTCTCAGATACTCATGTTGCTATAATTCTTTAACGTCCCCTAAATAGCCAATATTGGCATTGCTCGGGTGTTTTTTTATTATAGAAAACATACTAAAACATTTCAGGTGCCTCATTAGAGAACAAAACTCCAGTTTCTTCAGGGTTTCTTTAAGACCATTCCTTCAGTTGCTGATATTTCTGTATTTAGTAACAGAATCATACTACCCCTGGTATGCAACCTGGAAGTGGGGTACCACTGAGCCCTCTGACTCACCAATCTGGGTTCCCTCTCACACTGTGCTGCTGTGACAAGCTGCAGATCACTCCCGGTCCTACACTCGCACCGGCATTCACACAGGCCGGGACACAGCCAGCTAGAGTTACATACAGGCTCTGGTGGCTGGCCAGCCACTGCATGAACCAACAATAGAGAGGCTACAGCCAAAATACAGCCTTGCACCCTTACAGTATAAACCCAGAATTTTACCATCTTGCACTGCACAGGGATCTGTGTGGTGCAAGCTCATTAATTAATTCACTCTCCCCTCAATGGGGGAAGACATGCAACAAGCCTGTGTTAACCAAGCTGAGATTCCCAAACTCTACATTCAAAAACACACTGGTTAAGATAAAACATAAAACATGTTTATTAACTACAGAAAGATAGATTGTAAGTGACAGCAAAAGAGCCAAGCAGATTACCTGGCAAATAAACAAAACCACAAACTAAGCCTAATGTACTAGATAGATAGGATTTGAATTGGCAATAATCTCACCCTGACTGATGATACAAGAAGGCTTACAGATTCTTAAGGCACAAGTTGCATCTGCTCTGCAGCTTGGGTCCCCCTTTCCAAGTCCTTTGTCTTCCAGAGATTCTTTCAGGTGTTGAGTTGTGGAGGACTGAAGACAAATCACGATGTCACTCCCGACCTTATGTAGTTTCTCCATATAGCAGGAACCCTTTGTTCTAACCTAAGTTCCCAGCCCAGTTTTTGGAAAAATACAGGTACCAAAATGGAGTTCAGTGTCATGTGGTTTAGTCACATGCCCTGCTGAGTCATAGCAGCCATTACTCATAGGCTGGCTGAAGCATTTCCAAGTGAGGACAAACCTTTTCCATGGTCCATTGTCTTTGCTGATGGGGCATTAGCACTGTTTAGCTTCTTCATTGCTGTACCTGAAAGGCTAGCTGTGGGTGTTTTCAACTTCACAATATCTTTCAGTAACACATACATAGCAAACTTCATAACTTCACATACAATCTAACAATATATTAATGTTAAGCAGATCCAGACTTTTAGAATGATACCTCACAAGGCATACTTTGTACAAAACATATTATATGACAATGGTGAATATGGGGGTGCCAGGGCAGTAGCATAGCTAGCGGGGTGCAGGGGAAGCAGCCGCTTCCCCTGCCTTTCCAAAAGTGGCCGGGGGGGGGGGGGGCAGCATGCGCCCCGCGGCGCGGCCCCCCGCCCGCGCCCCGAGGGGGGGGGGGGGGGCGCAGGCTGGCGGCCCACAGCACTGCCGGCAGCCATGGGGAGGCGGCGGGCACGGCCGGAGGAGCGAGGGGGCAGGGCCGGCTTTCTTTAGCCCCGCCCCAATAGGGCCCCGCAGCAGCTGTCCACCCCGCCCCCAGCTCACTTCCCCCTCCTCCCTTCCCCTGAACGCTCTGCCCCCCTGCTCCTCTCCCTCCCCTGCTTCCCGCGAATCAAACGTTCGCGGGAAGCCTGAAACAGGCAGGTAGGCGGCGGCGGCAGCGGGGGGGGCATGAGGAGGCGCGGCCCAGTCCGGCCCCCCCGGCAGAGCGGCTCCCTCCGTCGGCCGGCCCCAGCCAAGAGGCTCTGGCCCCAGTGGCTCTGGCCCGGCTCAGCTCGTGCCCTGGGGTGCTGGCCCCGGTTCTGGACAAGGGTGCCGGCCCCGGCTGAGCACCCCCAGCCCGGACCCAAGCCCAATTCCTATGGGTGGGGCTTGCCGGAATCGGGCCCTGCTCTTGCTAAAGCCAGCCCTGCGAGGGGGGGTGCAGGCTGGCGGACCGCAGCGCGACCGGCAGCCATGGGGGGGCGGCGGGCGCGGCCGGAGGAGCCGGGGGGGGGGGGGGGGGGGGGCGGGGAGCGGCCGGAGGAGGGGCCAAGGGGGCATGGCCAGAGGAGGAGCCAAGGGGGGGCGCCTTTTTTATGTTTGCTCACCCTCCTCTTAGAAGCTGGCTATGCCACTGTGCCAGGGTGTTGTTTGGGAGCACAGAGTGTCACAGGAAAGACCTATTATTAGGTTATCTATGCGCACAAACACCATGATAATAGTCATGGTATACGGATGTAAGCCCTGATTCAGAAAAGTACTCCCATTCAGGACAGAATTTAAGTGCATGCTTAATTTAAGTCCCATTGACTTCGTGTTTAAGGTTGGGGCCATAGGGCTAAAATAACCTCTCTTCCTTATAATGCAGGATTGCTCTCTGTTAGACATTTACATATATTGTGTCCTGTTTAGTTTTGAATGGCCCCACTGTTCCCACTCATGGTCAGAAAATCTTTTCATTTAGTGGTCTTATATTTTCCATTTCTTAATGCCTTCCCAAACCCCCTTGTACCATCCAAAATATTTCCTCTCATTTCTTGATGTGTAAACCCTTCAAATATTTGTAAGACATTTATCTTCTCCTTTTTAGTAATTGCTTAACTAAGATATACACATTTGATTCTCTCAATCTTTCTTCCATAGATTAATTTCTCTAGCCACCTAACTAATTCTTGTTGCTCTTCACTGAACTCCCTCTAGCCTGACAGTATGCTTCTGGTAATGACATCATGGCAATGTGGTGCCTAGAACTGGGCATCCAATTCCAGAACTGATTGCACCAGACGCATACATACGTCTTTGCTCTGTGAAGTGACATTTCTGTGTATTCAGCCCAGAATGATGTTGCTAAATTGTGCTGACATATTGCACTCTAAGATGATGTTTAATTTACCCCTTATCACCCCTCGGTTTCTTTCAGCTTTACTGAAACCATGTTTGTTCCTCCCATCGAATTTACCTAGACTTGGACAGGATTTTAATCTGCTTCCAGGAACTTTGTTAGGTCCCATCTAAACTATTACCTTTTACCACAGTGTAACCAAGTTCTGGGACAGCTGTGTTGTGACCTGGTCCCCAGCTGAGTTGTAGTCCACAATAGATGGGGTCAAAACCTCACAAACTGTTCTTGCCAGGTTTCCAACCCAAAGTGGTGGAGATGCTTTGAGATCTGCTGACTTCATGAGATTTCTCTCATCTTGAATGGTGGATATCTTTCACAGTCAGTTGTCCTCAATACACTTCAACCAACTTGGGCTAAAATCTTTGAAACTGGCTATTGGTGCAAATTTTTGGTTATAGCCAAAATGGTTTAAAATAATGGAGCACTTCCAGGTTTGTACCCAACACTAAAATCAGACCCTTAGAGACAGGTTTGGATCTTTTTCTCCCAATACATAAATAAATAATTTGACAGGGCTCAGACATGAGGTTCCAATTTTCAGCTATCTCTAGTATAAATTATGAATATCTGCTCCATTGGAGGAGAAAGAGGCACTGCAAAGGATTTCATTTATGGACGATAGATAAACACTGCTTGAAAAACTAAGAGGTTGAGCAGGCTGCCAGTCTGAGCAGGGTCATATTGTTGCCCTGCCTGTCACAGTTGTTGGGTTGCTATTAGTTTACAGTTGTCTAGTGTTTTCAAGTTACTTGGCTTTCGTTTGTTTGTGTTTTGGGGTTCAATCAGTATTACACTATGAGAACTAGCTGACCTGACGTTTTGAAACACTGTTGCAAAAGCTGTTCTCGAGCAAGCTCTGCATTAGCTATCAGTGGCAGTATTAAAATGAAAGAGTAGAGAGGTTGGAGGTTACAAACAGAGCTGTGTATACAAAATTCATTTTCTGGCTACTCCCTTGAACGAAGAACAGCTAATCTTAACAAAACAAAAGCAGACAGGCGGGAGACATGGACCAGAAAGGCACAGTCAACCTGACTTATCAAACAACTGTTTGCCTTTTGACATTGGTTTATTCCATTAACAATTAGTGATCTAAGACAGTTCTGCCAGAGTATTGGAAATCTTTACAGCTCCAGGGGGGAAGAAAGTGTATTCTCTTAACAGTTTTGTTAGCTGAACAATTTATTCTTTATTTATGTTGGCTTTGATGTGAAGGAAGAAAGTTAAAAAAGAATGTACAAAGTGGGCAGTTTCGTGATACAAATATATTTATCAAGTGAAAGAGGCTTAGGAGACAAGGAAAAACTGTAATGTGAAACATTACAAAAACACAATTAGGAATTTAGCTCTGAAATTATTTGCAGTCTAACCTGTTTTCAACCTTCGCCTGCCTGGTATGAAGGTAATGTCTTTTTAATGGTATTTCCAAAAAAAATAAATACCAGCGTTGAGATCTAAAATCAGCTTGGGAGCTGGCCCAGCCAAGTGCACGAAGCTGCTAGGAAAACGTCTCAGATCCCAGAGTGGGCACTGACTCACCACATCTTTATGAGGGAGGCCTTTTCACAGCTGAGATTTGCAAAATGCCTAAGGGAGTTGGGATTAAATTCACTTAAGTGGGAACTGGGTATTGAAATCTATATATGGTACTTAGATGCCCCCCCCCATTGCCATATAACTGCACACCTGTCACCTATTTCTCCTCATAACACCTACGTGAGGTAGGGAAGTGCTGTTATCATTGTACAGATGAGGAACTGAGGGCTAGACAGTCCATGGGCTTGTCTACATGAGACAGGTATACCAGTATAAACTAAGATGTGAATTTAACCTCCTGTAATTATACCAGTGCAACTCCCTGTTTGAACAATCTCACTCTGGAATAAGGTTTCAGAGTGGTAGCCATGTTAGTCTGTATCAGCAAGTCTCTAAGGTGCCCCAAGGACTCCTCATTGTTTTAACTCTGGAATAAGAGTGCCTTTTTTGGTTTAGTTTATGTCGCTCTGGAAGGGGTTTAAGCTGAACCAAAAAGAGTTACTCTTATTTCAGAATCACAGCATCCACAGAGGGCATTCTACCTTTCCTGTTTAACTCTTCCTTTATAACTTTTTCATGTAGTCAAGTCCAAAGAGAGTTGACCAAAGTCACACAGGAAGTCTGGGGGGGTCCAGGCTGAGGCAGGGAATTGGGGTGTGGGAGGGATGAGGGCTCTGGCTGTGGGTTTGGGCTCTGGGGTAGGGCCAGGGATGAGGGGTTTGGTGTGCAGGACAGGGCTCCAGGCTGAGGGATTCAGAGTGTGTGAGGAGGCTCCAGGCTGGAGTAGGGGGTTGGGGTGCAGGAGGGGGCTCAGGACTGGGGCAGGGGGTTTGGGTGCAGGAGAGGACTCAGGGTTGGGACAGGAGGTTGGGGCACGGAAGGGAATTCGGGGTGCAGGCTCTGGGCCATAGGCAGCAGGTAGGGGAGGCTGAGGGAGGCTGTGCCTCCCCAGCCAGGCGTGCCCCCCCCACTCCACCCCCAGGGCCCCAATTCCCGGGGTTGCGGTGCCGCCGCATGCTCTCCCTTCCGGGGCTGGGAGTGCTGCAGGCACTAGCCAGCCTGGGGCAGGGGCTGGCGGCTGCGGTGGGGAGGAGCTGGGTTCCGGGGATGCGGAAGGGGCGGGCCCTTGGGTGGAAGGGGCAGGGCTGTGGGCTAGCCTCCCCCAACCACCAGTTCATGAGCCACCCAGGCTCTGTGCAGCACTTACCTCAGGTGGCTCCCAGAAGCCGCTGGCAGCTCCCATTGGCCATGGTTCCCGGCCAACGGGAGCTGCGGAGCCAGCATTCGGGGCAGCGCCTGTGCCGGGGAAGTGCGTAGAGCCCCCTTGGCTGACCTTGCGCCTAGGAACCAGAGGGACCTGCCGGCTGCTTCCAGGAGCCGTGTGGAGCTGGCCACTGCAGCCAATCGGACTTTTAATGGCCCTGTCAGCTGTGCTGACCAGAGCCACCAAGGTCCCTTTTCAACTGGGCATTCCGGTCAAAAACTGAACGCCTGGCAACCCTAGGTCAGGGATGCAACCCCAGGCTCTGTGTCTCTGACCTCTGACTCCCAGAAACTGGGAGTTAAGGACAGCGGATGGATCACTCAATAATTGCCCTGTTTTGTTCATTTCCTCTGAAGCACCTGGCACTGGCCACTTTTGGAAGACAGGATGCTGGGCTAGATGGACCATTGGTCTGACCTAGTATGGCCATTCTTATGTGGATGAGTAGTTATTCTCAAGAGATCAGATGTCAGATATCCTGCATGGCAGAAGAATAATTATGTTTCACCCATCTAGGTTGTTAACTAGTTGTTTTCAATGGGGGAGTTTGTTTTTGATGCATGATTGGGATAATTACCCTGACAAGGCAAAGGCCTGGGACAGATGTTCTCCCTAACTGATAATAAAAGCAGGGTCTTTCAGCTTTGCACTGGCTCTGAAGCTCACTGCCATCGCACAATATGTCAACAGAATGCAGGCAGTAAATGCTTTATGAAGAGGTGTTTCGTTGCTTTCTTCCCATTCTTTTCAGAAGGGGCGGGGGGCATGTGTGGATATTTGCAACATAAAATGAAATTGTGTGTTAACCCCACCGATAAGGACATGAAATGTTTAAAGCCCCTTGTCAATGCAGGCGACCCACTATTTACAAGTCTGAATCATTATAAATCTGATATTTCACCCATGAAATGGTGCTGCCAACTGTCAGCAAATCAATGAACAGTTAATTATATTTATTGAACAGCTGTTCATATCAGTAGCTTTTTACACTCTTCTCTTTTTAAAAATAAATAAATAAAATTAAAGATCCCTGGCAATAGTTCTTTGGACACTTATTAACTTTTCTCCTCAAAGAATTGATATCTGGGAAGTTTGTTTAAGAAGCAGTCTAAGTGGGAGTAAGGTTTGGAATAAGGAAAAGCAGAAGTGGGTTCTGGGGCTCATGAAAATCCAGGGAACGCTCAGACCCTGAGACTGGAAGTGACCTTCCGTGCATTGACCCCTTTGCCTGCATGGAGCCCCATCAATCTCACTTGCAGAATTCGGTCATTAGATTGCCCCCAGAACCATTCATCTCTCTGAATCCAGGTTACTCCAACTGATGGGCCAATGGTAGGTCACACTATGAGTGCCCCAGCTTTGTATTGTAATACATCCATTGCCACATTTACAGCTGTAACCAATAATAATTACTTGTGTTATGGTAGCACCTAAAGACCCCAACCAAGCCTGAGGCCCCGTTGTGCTGGGGGCTGTACAAACACATAGTAAGAGACAGTCCCTGCCCCAAAGAATGAATGATCCCCAAGACAAACAAAGCATGGAAGATAAAGCTGGTCTGAAATTTTTTGACAAAACAGTTTTCATCAGGAAAGGGCCGATTTGTCAAATGGAAACTTCTCAGCTTGAACATTTTTCGAAAAGAAATTTCAAAATTGTGAAAATGTTTCATTTTGATATTTTCTACAAGAAAAATTCTGGGTTCAAAATGATTTATTTTTAAATCTAAGATAATTAGATTAAAAAATTAAATGAAAAATAAATAGTTTGAAATCCAAAATGTTTTTTTTTTAAATTATTGAAATGAAAAGTTTTAACTGAACTGAACCAAGATTTTGAGTTTGTATTTTTAGTGTGAGAAACTTTTCATCATGATTTTGGAAAAAAAATTGAAATCTCAAAAAAAAATCGGGGGGCAGGGAAAACAGTATCCCACTCAGGTCTAGTTCAAGGGAAGATGGAGGCACAGAGAGGGAAAATGACTTGCCCCAGGTCACACAGTAGGTGATTGACATGACTAGCATTAGAATCCAGACTCCTCAGGTGACGTTCTGTGCTGCAGCTCTTAGAGTATGACTACACTGCAATTAGACAACTGTGGCTGGCCTGTGCCAGCTGACTTAGGCTAAGGGGCGTTTTAATTGTAGTATAGATGCCTGGCAAGTTCCGGGACCCTCCCACCTCCTAGACCCCAGACTCAACCTGAGCCCGAACATCTAAACCACAATTAAACAACTCCTTAACCTGAGCCCCTTAGCCCGAGCCAGCTGCCCTGGACCAACTGCAAGTGTCTAATTGCAGTGTCTATATACCCTAAAGGCACAGCACAGAACTCACAGCCTTGCCTTTCAGCTACCTTTACTTCCTGATGACCCTGGGCTGCTCCAGGGCTGGAGTTGCTGCAGGCATAACTTGGCCTCTTGCAAGCCTAGATTGCTTATTAATGATCATTTATATTCCAGTAATGTCCAAAGACTTCCAGCAGAATTGGGTTATCTTTGCATAGTTACTGCAAAAACACAGATGAAGAGACGGTTCACAAAAACTACATAAATATCTCCCAGCGAGATCCAGCTCGACTATTTATGTCCGCTGCAGTTACTATACCACTTTTCTAACTGATCACAATATGCCTCCTTAAGATTTAATCCAAAAGTGCTACTAAACTTTACTTGAAATCAAAACACAATTTCCTAGTATTTGCTGTGTCCGCGAACCACTTTTCCAAGTCCTAAACTCAGTCAGAATGCTTTCCTCTTTGTATCCCTCTGATTTACATTACAACTGTGTGCTGTGACTTTCTGGTGGGACTAACAAATGCATTCCCAGTTTAACAAAGGCATAGTTTGTGACTGTTACTTCTGTGACAGCTATTTAAGCTTTATAGCATCTCTGCAAATAACAGTGAAAGTTTACCTAAAAAGAACAGGAGTACTTGTGGCACCTTAGAGACTAATAAATTTATTTGAGCATAAGCATCCGAAGAAGTGGGCTGTAGCCCATGAAAGCTTATGCTCAAATACGTTTGTTAGTCTCTAACGTGCCACAAGTACACCTTTTCTTTTTGCGGATACAGACTAACACGGCTGCTACTCTGAAACCTACCTAAAGAGAGTTAACGGCAACTGCAGATTCAAAGAGCGCACAGCTTGCTATGGAAGCATTACAAATAGAGCTGCTTTTAAAATGGAAAAACAATTTTGCAAAAAAAAAAAAAAAAAAGTGAAACTTGTTTCCATTTCATGGGTTTCAAAGTGGATTTTTTAAAATGTCAAATATATTTAACTATTGTTTTAATTTCTCATAATTTCCTTTCCCCCCCCCCATTTCCTTTTTCCCCCTTTTTGCCACTGAGTGCAATAAAATTAACACTGTCCCAACATTTTTCCTCCACATTTTCTTTTTGCCCTCTATAATTTCTCCAAAGTTGAGAAATTTTTGAAAAATTACAGTGGGGAAAAAAAACACGGAGGGGGGAAGAGGGAGGGCCCTGGATCTCATTCATTCTCCAGAATTCTTTGGCAGAAAGGGACAAAAGGAAAAGGGGAAATAAAAATGGGAAATTTCAAAAACAAATTTAAATTTCCATTTTCAAGAAACAAAATGCATTTCAATTAAAAACAAAATTTTTCATTTTATTTTTAAATGTTCCATCCAAAATTTTTTAAAAATCAATTGAAAACCAGTTTTCCTGTGTCAAAATTCATTTGTGATGAAACTTCGTTTTTCTGCCAGAAATATTTTTGGTCAAATAATTTCAACCAACTCAAGTTAAAGGGAGCTCAGACCCCTGCAGCAAAACACTTTTTTCTCCCTAGAACTGTGCTGCTGACCTTGGCAAAGAGTCCCTGATTTAAAGAGACAGAAGGTATAAATATCAAGTTATGCCATTTTACCCAGCTTGGCTACAGAACAAATTCCTTATATATAAATATGCTATGTTTATAGTGATCACACTGTGTCAAGACCTGTTTTCTGACCCCTGCTCCCCATGGGCCAGATCCTTATCATCAATACAGCCCTTTGTGCTACTCTTGTGGTTCAAAATGCCCACAAAGATGCCCTCCCCAGGCATCTAAAGATTTCTCCATTGGGAGCAAATCTTTGAATGGAATAAAACCAGAACTGGCTGGAAAAAACATGTTTGTTTGCTTTTAATTTTTATTTCTTTTATTTCTATTTTGTAATTGAAATACCATGTAAGCCCTCCTTATTGAGCTACTATCAGTGGTTCACAGTCATACTGGAAGGGCATAATGAATAGGGTCCCGCAAGGATCAGTTCTGGGTCTGGTTCTGTTCAATATCTTCATCAATGATTTAGATAATGGCATTGAAGGCATTCTGCGGGGGTCATAGTAAAAGCACAAGCTAAAGATAAGTCAACAGTGTAACACTGTTGCAAAAAAAAGTAAACATCATTCTGGGAGGTATTAGCCGGAGTGTTGTAAGCAAGACATGAGAAGTAATTCTTCCACTCTACTCTGTGTGGTTAATCACTGGACTAAATTGCCTAGGGAGGTTGTGGAATCTCCATCATTGGAGATTTTTAAGAGCAGGTTAGACAAACACCTGTCAGGGATGGTCTAGATAATACTTAGTCCTGCCATTAGTGCAGGGGACTAGACTAGATGACCGTTCAAGGTCCCTTTCAGTCCGACGATTCTATAATCTGGAGTCCTACGCTGGCAGTTTGGGTTCAGTGCATGAAACAATTTGGGGCTAATACTAGGCACATGTAGTCATTATCCTTCTACCACTCAACCACTGGACATTTAGTTTTTCCCCAGCAAACTGATCAGTGGCATGACATAGCCGATGCTGGCGGCATCCCCACTCCGGATGTTCATAGTCTTGTCAAAGGGCCTCAGGATCTATCTCCCCATCTAAGGGTCTGTGCTCCTTCTCCCATCGCTGTGGTATCCAAGCACTCCACAACTGTATTGACATGAACACAGAAAGATCTCTGTATCTTGCTCTCCGTCCCATGGAAGTGAGTTCTGGTGTCATGGGACAGTCACCGAGAAAGCTGTCTCTCCTCAACATGAGGTGCACTCCTGAGATTGATTGTTCCAATGAAGCGTACCTCTCACTGAAAATCATGAGTGTACAAGATGAGGCAGGTGAGGTGGCCATTCCTACGGAAGACTTTAAAGATGAGATGCAAATCTCTGAATTGACCTGCTCTTTAGTGGAGAAGCAGTGAATAGGGCACAGCACTGTGGTGGTGTGGTCTTGGCAGTCTGTGATGTTGGCTAAGTGGACCGCTGTTTTATGGACCAAATGTAGTTTGTTAGGTTGACAGGTTTGTTGCTAAGTATCAGGAGGTAGCTGTGTTAATCTGTATCACAAAAACAGCAACAAGGAGTCCAATGGCACCTTAAAGACTAACAGATTTATTAAGCTTTTGTGGGTAAAAAACCTCACTTCTTCAGATGCATGGAGGTTTGTTGCTAGGCCTATTGCATTTTACAGTAATGAAGTATGTGGGGCCACAAATACATGCATGTCATAAAGAGTCCTTATTAGTATCTGATTTGCTGAAGCAAAATGTAGCTGTGCAGGTAGAAACCCAGAGAAGCTGCTTGTAATGCCACTCCAACACATGGAGGGTGGGATTTCCCTGTTACCACCTCTTGCTTCATCTCGTTGCCAGGGAACTGAAACTCTCAGATAACCTGATGTGCCGCATAAACCACCAGAAGTCGTCACAGATATTTTAAGCAGTGGCAGGCCCACCCTCAGCGTTCACATTGGCAAAGGAACCCCTTTCCTGCTATGCCGAAGCAGTGTGGGAACCAGGACGTGTGTAGGGAAGGGCTGCCATGCACTGCCTTCCTCTCATCTTCTCCAGTTTAGTAAGGGGGAGTTCCTCTTTCTTGTCTGTTGGTACCTACTCTAGGTCATTCCAAAGCTATGGGCAACCCTAATGCTCCTTCTCCTCAGGAGTAACTGACACCATGGCAGCCCCATATTCATCATCCCGTTTTGCATAAGGATAACCCAAGCCACCACTCTCCCTGCTACAGTGTCCTCCTCTGCAGCCACCACTGTAACTGGATGAGAGCTTTCACCCCATCTGTACTCAGACAATGTCCCCAACCCATTCCTTGACTCCTTGGTTTCCTGGTAAAACTGTGCAATTCGTCTAAGTCTGTGAAGCATTCCCTGTGGTCTGCCCCTACCAGAATCATCAGGCTGTGAGGACAAAACTATTCTATCAGAACCCATATGTTACCAGTGACCCAGAGCATCTGCATATCACTTAGAAGTGCCTGTTGTCTCTGGAAAACACAGATCCCATCTTTCAGATCCACTTCAGCAGTGCTATTGTAACCCACCGGCAAGTGTGTATGATAGGTGCCTCTTTAATCTGTAGAAGGTATGAATCTGTTACAGGCCCAGTTAGAAAGCCTTGATTCTGCAGCGTAAGCTCATGTGTTTAACTCTGAAGATCCCCATTTCAGTCTCTGATGTGTTGGACAAGATGGCAGCTGTCACACTATGGGTACCATGTTGATTCATGAAATTCATTCCTGTACATAGGGGCAATACGAGGCTACCGTGCCACTGAAATTCCATGTCAGCTCACTGGACTTCTACACAGGTGTCAATTTCACCTTAGGAGTAGTACAGATGCTTTAATATTAACATAACAAGAAAACAGGCTTCTCTTCCAAACCCAGGCACACAGCTGTTACAAAGATCTGTCCCCTTTCCAGCTAGGCCAGAGCATGCACCCATGATCCCTAAGCAGTTGATGACAACAAATGACTGAGGTGCACACCAGTGTAATGACCAAGGCAGATATCTAAAGCGCTATTGCATATGTCGAGATGGGAGTAGGATACTTACGATAGCACTTCCACAAATCCCTCCGGCTCAAGGCCTTGCAAGGAGGCAATTAATCAAATGAGATACACAAATATACACTAAACATTGTTCCTAGCAATGATTTATTGAACAGCTGCCAGTAAAGAACAAAGTTGTAAAAATATCACAACCTTTTTTGTAGCTTATTCTGAAACAGAAAAGAGATCGGTTCACCCAATAATGATCCAAGACCAGTTGTCCAACCAACACTGTACATCTCCATTGTTGTAGCATACAGCAACAGCATGACTGTTGGGACTAATAATAATAATTAATTAATAAGCATTGTGGAAAATGGAGAGTAAAGCAGATCACTACAATTAATTTCATTGGTGCAATTGTATGGAATTGGAAAGTCATTTTAGCCGCCCTAGGGCCTTTAGCCGCCCAGAGTACAGACATAAAAGGAAGATATTTCCCAAGCTCCAAGTCTAACCAGTTTCCTAGCAGGAGGGAATTGTTTTAGCATGTAGCTTTCTAATTAAACCTTGGAATAAGGCAATGGTAGATGAGATTCTGCCTCCATTTACACTGAAGTAACTCCACCTAAATTAACAGAATTAACTTTGAATTGACACTGGTGTAACTAAAAGCAGAATTTAGCTCAGCATCTGTAAAGTACAAACATCTACATAGTCAGAACCCCTCAATTCTGACTGGAAGGTGATGGCTAGAATTTCTAAGACCTGGAGTCAATTAGAGTTAAATAAACTCAGTCTCTCTAGCAGTAAATGGATCTAAATGAGGCATCCCCAGTGGAGACAGATTTACAGCAAGCAAAGCTGCTATAAAAGGTAAGAACAGCAAGGGAAATGTAGTTTGAGTCTCTGATAAGAAGGTGTGAGGTAATTACAGGTTTCCAGCTAGCACATGCAAGTGACACATTTAGCCCCAACAGATAGTAAATGTCTAATTGACAGGTTATGGAGATTGACAGCTGTGACTTGCAGTGGAAAGAGGAATGGGAAAACAACAAGGTTGATGCTCAGACTGCTCTGTAATCGACAGTGTGTTTATGCTACAACAGCCCAGATTCTCTGATCCAGCTGAGCTGTTGTACATATTGACTTCACCTTTTCTCAGGAGTAAATCCCACCAGTAACCTTTTATTCAAGTCTGTAGGTGAAACGCACCCCCCTTCAGAAGGCCAGCCCAAGCCGTATGCCCACTTATGCACATAGACACAACGAATCCTGCATCTTGGCAGGGGATTAGACTAGAATAGATGACCTTCGTGGTCCCTTCTAACCCTAAGATTCTATGATTCTATTATTAATTATTATTATTATTATGAGGTTCCACTTAAGCCCTATTTGTTTTGAAGGCTTAAGTGGTGCCTAGACCTTGTACTGGCCGTCTGCAGAGGGGTAAATATCACCCGTGAATTTCGGTCCAATGGAGCAAATTTTGCTGTCATTGGCACCAGTGCAGAGGCATTGGCTTTAATGGAGTGGCATGCATGTAACTGAGAACTGACTTTGTCCCATGTATGTCCAACGCCTTTGAGATTAAACCACCTTCCTCTCCCCATTTGGAGGTATGGAGGCAAACTGCTCAGCTTTACAGAACCAATGCTGTGAAAAGGTTCTTTCTAACTAAAAATCTGCACATCCCCTCCTTCTGGAGACCTGACTTCAAATCTGCCATGATCACAGTTGAAAAACCTGGAATAGGTTTGGTGCTCAACCTTAGCTCTGCTGGGCACTGAGCTAGATCAGAATCAGTCCCGAAGTGGAGTAGAGTTCAGAAAAACTGGTTTCTTCCGTCTAAAAAAGACCAATGACTGGAATGAGAAGATGCTGCAGATCAGGATTCACTAACTCTCTCTATGAACCGCTTGCTTGAGTCCTTCCTTTAAGAAGTGCTAACAGTCTGTCCCTTTGAGGATGAATTTTTGAAGCATTATTTAAAACTTAAATGTAACAATAGCAATATCAAGCTGTTACGCCCGAGTACAACACACTATCTTGGGGAGTACTGTGTACTAGTGGAAAGGGCACCGGACTGGGAGTTGGAAGACATGGATTCTAACCCTGGCTCTATCACACGCCAGCTCTGGGACTTTGAGCAAGTCACGTCACATCTCTATGGCTAATTGTCCCCTCTCCATCCCACCTTGTCTGTCCTGTCTATTCTCTTGTTGATTATTTGTATTGCAGAAGCAACTAGGAGTCCCAGTCATGGACAAAGACCTCATTGCGCTAAGTGCTGTACAAACATAGAACAAAAAGACATTCCCTCCCTCAAACAGCTTACCGTCTAAGATATGTAAGCCCTATAGGGCAAGGACCTTCTCTCACGATGTGTATGTGCAGTATCTAGCACAATGAGTCCCTGATCTCAGTTGGGGCCTCTAACTGCTACCCTATTACAAATTATAAACACTAATAATACATTCTGATATTTGCTATGCTGGGGTAAATCAAGAGTATCTCCACTACAGTAAATGTGTAAAGTCCATGTAGAGAGACAAGGTGGGTGAGGTAATATCTTTTATTGGACCAACTTCTGTTGGTGAGAGAGACAAGCTTTCAAGCTTAAACAGAGCTCTTCTTCAGGTCTGGGAAACTTAGGAAGTAGATATCACTGTTAAGTTTTGTTTCTTTTTTCTTTATGTTGTGGAGTTTCCATTTCAGACAGCAAAATTCAATGTCGTCCATTGCTGTACACAATGTTGTTGTAGCTATGTCAGACCCAGGGTCCAAAGATAAAGTCTATTTATTCATGTCTAAATACTGGAGACATCATAGCAGAATTTTCCGAAGCCTTCTTGATCCATTGCTAACTTTGCACATTCAGCAGCTGACCTTCCAGTGATCTGTCACACACCATTCATCCTCTCTTGCTGGTTGTGTCCTACAATGAAGGCCTGCCACTATTCCCTCTATGCCTGATGTGACCAAAGAACCTAAGTTTGCACCTGTTGATTTCTGACTGCAGAGTCCGCTTCTCTCCAATAATATTTCTAACATAAGTTTGTCATCATTTCCAATCAGGAGATATTCAAGAATCTTTGTCAGCACCACATCTCCAAGGCATCAATTTTCTTCTCGTCAGCAGCATTAGTTTTCCAGGATTCACATCCATAAGTTGCTATGGAAACTATTAAGCTTTTCACTTCACCAGTTGAACTTTTGTACGTATCAAGATGCCACAGTTTTTCCACACTTTCGTAAGAGAGGCCATGGCTGAGTGAGCCATACCTAGCCTTCTTCCGCTTTCCTTGGAGAAGCCTCCTTGGTTGGATATATGTAATCCCAGATAATTAAATTCATCAACTGCCTCTACAGCTTGACAATTGATCATGCAGTCTGCTTGTATCCTGTTATTATTGATCATGTCAGCATGCATGCATTTCGTTTTCACCAAGTTCAGAGATAGTCCATAGCCTCACAGACTGTTTCTATGGACTCCAACATTCATTGCATTGCATAGATGGTTGCACCAAAGTGCATTGTTTTGTCAGCATATTGGAGGTGAGTTAACAAGTGTCCACCATTGGAAGTCCCAGCTCCTTCCACTTAAGCCCTGGAAAGTTTTGATAATCTCATAATAAAATCTGCATACACACTGAAAAGAGACGGGGACAGAATGCACTCTTGTCTCACACCTTGCCCAATGAAAAACCACTCACTGTTGCCCATTGCTGTCCACACCCTGATCTGCTGTTGGCAGTACAGACTTGCAATGAGTTCAATGAGATGCTTTGGAGTCCCCATGCCTGCCAGTATCCTCCAGAGACGGTCATGTTGGACAGTATCAGACACTTTGGAGTAGTTCATGGAACACAATCAATGGATGATTATATTCCTGTCATTTTTCAATGACATGACAGATGTTTGTGATTTGATCACGTGCCTTGTCCCTTTCTTAAACCAGCTTGTTGTGATGGAAGTTCTGCTTCTATCATTCACTTCATGTGACCTTGAATTATGTAGAGTAGCACTTTACTCAGGTGCAATATCAGGGACATGGTACGATAGTTACTTTACCATGTTATATCCCCCTTCTTTGGTAAGGGCAAAAAGATTCACTTCATCCATTTGTCCAGCCAATTTCTAGTCATCCATACATTGTTGCAAATTTTCCACACAAGATCAATACCATGGTCACCAATCACAGTTAGCAATTCTGCTTTACGTTATCTAAACCCTGGTGCTTTCCCAAGCTTCATTTACATAATACCATGCATCACTTCCACTCCCAGGATGATGGCTCTGTTTTTTTACTCTTTCCATTCTGTACTGTAAGTGGCTCTGAGGCATAAAGATTGGCACAGTAATCTCTCCTTCTGTGTTTGATATCATCACGTTCAGTAAGAACTCTGCCATCATGATCTTTTATTATGCTCAGTTGCAGGGGAAATTTTTTAGTATGAAGTCTGATGACTGTAAACCTATAATTCTCAAGTTCCTCACATTTTACCTTGATGTATTCGCTCATCTAGTCACCTTTGAATCTGTCTGCTCAATTCCTCGTATTCTCTCTTACATTCTTCAGTTTCCAAGCCACTATCTTTCACTCTGCATCATTTTTTCACCCGCTCAAACACCTTCTCCATTAACCATGGTGTGGTCCAACATTGACTTTTCAGATTGTATGCTTTGGTGGCTTTGAGCATGATAGTTTTCATTTTATAACAAAGGTTGCCCTCCTCTTTCATCTGTGACAATGACTCAAACCTGTTCTGTACAGAAGTCGTATAGTTTATGTTGATTTTTGGATGAGTCCAAATTCAGTGGACCTGCCAAACATCTTCTCTTTCAAAATTTTAATTTTATGTTTGAGCCTAACAGTTGATGGTCTGATCGCAGTCTGCACTCACAAAAATCTGTCATTGGATGCTCAATGTCCAGCATCTCTGTAGCATCACGTAATCTATTTGGTTCTTTGTCATCCCATCAGGTGATCACCATGTATATAAACATCTAGGACCTTGGGTGAAGATATTTGCAATGACCAGATGATTAGAGCAGCAGAATTCAACTAAACACCTTCCTCTATCATTTTGTAAACTCAGACCATTATTTCCCATTACTTCTTTAAAAGAGCTTACCACTCCAACTTTCATGTTCAGGTTTCCAATTATAAGGATGATGTCTTTGCTTGGTGTGTTAATGAGGGTCTCTTCGAACTATTCATAGAACTCATCAACCACAGCAGCAGCAGCTTCTGTTATAGGGTATAAGCCAGTATGATCAATATATTAACTGGCTTCTCTCAAAGGTGAATTGTTATGATTCTATCCCTGATTGGATTGTATCCAAGCACACACTTTGACATCTCCTTGAATGCAACTCTGTTTTCTCTCACTTTCTCAGATCCTGAGTACTACACTGGATACCCATCCATTGTCATGAAATGACCCCACAACATTCCATCGCAACTCTGAGGTTCCATATATACCTATCTTATATATCTCAGAGTGTCCCATCTCCAGCTGTTGGAGATATTTGCTAATAGCAAACGTGGATGGACCATATGCCATTTTGAGCAACCTCATCATACAATCCCCTCCATAAACTTCTCGAGCTCAATCTTTAAACCATTTAGGTTTTTTGCCCCCACTGATCCCCTTGGAAGGCTGTTCCAGAGCTTCACTTCTCTGATGGTTAGAAATCCTTTGTCTAATTTCAAGCTTAAACTTATTGATGGCCAGTTTATATCCATTTGTTCTTTTGCCAACATTGGCCCTTAACTTAAATAACTCCTCTCCCTTCCTCTGGTTTATCCCGGTGATGTATTTAGAAAGAGAAATCATATCTCCGGCCTTTGTTTGGTTAGGCTAAACAAGCCAAGGTCCTTAAATCTCTTCTCATAAGGCAGGTTTTCCATTCCTCATCCGAGGACCCCTTCTCTCCACCTGTTCCAGTTTGAATTAATCTTTCTTAAACACGGGAGACCAGAACTGCACACAGTATTCCAGATTAGGTCTCATCAGTGCCTTGTACAATGGTAAAAACACTTCCCCGTCTCTACTGGAAATGCCTTGCCTAATGCACACTAGTACTGAATTAACCTTTCTCATGGCTGCATCACACTTGTGGCCCATAGTCATCCTGCGATCTACCAATGCACCCAGATCTTTCTCCTCCTCTGTTGCTTCCAACTGGTAAGTCCCCAGTTTATAGCAAAAACTCTTGTTGTTAGTCCCTAAGTGCATGATCTTGCACTTCACACTATTAAATTTCATCCCATTTCTATTACTCCAATTTTCAAGGTTGTCCAGATCTTCTTGTATGATATTCCAGTCCTCTGCCATCTTGGCAACACCTCACAACTTCATGTCATCTGCAATTTTGATTTGTACACTCCCACTTTTTGTGCCAAGGTTATTAATGAAAATATTAAATAAGATTGATCCCAAGGCCACTCCTTAAGGACACCACAAAATCAGTTTGATAACCAAGCTTCAGGTTACTTTGGGAGTCAATAGGAGTTAGGTCCCAACTCTCTCTGATCCATATGAAAATTCCAACCTTTGTTTTCTCTGTCTTTCAGATTGCAACATATTTGGAACAGGGATTGTCTTCAGCTTGTGCCTTGTACAGTGCTGAGCATATCAGCAGCATTTAGCAAGTAATAAACAAAGAGAGAGATTAAATACAGAGGCAGATGAGGACAAGTCTGCCAGACTCGTGGTGTTAGGTTTACTCCTGAATTTATTGTAGAGAATCTGGAGGAAGTAGGGGAGAAATTCACTGTTGGCCCTTGGTGCAAAGGATGAGAGACAGAGGGGTTGAAGCTAAACCTAGGAAACATACTTAAACTTCAACAGCCAGCAAAGGGATAAACGTTATACAGATGTTCTGTACTTAGTTATACATTGGATATCTATGCAAAGCAATGGCTTCAGTGAGTGGAGTCTGCAGCAATCTCTGGGCCTGATCAAAATCCAATTATGGGATTGATTTCAATGGGCTTTGGATCAGACCCTCTGATCCCCCACAGTGCCAATGTCCTGGATTTTGTATCAAGATGGCAATTCTATGAGTAAGGCCACTTATCAAGGTGGCACCTTAAAGACTAACATTTATTTTGCCTGCATCTGTAATTTTCACTCCATGCACCTGAAGAAGTGGGTTTTTTTACCCATGAAAGCTTATGCCCAAATAAATCTGTTAGTCTTGTTGTTTTTGTGGATACAGACTAACACAGCTACCCCCTGATACCTATCAGGGTGGATGCAATGGAGGGTGAATGTCAAAAGATTTGGCAATTCAGTTGGGTTAAGCACCCAAAAGATGCGTCTCCAAAATATCCAGCCTCCTGGGACTGCAAAAGTGGACTGGCAATCTTGATGGAATAGTCTTTCTTGGGGTACGTTGTCACTTCCGCTGCAGGTCCCAGCAGGAACTAGGAAGTGTATAAAACAAAGTTTGGGTGAAAGCTTGAGCTGACTAACTTATAGTGGTTAACATCCTTAAATGAGTCCCTCTCCAATACCCTCTTCCCCCTCCAGATCAGGGAAATTTTTATAATGTAAGTCTCAACAAACCTGCCACAAGCATAACAGGTGAACGAGAGATCTGGACCGAGGGATTTATTAGAAATTGGATATAAAGTTGATAACTGGTTATTGACAATGAACATTTTAAAAATGTTGTTCTTATTTATTTTTTGTCTAGTTTATTAGCGTAGAGTCATTTTGATTTTTCACTTTAGCCTTTTCCTTTGCTATATTGCCCTGGTCTGTTCTCCATAGGTAAGTCATTCCACCTGAAACTGCACATTCACACTCTGCCTCTCTGAACATTTTATTATTCAGTTTCCCTGTTGATTTCCCAAAGCCCTTCACTTCCCATTCTGCAGATATTACATTTTCAGAGTTACAGGCTGAAAGATCATGGAATGTAAAGGAGTGGGTTTTTTTCTTCTTTTCTATCAGTAGCTGACAGATTGGATTTTATTAATTGAAGAACAGCCAAATTGTATGAGTGTGACCTGCTGCACAGGGCTAGGAGCTTTTTGTGGTGAGTTTTAGCAAGTGACAGGCTGGCCATGCTAAAAGGAAGTAGAGTAAAAAATAAAAATATCAAAATATACAGGTATAGTTCTGCATTTAAAATAGCTTTTATGTGTCATTTACTGTGGCAACAGGATTTAATTTAGAGTTGAAGAGAGTTAAATAGAGCACAGACATTGTGCTGACTCTCTCCAAAGGGATGAGCTACACCTGTAGTGAACCTGACATTTGAATAGACTCTCGCTTCTGTTCTGAACTATGCTTTTGTAATCCTAAGTGTATGTTCATTGGAAATATGGAAGTCCCACCAAACCCCCATTGGGAATTGCCTCGCACTGAGACTCCATTAGTCCACTCCTGTACATTGCTGCAGGTTTGTCAATGAATTCCTGGGGCCAAACTCAGCTCTGGGTACCACAGGTGTAAATTCAGGGTGACTCCACCTAAGTGAATAGTGCTATCCTGGCATTGATTGGTGTAAATGATATCTGAACCTGGCCCTAATGCTTTTTAGTCATAAGAATGCTAGGATTCCTTGCTGCCTTCAGATGGATCAAAAGCCCGGGTATCTAGCTGTAGCGGTTCTGGAGTTGCAGTAACTGCCACTAAAATCAGGCTGGAATTGTAGCAGGGAGACCAAAGCTAGTTAAAATGTAAAGATGTTGATGGGATGTAATCTCTCCCTATTTGCCACAGCTGGTGATATCTGCTCTAGAACTTTGAAATAATGGGAATCCCAGGTTCATATGATCATATAACTTTTGTTTCTATATGACTGGCTCCCAAAAAAAACCCAGACATTCTACTTTGTCTCCTATCCTCATAATGCTTTTTAAGGATTGACCCAGCACTTAACATAGCACTCCTCAAATCAGGATAATTTTCAGTCCCAGCATTGGTCTAAGCAGCTGGACTCAGAAGGACCATATTCCTAGTTCTATAGTGTGTGTTCTGGTACTTCAGGTCTTGAATAGAAGCTGTGAAGGGAGATCAGAGAGATCCTGTAGGCTAGTGAATCTAATCACCCACCTGGGACAAATAATTGGCCACATCTATTTCAGTCTGTAACCCTTTCCTCGGGGATCTGTTTTACTCTTTAACACACACAGAAACAGGACCAATCACAAAACAACCTGGTTCATAGTCTAAGATTGTGAGGCTTTCTGCTATCTTAATGTGCTGAACCATCCCATCAACATAGAGGGGTCTATAGGGATTGCCTAGCCTCCTACAGCCTTCTACAGTAGCCCCAAGAGAGTGCACTCCCAACCCCCCAATCCTGGCCTCTCTCACAGAGCTGAGACCCGCCTTTATATCCCTGGCTGGGACTCATCAGTCCCAATCAATAAGTGCTGTGTAGGTGGGTCAGATGATTCCCAGCACCTGCCTGCTGGGCACCTCTCCAGAACAGGGCTGGCTGCTCCCTGTCCCTTAAAGGGGCAGACTGCCCTGTTACAGTTGGTAATCCGAATGATACTGTTTTGTACTTGTGACTTGGATGTGTGCAACTGGCTCTTTTACTTCCTTCTGTCATAGCTCAGCATAAGTGCTCTAAGGACAAAATTCTGTGCCCCCGTCCCACAGCAGGCCCTGTTTCCAGCATGCAGCCCAGTGCTCTGTGGGATAGCAGAAGTGGTTTTTTTTTTTTTTTCTTTTTTTCAGGGCTGGGGTGGGACAACCAAACCAAACTGCAGAGGGAAAAGGGCGGGGCAGGCAAACAAAGTGAAGCTGGAGTGGGGCAAAAGGCTACAGAGGGCAAATGGGGTAGGCAGCAAGGGGCAAAGCTGGGGGGCCTGTTGCAAAGGGGAAGGGGTCAGTCCAGGGGGGGAAGTTGCGCCAACGAGCGCTTGCACCAAAAATCAACGTGCGGGCCGCTTGCTGCTGCAGGCCCAAATGATGGCAATAGGGCGTGGCAGGCCAGGAGAGCAGCAGAGTCCCAGAGGCAGGAGCGGAGGCAGATGGTAAATGGCCTGTGGTCATTGCAAGATCATGGCCTAAATCTATGATTAGGGGTCAGTCTTGCAGTCTTAACCCTGGCAAACTCCCACTGACTTCAACATCAGGGAAGAAGACGAGAGCGGAGAGGAAAAGTGCAATGGCACAAGCTCTGAATGGGTTGGATCAGTGGCCTACAGCTGTCAGTGCCCCACAGACTGATGCATTCCACTTACTGACATGCTGAATCAAACTTGGATTTCCAATCAACCAAAAAGTTTCCAAGTGTTTTCCCACCAGTCACTCTGCTATTCCTGCCATAGAACACCCTATCTATTTGTAGGAAACCTAACAAACTGCCTTTGTGCCAAACTACCACTGTCTAAGCACGGGAGAAAATGAAAACTGATGGGTGCAGGTCCACAAACAGAACAGAAAGCTTCTGCCTCCTGCAGTGTAATAGATATTAAAAGACAAATGCGCCTCATTAGCAGCAAACTCAGAGTAGACCCACCATGCACGGCAATCCCCAGACAATGATTTTTAATCGCCATCTCCACACAAAGAACTGCTTTAAACCAGCCTGTCATTAATCCTGGCTTACATCTGTGTGACTCCAAAGTCAACGTTGACTCCAAATCTTTTAGAAAAAGCAATTTCTTCTAGGAGTGCTGGGAAGGATAGAGCTGAAAAATATCTATTGAGTCTGAGAGGGCTTTCTTTTTCCCTATTGTGTCTCATCAAATATTATTGAAGACATTCATAATCTCACACTATGCCTCATTTATATTTCAGATTTGTACAGCAGACTCATGGGGGGGGGTGTACTTTATTCATTACCCAAGGGAGGAAGAATTTGGCATATTTGTATTACCTGTTGCCTACTGAAAACAAACTTGCATAAGTACATCATGATGAACAAAAATCAACCCCCAATTAAACATGGGGACACAAGGCCAAATTGTCTAGACTCATTCCCTCCCCCTGATCCAGTTCGCTTAACACTCACTCTGAAAACCAAGCAAATCCCAATTCCGGAGACTCCCAATTTCCCTGTGTTCACTCAGGCCCTGAGCAAAGCACTTACAGACATGCTTGAGTGTCATCTACTTCAGTGAGAGTTGAACATGTGCTTAAAGTTAAGTGTGCTCAAGTGTTTAGCTGAATCAGGGCTTCATCCTCTCTGCCCATTGCATTTTCATATCCCTCCTACAATATCCTTGGGTGCTACAGGAAGTTGACTGACATAATTGCCTCGTAGAGAGACCAGGTGGGTGAGGTAATATCTTTTACCAGACCAACTTCTTAATGAAGATAAAAGATATTACCTCACCCACCTGGTCTCTCTAATATGCTGGGACCAACACGGCTATTCTGTGATGGGGTGTCCATCCCACACTAGACTGGAAGGGGTTAAGGTGGCCAGGTCAGCCAATCAACTGCATCTGGAGAAGCCAGGGAGGGCTGGAACCTAATTGCTGAGAGCACCCAGCTGAGGAGGAACAAGTGGGGCCTGTATAAGCCAGGAACCTAGTAACAGAGTGACACTCATTAGGAAGATGGAAAAGGTTGAAAGCTGGCACACCCAGCACAAGGTGGGGGAGAAGCCAGGTGGGTAGGAAGTAGTCTGAGGCAGGAGCAGTGAGGGCTGGGAGAGTAAAGCCCAGAGCTGTTAGGTTGAGGGAACCTGGAGTAGTGGGTGGGTTTGGGTTTCCCTACTGGCCACAGGAGAAGTGGCACCATCAGGGCAGTACTGGAGAACATTGTCTGAGACTGTTTGTGCAGAAGGACTTTGGGTAACTCCTGGAAGGGGAAACCACTTAGTGACTCAGCCAGAGCACCAAGTCATGAAGAGGAGGCTGTGGTTGCTAGAATGAGAGGGGCCATAGGGTGAGATAACAAGAGGAGGGCACTATCACCAGCCAGAGCTAATCCCCAGGATCGCCAAGAGGAGGTGCCACCTGCAGTGAGCATATCCTTTGACAGACTTCATATTAATAAATAGAGAGCCCTCTGTAAAATAAAAATTCTTCCAGAGACTGGGAAACTGAGTTTCCTACAGATCATTCCAGCAGGGCAGCGTTTGCCCCCATTTTGACACATATTTCCTTTGCCCAGTGGACATGGGGGCAGGCCCATCAAACATGAGATCTGCAGGAAAATACTATGGAGCTTGGGCCTTTCAACGGGGCATTTGTCCAACTTCTCAGTGTCATTGAACTATTCCTCTGCTCTCCTCTTTTTCCCCAATGCTAAAGTGGGGCGAATTTGCCAGGGTTGAGACTGAGATCTGCCCCATAATTCATATAGTTTGGCCATGATCTTACACACGTAGAGTTCGGTTGACATCGGAACATGCAGGAATGTTTCTGCACGCAGTCAGTTGCAGGGTCTTAGTTAGTGAACCTTTGGAAAATGCAGGGATCCATTTGATTGAAAGAGGCTGTGTCGCTTCAGCAGGGTTATCTTTATGTCTGGTCAGTGTGATTTCTTTTTCCAGTCAAATACAAAGAGTTGAAATATAGTATAAACATTTGTTCTATAAGCTTCCCTTCCAGCTTCTCTGGACAAGTGGTTGAAATAACAATACTTGGCCCTTACATAACATCTTTCATTCATAGATTTCAAAGTTCTTTACAAAGGAAGGTTAAAAAAAAATCATTGTCACCATTATACAGCTGGGGAAACTGAGGTACAGAGAGGTGACGTGATTCACCCAACCTCACACAACAGGACAGTGGCAGAGCTAGGACTAGACCCCTTATCTTCTGACTTCCAGTTTAGTGCCCTAGCTACTGCATGGTGGTGCTGCTGCTGTACGCTTGGGTGGGAGAAAGGGGATATATAAACCCCACAGTGTAGCAGCCACAAGGGGGTTAACCGGTAGATAGTTATTTCCCCACCTGTGACTAGATGGCTGGCCAGCAACAGCTGACAGAAGCCTTCAAAAGCGAGGCGATGCCAGAGGAAAAGCTGCCAGGAAAAGCAGTTTAGGGAAAGACCCCCTGGATAGCTGCAAGAGGCCCAGCCTACAAGGGGCTACATGGTGCCAGGGAAGTAAGGGTCCTGTGTGTCAGCCTGAAGGGAGGAAGTGGTGCAGGGAAACCTGCAGCAAAGCAAGGAAAGCAGATTCTAGCTGCTTAATACAGGGTCCCTGGGTTGGAACCTAGAGGAGAAAGAGGGCAGTTCTGAGTTCCCCTAATGACCCCCCAGGAAGGGAAGAGCGGGGGGCACTCCTGACTCAAACGGGGATAAGGACTATCAAGCCCAGGATGGGTCTGCAGAACTGGGACAGGATCATTAGACTTCTGCTTCATTGGACTCTATTACCCTGGAAGAGATAGGACTCTAAGTGACCTGGTCAGTGTGCTCAATCATGTGAAGGGTAGACCAGCCTAGGCTCGGAGTGACCCAAGCTGAAGAAGCTGTGAAAACCATGCTCACCCACAAAAGGGCGTGTCAACCAGTGAGTGACCATCTCCTCTCCCCAAGGAGGTGAGCTCTGGAAACCCTTCCTCTTTTCAGAAGCTATTCTACAAGTACCTGTCCCCTCCAAAGTTTTGTTTTTAACTTCTGTGTTTTACATTTTTGGCAATTTATTTTTGTTTTGCTACAGACTGTGGGGCATGATGAGGTATATGAAATGTAGCTGTACAAATGTTGGAGTGATGACAGCCCCAAAATGGTCATTTAAAATTTGTTTTTAAATAATCTCTCGGATCCTAAAAAGATCGGAAATCTGAATGAAAACGTGGTTTCTGTTAGGCAATACATGACCTCTCTCTAACTTCATTAATTAAAACTTAATGAGTATTAAGGAATAAAGAGGAAGGATGGTCTAATGGTTAGGGACCTAGGAGACCTCTGTTTAATTCCCTGCAGAGCCATAGACTTCTTGTGTGACCTTGAGCAAGTCATTTAATCTCCCTAATCTTTATCTCAATTTTACAGATGGGGCAACTGAGGCAAAGAGCAGTGAAGTGATTCGCCCCTGGTCACCCGGCAGGTCAGTGGCAGAGCCAGGAATAGAACCCAGATCTCCTGAGTTCCAGGCAGTGCTCTGCCAACGGTCTCTCTGCCTCTACTGCAGTAAGAAATGGGGTGCTCAGATACTAATGGGAGCAATATAAGTACCTAGATCGATGATAATAATATGTTTTTGGAAAGGGGAGAGGCTACTGAAAGTTAAATCCATTGCTAAAATGTAATAGACACCCCCACCCCAGGGGATGATAGATATCAAAGCAGAATAAAAGGAACTTCACTGCAGGATGTTGCCCTTCTGTTTGCTTGACCAGTATTGGTAAATCAACCCTTGGCTGTATGAACAGGTGGATTTTGCTGCACGAGTTAACGTGCAAATTGCCATTCATTAACTGTGGAGTTCAAAGCTGTTCAGAGATCTGCTGTGCAGTAGATTAGACCCTTGATTTAAGTTTTTTGGAGGGAATTTAAAAGTAGGGGGTGATGTGGAAGATTTTATAGTATTTATAGAAATATTTTTTTAAAATGTAAATGGACAAAAAGCTGGAGCTGGGGGTTGGATTGTCAACATCCACCTCCAGTTTTAGAAACCCAAACATGACTGCAAATATAGAAGACCCAAAAAAGCAAAACTTGCTACAAATAAAAATGACCCTGACTTATGAATTCCCAGTGCTCAGTAGTGTGCTAGGAACCTTCTAGGACATAGAGATAGATACAACTTGCCCTAAGGAGCTTCCAGACATGACACTAGTGAGGGATTCACAGAACAGGTGGAGAAATAACACTGGATGAGGATTGTAATAATAAAGTCAGGCAATTATTTACATTTGCCATGTGTATGTCTTGGTGGTTATGTTACGTATACTGCAGACTCTTTGGGGGGTAGTGACTGGGTTCATGGCCAATGACTAGGGCTCCTAGGCACAATGGTATTACAGATAATTAAACAGATGTATATAGATTCTTTCATAGATTCATAGATTCTAGGACTGGAAGGGACCTCGAGAGGTCATCGAGTCCAGTCCCCTGCCTGCATGGCAGGACCAAATACTGTCTAGACCATCCCTGATAGACATTTATCTAACCTACTCTTAAATATCTCCAGAGATGGAGATTCCACAACCTCCCCAGGCAATTTATTCAAGTGTTTAACCACCCTGACAGTTAGGAACTTTTTCCTAATGTCCAACCTAAACCTCCCTTGCTGCAGTTTAAGCCCATTGCTTCTTGTTCTATCCTTAGAGGCTAAGGTGAACAAGTTTTCTCCCTCCTCCTTATGACACCCTTTTAGATACCTGAAAACTGCTATCATGTCCCCTCTCAGTCTTCTCTTTTCCAAACTAAACAAACCCAATTCTTTCAGCCTTCCTTCATAGGTCATGTTCTCAAGACCTTTAATCATTCTTGTTGCTCTTCTCTGGACCCTCTCAAATTTCTCCACATCTTTCTTGAAATGTGGTGCCCAGAACTGGACACAGGCCCCCGGCAGGCAGCATACCTCCCGAGATAAAATGTCAGGGCGACAAATGGGCGCCTCCATCCCTCTCAGCGGAGAGTCTCCGACCACCACTACCCTACGTTTCCTATTTGCAGTGGTGGCAGCAGACCTCCCAGCCTTAGGGGTACGAGGCTTCTCCTCCTCTACTGTAGGGGGTGATTCCTTCTCTCCTGTATCAAGAAGAGCATGACGGTTACCTATTACCATGGTGGGAGGGTTCGGAGCACGGGTGGAGCACTGCCTGCTGCCAGAAGTAACCAGCTGCCAGTGTCCACCCTGAGCCATCTCCTCCTCCACCAGTGGTGTGTCAGCAGTCCTGTGTACTGGGACAGCTACCTCAGCTGTCTCCACATGGACACTGTCCAGGAATTGCTCGTGGATTCGGATGCTCCTCAACCTAGCCACCTCCTCCTGTAGCTCTCCCACCTGCTGCCTGAGAGATTCCACCAGCAGGCACCTTTCACATTGGATGGTCCCCCCAGCCTGGATGTCAGTAAGTGGGAATTGCAAATCACAGTCTCTGCAAAACCACACCAGGATCTGGGTAGAAGCATCCATGCTCAGGCGCTCTGTCTGGCTACAGGCACAGGTGGAGGAGATAGAAGCAGTGCTGGCACAGGTGTTGCGGGTCTTCCTAACCATCGTAGGACTCCCTCTGTCAAACTCCCTCTCAAACTCCCCTGTCTGCAGCCCCCCGTCCGCTTATCCCTATTATCTACATAGATATAAATAGTTAACACTCACTATAAGCACACATGCTGTAAAGAATTTTTTTTTTTTTTTAAAGTTCTGTCAGGTTAACTACTCCAATGGGCTCTCAAAAACGCAGGGCATGATACTCTGTAAACAAAGGACAAGCTTAGGTCAGCCCAGACCCAGTGGAGTAAGCCTGCAAGGACTACTTGCATGAGTAAAGATTGCTTATGTGAGTAAGGGAGGGTCTGCAGGATCAGACCCTTCCTTGAGACATATCAAGGGAAACCTATTTAGCCTAATGACAGATAATGAGAGCCACTAAGTCTGGACAATGTTAGCAAAAATTATGCTTAATTGGGATGTATTCAGTCAATGCTAAGAGGTTAAGTGGTGTTAAATAAGTGTGAAATTCTAAGCTTCAGTCTCTCTTAATATGGAAATTGACAAACAAAGATCAAAATCAGAAATAATCCCATCCACTAGGCCACACTACCCTGCTTCTCAACATACAGTGTCATCTTCTCTGAGCCTGCCGTACTGGGTGCTGTTTGCATCTCTGCACTACATGTGAAGCCTCCAAAAGAGGGGGAGGGAGCTGCTTTTGCACTGTGCACTTTTGAACTTGTGCAAAGGGACAAATCAGCCTTTGTAAATGAAGTTGAGGGAAAGCAATCGCCACATACACCCCACCTGGCACATAACTGTAGCTATTAATTGACTGTATCACCACGATTTCAAGTGGCAAACAGCCAGCAACATCAACATTTTAGCCTGTCCATCAGCAAGGTAGTGTCCTAGAACCATTGCTTGGTCCACTGGAACTTGAGAAAACATCTGTGTGTCCTGCATGGGGAGGCAGATGAGAAGGAAAAGGGTTTCTATCATTACACTCCTAATTTGCTAACCTCTTTCCCCATTACCACAACAAACTTTTCTTTAGAGAAAACATAGGCACCTGAAAGTTATTGTCATAGTGGATCAGATCAGTTCTCTATATGGTCCAGCATCCTATCTCTGGTGGTGGCCAGGATCAGATACTTCAAAGGAAGATGCAAGAAACCCCAGAGAGTTCAACGATGGAATATCCTGCCTATGGGAGAAGCCTAGATAGTTAGTAGTAAGATTTATTCCCCTTAAAAGTGCACATATATTTTTATATCTGCATCTGATGAAGTGGGTTTTAGCCCATGAAAGGTTATGCCCAAATAAATTTTTTAGCCTTTAAGGTGCCACAAAGACTCCTCGTTATTTTTGCTGATACATACTAACACGGCTACCCCTCTGAAATATATATTTTTATGCTTATCTCATGTAACTATGTGTATGCTCATTACTTAAGGGAAGTCCTATGGCTGTGTTATACAGGAGGTCAGACTAGCTGATCACAGGGGTCTCTTCCAACCTTAGAATCTATGAATCCATTCATGGTCAGATTGTCAAAAGAGCTCAGCACCCAAAGTGCCTAGTTACTTTGGTGCCTGAGTGGGAGCTGAGCTCTTGAAAATCTGGCCCTTAATGTCTAATTCTTTTTTTTTTTTTTTAAATCCTGCTAAGCTTTTGGCATCAGTAGTATCATGCAGCAGTGAGTTCCAGAAGTCAATTGTGTTGTGTAATAAAAGATATTTTCCTTTAATCACCTGTAAGTTTCATTGGATGATGTCTTGTTCTTAGGGACTGCTTGCAGGAGAATCCAATTTGCCTTCTCTTCATCACTCATTTTATATACAGCTAATGAATCCTCACTGGTTCTTCTCTCTAAACTAAACAGTTGGTCTTTTCAATTTCTCCTCATCTGGATGTTGTTCCGTGCCCCTAAGCATTTCCATCACTCATCTCAGGACCCTTCTATTTTTGCTGTATCTTATTGGAGGTGAGGAAAAACAGGGTTTAGCTGACGTAAGGGCATGCCATCAGTTCATGGAATTGTGTTCTAATATTTTCAGCATTATTCCTTGCCCCATTCTTTGTACATCTTAGCATGCTGTTTTTCTGTTTGACGGCTGCTGCAGACTGAGCAGTGTTTGTCACTGAGTTGTCCTCCACACCGATGGTCAAATCTTTTTCCTGAGATGTTATTGTTAATTTGGAACCCAGCAATGTTTGAGTAGTTTGGATTGATTACTCCTACCAATGGGCATCCCCTTGTATTGTCAACAATGAATTTGTTGCCTTTAGGTGGCTCAACAGGCTAGCTTTGTTAAATCCCTCTGGAATTCTTCGAGTCTTGGTAAACCTAATCAATCTAAATAGGACTCGATCTGAACAAAGGGATCCAAATCTGTTCTCGTGCGAGGATCTCCGAGATGACAATTTAGAAGCAGAGCTCCTATCCTGAATAGGTATTACAAATCCCACCAAAAAGATCTAGCTGTCTGAGGTACTTATACACTCCCCAGGAGCATAGCATCTGAGCACCTCCCAATATTTAATGCATCTATCCATATCTTACAGACAGGGAACTGAGGCACAGGGATATACAAGGTCACATAGAAAGCCCATGGTAGAATAAGGAATTGAGCCTAGGTCTCCTGGGTCCCAGGCTGGCACCCTAACCCTAACTATCCTCTCCTGAGATAAAATATTGAGTCCAATTCAATATCCTTGACCAAATTATTCCTTCCACCAGTGCTACGCAGTCATCTTTGTACCATCCGGCTGCTGCCCTCCACTTGAGGCGGTGGCTACATTTCATGCATCGTTTCTGATCTAGTTTTCATATGAACAGCTCTCTATAAAGGTAAAACACATAAAAAGGGGCTTTGAGAATAATTAGAACCCACACTATGGTCCTCTGCCTGTACTGAACTACCTGGTGCTATTGCTCAAGCAAGCTGGGGGATGGGTTATTACCTACATGATATTCTGCTAAATGGTTTCCTTCCCTCCCCCCCCCCTCGTTTTTTTTTTAATTCTTCCTCATTTCTTTGTAATTGTTCCTATCTGGTGGTATTTGACACCTGCTGGGGAATTTTGGCCAGGAGCCAGTAGGAATGGAGAGCAGCTGAAAGTAGCTTGGCTGATAATTCTGTGGTTTCTCTATAGAGCTTCAGGCAAGTTTCGCACAAACAGCGAACAAAGTACTGCTTCTTGCTTTTAGAAAGAGGAGAGGAGAGGGATGGGGAGGAGGGGGAATCGGGTTTCTATGGGACAGATTTCCTGACAAATTCAACTTTATATACGGGTAAAGTAGCTCAATTGCAAGTTCTACCAAGACAAGACCTACAGCCAAAATTCAGCCACCAACTGCAGGTGCTAAGAGCCACACAGATTGTCAATGGGTCCTGTAGTATAAACAAGTAAACTGTTTGATTTCTAGCTCTGGATATTTTGCTCAGATGCCATTTGTTTACTAAGTTCTGAATGGCTTTCAGCATTTACAGATGTAAAGCCCCTGGCTGGGAAGGTCATTAAAAATTGGCTGAAAGGTTGGGTTAAATCTGAGAAAATCCACAGGAGAACCAAACTAATTAATTATGTTTTTGTAATGCACCTATGAGAACAATGGCTAAATCTCTGAGCTGTTTGAAGGAGCTGTTTAAAAGCAAATTAAGGCAACTATCTACTGTAAATGTACAGTTAAATTGCTTGCTAAAGAGGGAACCCAGGCACTTGTTTACTCTGATTCTGAGTCTATTTGAATATTTGACTCAAAATGCTGCTGGGTTAGGGGAGACAAGGAGGCAAAAAAAAAAAGTGAAATAACAGAGCAAAGAATGAAAAACAAATAGAAAGATAATGAAAATGAGTGAATACAACCTCTATGTAGAACTGAATCCGACTTGACAAACTGCAGAAAGTATCCCACGTTACTGCAGGATCTTAGCAGTCTCCCTTCAATTGTTCATTAAATTCATTTATGTCCTGTCTTAAAAGTAGATTGCAAGCTTTTCAGGGCAGGAACCTTCTCACTGTGTGTTTATACAGCACCGAGCACAGATAGGTCATAAACTTGATGGAGCCTCTCTGTCCTGCCATAGGGAAAATTAATAATACTGTTCTGGTAATATAGTAAAGTGGTCATGATAGGGTTAATAGGGGTTCCCCCAGAGTATTATGGGATAGAACCATGCTCCACCCCTTGCTTGCTTACTGGGTTGTAAGTGGGAAGTTCCCTCTCAACATGCACACACTCTGTTATGATGCAGGTGAATAAAGCTGCAAGTTCCCAGGCTGCAGTCTTGGGACTAAAATGTTATTTTTGTTGACCTGAGTGGTCCCTTTACAAATGGTAGTGCCTAGAGGCTGCAGCTGAGATCAGGGCCCTATTGTGCTGGGCACTGTCCAAGGATATAGGAAGAGACAGTCCCTGGCCCAAAGAGCTGACTGTCTAAATAGTGAAAGGGTGAGAGGGGGAACAGAAGGCTGAAGTGACTTACCCAAAGTCACACAGCAGGTTGGTAGCCCCTATCCACTGGACCATACCGTCACTGAGAGCAGAGAGAAAAGTTCAAAGGACAGCTACGTACTAGGGCATCTGTTTGTGCCAGCCCAACTTTACCTCCCCATTTCATTACTCGTTAACTTGATAAGCATCTTTTGCTTTGCTACTTGCAATTAAAATCACAGGAAGAAAGATCAGTGAATTCAAACAAGCTTTGTCAATCTGCCCAAAACACTGTGAGCTACACAGTGTCCCAAGAATACAGAGCCCATAGTGTGGAGGGGGGGGGGGGGAGATGCCTCAGGAACATCCTCTGATTGATGCATTGAGAGCAAACATGCAGCACCATGTACCACTGCATGCCCGGTCTCAGGTTCCAGGCATTCCAGGTACGTAATCTGAGTCAAAATCTATCGCTTGGAGTGGGTCACAAAATCCTGGGCTCCATGAGGTCGGCTCATCCTTAAAGCTGACGTTATACTTGGATAAACGATTCAATCAAGTGTTTCAGCGGCAACTGCCACCAAAAATAATTGGCTGTGGGCAAGGGGGAGGAACCACCTTCCATGGATAACCTTGTGCTAATGTGACATGGCATGCTAAATAAGCACCCAGGAGGAGATGATACACACATGACCCAAAACACAAGAGCTTGGCTCATTGGAAAGCTCAACCTTGGTCTAAATTTGTACTTTCTGTGTTTGATACCTGCCTTTGTCAAAGCCTGTAATCCTGGTTTGATGCACTCCTACCGTCAAGTCTCAGATTAGGTACCCCCTATAACAGTGGTTCTCAAACTTCATTGTACCATGACCCCCTTCTGACAATAAAAATTTCTACACAACTCCAGGAGGTGGGACTGAAGCCTGAGCCCACCCGAGCCCCGCCACCCCAGGTGCGAGGGCCCAAACCTGAGCCCCACCGCCCTGGGCGGGGGTGGGACAGCCAAAGCCCCCCAAGGGTTTCAGCCCCAGGCAGGGGGCTGTAACCTGAGCCCTGCTGTCCAGGGCTGAAGCCCTCAGGCTTTGGCCCCAGGCCCAGGCAAGTCTAGGCCAGTCCTGGCAACCCCATTAAAACAGGGTTGCAACCCACTTTGGGGTCCCAATTTGAGAACCTCTGCCCTATAAGACACTAATGCTGCAAGGCAAGGGTATTCCCTCCTGCTTTAATTTATGAGTGGTAGGTTAGAGTAAGTGAGAGGGAGGAAATTATGTGATTTGAAAAAGCATATTTTACAATAGTTTAAACAAAAAAGAGGCATCTAAGCCAACTGCTCCAATCTGAAAAATGAGCAACCTAAGATTAGGTAAAATTGCCTGCCAAATCTTGAGGAGCATTACAACATGTTGCAGAGCTGTGCTAATTCTGCGCATTATTATGACTCAGTTTAGTGGGAGGATTGGGCAGGGCAAACCTGCTGTCAGCGTCCACTAATAAATACCACTATATTTGCAGCTCCAGAGATGACCAAAAAAATCAGCTGTTTGATTAATACCAAATGTTGTAATGCACAAAGTAGAAAAAGGAATCGGACTGAAAGCTAAACGTTTAATTAAGAACAAATTACCAAAGGGCCTGACCTGATTCTCAACCTAGACTGAGACATAACATATAGATATTAAAAACCAAATGCATTTTATTGGAAAAACTAACAACCACCAATTACAATATATTTCATAGCTGGCTCAAGAAGCAAATGCACCAAGCTAGTAGCTTTGCAAATTACCAGCAGTCTTCAATCCAGTGTTTCCCAGCTTGAGGCAAATAGGCTAATCCAAGCGTAGTAACAGAGCAAAAGAGAAGAGCCTTAAGAGTGGGGAGCTGCATGACCCCAATACACCCTGCTGCCCCACAGGGCCGGCTTTAGTCAGTGCAGGGCCCGATTCGAATACCCGGCGGCGGTCCGGGTCTTCGGCGGCACTTCGGTGGCGGGTCCTTCACTCGCTCCGGGTCTTCCGCGGCAACGAAGGACCCGCCGCCGAAGACCCGGAGCGAGTGAAGGACCCGCTGCTGCCGTGCCACCGAAGACCCGGACCACCGCTGGGTGAGTAAAAAAATTAAAAAGGTGCCTAAGTTAGGCGCTCTTCTTTAGGGCACGGGGCCCTCTTAGGCGCAGGACCCGATTCAGGGGAATCGGCCTAAAGCTGGCCCTGCTGCCCCAAATGGCTTCATGAAAGTCATTCATATTTGCTTTCTGTCCCTGCATAGGCCAGCTGTGGGAGCAGTTCACATGCCGCTGCCTGTGGGCTTAATGTAGATAGCTACCCGCTAGCCAGCCTAAGCACCTCTTTTCTGCTTGCGTCTGTGCCCCGAAGCCTAGTCTGGCCCTGGCCCTGCAGCTGGGACACAGTGGTACAAGTGTTTTCTCCCATCCCAAAAAAAGAAGGGCACTCTGTTTATGCAGAGGAAGGAAGGTCTTGTGATTAAGGCATTCACTTGGGAGCCCTGGGTTTAATTCCTGGATCTGCTATAGACAACTTGTGTGACAATGGGCAAATTGTTCAGGTTCTCTGTGTTCCGTCTGTAAAAATGGGATAGCAACATTTCACTACCTCACATGGGTTCTGTGAAGATAAATTAAGTGGAGGTCAGACTAGGTGATTGTGATGGGCCCCTTCTGGGCTCTTGATCTAGGTAGTGATCAACGGCTCTATGTCTAGCTGGCAGCCGGTTTCAAGTGGAGTGCCCCACGGGTCAGTCCTGGGGCCGGTTTTGTTCAATATCTTCATTAATGATCTGGAGGATGGCGTGGACTGTACCCTCAGCAAGTTTGCAGATGACACTAAACTGGGAGGAGTGGTAGATACACTAGAGGGTAGGGATCGGATACAGAGGGACCTAGACAAATTAGAGGATTGGGCCAAAAAACCCTGATGAGGTTCAACAAGGACAAGTGTAGAGTCCTGCACTTAGGACGGAAGAATCCCATGCACTGTTACAGACTAGGGACCGAATAGCTAGGAAGCAGTTCTGCAGAAAAGGACCTAGGGGTTACAGTGGATGAGAAGCTAAATATGAGTCAACAGTGTGCACTTGTTGCCAAGAAGGCTAATGGCATTTTGGGCTGTATAAGTAGGGGCATTGCCAGCAGATCGAGGGACGTGATCATTCCCCTCTATTCGACATTGGTGAGGCCTCATCTGGAGTACTGTGTCCAGTTTTGGGCCCCACACTACAAGAAGGATGTGGAAAAATTGGAAAGAGTCCAGCGGAGGGCAACAAAAATGATTAGGGGGCTGGAGCACATGACTTATGAGGAGCAGCTGAGGGAACTGGGATTGTTTAGTCTGCAGAAGAGAAGAATGAGGGGGGATTTGATAGCTGCTTTCAACTACCTGAAAGGGGGTTCCAAAGAGGATGGATCTAGACTGTTCTCAGTGGTACGTGATGACAGAACAAGGAGTAATGGTCTCAAGTTGCAGTTGGGGAGGTTTAGGTTGGATATTAGGAAAAACTTTTTCACTAGTAGGGTGGTGAAGCACTGGAATGGGTAACCTAGGGAGGCGGTGGAATCTCCTTCCTTAGAGGTTTTTAAGGTCAGGCTTGACAAAGCCCTGGCTGGCATGATTTAGTTGGGAATTGGTCCTGCTTTGAGCAGGGGGTTGGACTACATGACCTCCTGAGGTCCCTTCCAACCCTGATATTCTATGATTCTATGACTCTACTTTCCAGTGGCAATTTGACAGATCTTTAACCTTGTGAGGTACTCGGATAGGGTTAGGGTCAGTGAAAGACTCCAGCATTGGGGAAAGGCTCTGGCAGGTGGTGAAGGCAGCAGGGAAAGACTCTGGCAGCTCCCCACTGGCAGAGCCTTTCCCCGTTGCCTCTCCCCACCAGAGCCTTTCACTGGCACATGTAGCTACACCCCACAGTGTGGACGCAGCCTGCTTTTCATAGCTGTGCATACCTACCCATACCCTACACGCTACCACAGATGGTGTTCAGTCTAGACATAGCCTTAGTTAGAAATCTGTCTGTGTACAGAGGTTTCTGTTCCCCTCCATCACTGTGATAACTGAGCACAAAGGCTAAAATTAAAAAAAAAAATAAGAAAAAAAAAACAGGATTTGAAGTTAAGCTCCTGACCCCCCCATTTATGCTCATAAATAAGTACGCTGCTTTTTGGAAGTGCAGTGCACCCAGGAACTCCTACTAAAGTCAACACGAGCTGCTGGATGTGTGACACCTCCAGCAATGGAAGCATTATTTCCTAACAGACTCCTGACTGTGACTTCTTCACTGTGGCTCAGTGCAGAGGCGAAAGTGGTGGAGGAGAAGCATGTTTGTTTAGTGCTGAAACAGCTAATTTATGCACTTACACTGTGACTGAGGAAAGTTCTGCTGTAAGTGAGTTTATTAAGTGGAGTCAGTATGTCTGACTGCGAACAGAGCCTCTGCAAAGAAGACAAGGCTGTTGGTTGGGAAAAAAAAAATTAAGAAGCCAGTTAAAAAATAGCTCCTCCAATTACAACACTGCTTGAAATATTGTATTCTGGAAACATCTGTATTTTAATCACGCTTTAGAGGAGTGTAAGCCACTGATTTTTCTTGGAGTTTTTTGATAAGTCTATAAAGAGAAATACCCTCTCCACCCCCCCGTATGCTGGACGGCAGCCATGCATTAGTAACGACCAAGTTTTGTAAGTCCATGTATATTGTAATCTTCATGTAGACAATGGTTTTCTTATTTCTCATGACTGAAGGAATTTTTATTTATTTCTTTAATATCAACAATAAAAAACTGCTCAAGAAAGAAGGGCATGGTCCTTTCAGCAGCTTCACGTGTGGCACGTTCTGCCACAGAAACTCCCATCGGTTTGAATACGTGGGTTTGAATGGATTACTCAGATTGTAAACTCTTTGGGGCGGGGACCTTCTTTAGGTTTTGAGTTTGTACAGCATTGAGCATGAAGGGATCCCGGTCCATGACTGGGGCTGGTAGGCTCTAACACAATAGAGATCGTTATTAATAATAATAATTAATTAATGGAATAGAAGCTATGTGCAAATCTGCTAAACCATCCCTATGACTCCAAAATTCTTCTGAAGAGCAGATTTTTTTCCCTCCCTCGTGGAATGGTCCAGAATGCAACAAATGGCAGGTAATTTAATAAGTATTTGTAGAGTTTAACACCCCTTTCCAATTCCCCATCCCCTTCATACGCACACACCACATGTTGAACGTTGTGCCGTACTTGCTGTATACGCTCAGCATACATGTTTTAGGAGTAGAGTAATGTACAAACTTTTCTGGCAAAGGGCACTTCATAGAAGTGAATTTGCCTTTCTTTCTGGTGGGAGAGGAGCCCTTTTGTCTAAAGGGGAAAACAAAAGACTAGACTGGTCAGCAGCCCTTTCCCATTCCTCAACACCCAACCCCACTGGGACACAGAACATACCACTGCCCAAGGAGGAAAAGCTTTTGTTGGAACCCCTCATTAAAACAGTGGATGGGTAAACTGATGTGCACATGCCAGGCCAGACATGGGCACCAGGTTTGTATAATTTTGGTGGTGCCCAGAACGGGTCCAATCAGAGCTGTCCCGTCCATAGGATGGACCAGGGCAACCACCCCAGACCCCGTGCTTTGGGGGACCCTGCGCTTCAGGGGGATGCGGGGTGCAGGGCAGTCTGGGGGCTTAGTTGGGGGGCCTGGCACCGGTGGCAGCAAGCGACCCGGCCACAGTCCGCCCTGCTCCGCCAGCTCCCAGCATCACTCGGGGGAGGGGGCGGAAGATAGAAAGAGGCGGGGTGGGGGCTTGGGGGAAGGAGTGGAATGGGGGCAGAGCAGGGCAGGCTGTGGCCAGGTCTCTCTCTGCTGCCGGCAGCAGGCCCCCTCACCACCCCCCCAGGCACCCTGGACCCATGTCCCCCTGAAGTTTGTGGGGCCCCAGGCGGTTGCCCTAGTCCGTCCTATGGACGGGACAGCGCTGATTAAATATAAGCCCAAACATTGGTGGAGCCCGGCCCAAGTTCCTGAATATTGGTGGAGCACGGGCACCACGGGCCCATATAACTCACCGCCTATGGGGCCAGATCCTCAGTTTATGTACACTGAAGTCAGTGGAACCAGCTGAGAATTAGTTTAATTCCGTTGACTTCAATGGACCCAGCTGAATATACTGTACACAAGCTGAGGCTCTGGCCAGCTGTATTTAAGTTCTATATTCCCTTTCTTCGGGCTGTAATATACTGTAAGTGCACAGCTGATCTGGCGAGCAGGGCATTGTGATATGTCCTTTGGGGGTCTTTTGCGGACTGGATGGCACCAGCCTTGAGTTCTGGGAGCTGGCTTGGAGACATGTTGTTGCGATCTGACTCCTGAGAGAAATGTGTGTGATGGCCTCTGGTGGATGGCTGCTTGCATCATAAAAACACCACAAATATTCTGTTAGTCTGGCAAAAATTGTGGTTGTTTCTTAACCAGGAACTGGTGCCCAGTTGAAGTGCAAACTGAATATCTCTGTGAGAGACCGAGATTGGATTAAAAATCTTTACAGGAATAGGAGCTATACTATGGTGTGTATAGTCATGTAACTATTAGGGATTTGTTTGTTTTTTAATATACCATCTGATGTACCTTTAAATTTCTAAACAGCCTGCTTGTCTGCAGAAAGCAGCTGCCATTTTGCGCAGCACAGCTGATGTGACGTGTTACTAATGAATCACGTTTTGCTCTTTCATTGCGATTTTCCTTTTCATTCAGATTGAAAGTATACGGGTGTTCTTTGTGTATGGGGGGAAAAAACGTTGCCTGTGTGAACCAATTCACCAGAGGGGCCAATTCACCCTGGTGTAACTCCACTGAAAACAATGGCAAGAGGGTTGAATGTGATTCCGAGTTTCAGTTTCTGTTTCTACCAATCCTGTAACCTTCACAAGAACTGCCGTTGATCTGAAGCATTTATTGGAGCTTTAAAAGCAAAACCACATGGGTGGGGGAGAGGGAAGGAGGGAAAGGGGGGGCATTTTGCAAATGGAAGACTGTGTGCAGTATTCAGGCTTTAACATTGCCTGCATTCATGGAGTTATGCCCTGCAGTTAGGGAAAGTGCCGGAAATGCAGCTCCGGTTTGGTAGGATGAATGAAAGCATCTTACAGAATCTGTGTGAGGCCACTAGCATTACACCTGAGACAAGAGGCTGCTAAAGTCATACTCCCCTGTATATAATGACAGATAAATCACACCCTCTGAAGCAGGCAAACCTCCTTACATCACTGACCCAGGCAAAATACTAGAAACTAGGCAGCTAAGGCCTTGTCGACATTGAGCTTTTCTTGCCAAATGTTGCTCTGTGGGAGCCATGGTGAGGAACACCTAGTGTAGGCAGCACTGCTGCGAACTCCTGTGATTTAATTTCAAATCGCTCAGTAGCTGGTGTCTTCCTTTAAACCCTAGACTGCAGTCATGTGAACACATCAGCATCTCAACTGTCACTTTAAAAGATAACTAACTAACTAACTAAATAAATTTCTGGCCCTCTTGGTTATGGTGAAAAGCCTGAAAATGTTGACCTTAAAGACTCAAACCCTAGAAGGCAAATAAAAAACCCCCAAATGTATTATTTGTAAAATCTCACGATTTTAAAGCTGGTCTCATGACTTTTAGGGGCCTGACTTGTGATTTCTGAATGCTTGGGGTTGGCAATAACAACAAATCCTAGTTCTCGCATCATGCTTTTCACCAGCAGATCTCAAATTGGTTCACAAGAGGTCAGTATCTTTGCCTCCATTTTACAGAAGGGGAAACTGAGGCACAGAGGGGTCAGCTAGCAGGCCAGGAGAAGACCCCAGTCTAGCGCTCTATCCCACACTGCCTCCGCTGAGGTCGATATTGAGACAAGATGCTGGCAGTCAGCTGTTACTATAACCACCATGTTGTGTAGGCCTTTTCTGAGCGGGGTCAGACAACATAGTGCTTAATATTCTGATAGCCACTTGTAATCCTATCTACACTAAAGCTCCAACCTTGCTACTACCCGTGCAGCTGAACCAGTGGCACTAACTGCAGGAAAGCCAAGTATAGCTAACCCAGATAACCACAGCAACAGCTTGTCCTCATTATCCCTCTGATTCACAAGTAGCAATTTCAGTCGAGTCATGTAGGCTACCAGCACAAAGCCCTCTGATCAAGGACTGCAGTGTTTAAATTTAGGGAGTGTTTTCGGCCTTGCGTCGTATTGTCTTGTGGGCTTGTTTATTTATCATAGAGTCTCTTCCAGAAGCATTGCTGGTTGGTAACCCTTCAGAACCAGGGCACACCATGTCCCACCGAGAAAAGTCTCATAACTTTCAGATCAGTTGTGTGGGTGTATTTGGAAATCAGCCAAAGCAAATCCTAACTGAGTTGCCTACATTTGGTGCAGAACAAAAATGTGTGGGGGTGGGAAGTTATTTCGGAAGAGGGGAAGAGTGAGAGAGTAAGACCGGGTGTTCAGCTTAAAGATAAAATAATAAATCAAACAAGAAGCTAAACTGAATACTCTGCAGGGGAGAAAAGTCTGATTTTTATACTAAAAAAATCATTTTGAAAGCCAAGGCTTATTTTTTCCCATTATAACACAGAGGAGGTTTCGCCCTCCATTCCCCCATATTAATTCCTCAAGAGTAATGCCCATGGATGACGCTTTATTCACAGAAGCTGTATGTTTGGGGGAGAGAACAAGAGGAAGGCTTTAATATTGAGTAAGTCAGACCTTGTGGAGAATAATTCACATGTGGTTTAATGTTAAAAGCTGCAGGGGATGGAGGAGATATTTTTCCATCTGAAAGAAGATAGAGGGAGCTAAAAATTAACTCTGTAGGCATTGATTTTTTTTTAACTCCGCCAATTAGATTGAAACTGGATAATGTCCTACAGGTTTAATATGATTGTCTTTTTTTGTGGAACTAATGCCTG
This sequence comes from Terrapene triunguis, assembly GCF_002925995.2. Lineage (NCBI taxonomy): Eukaryota > Metazoa > Chordata > Testudines > Emydidae > Terrapene > Terrapene triunguis. The sequence goes on along the minus strand of NW_020664417.1, from coordinate 87,279,027 downwards.
CAGTAGCAGAATGATGGACTCCGTGATCTAACAGGTCTTTCCTATTCCTGGCTGCTCTGCCATTTCTTGTTCTCCTCATTACACCAATAAAGCTAGTTGCAGGACGTGGGAAATAAAATAGTAAATTACACTTGACTTGTCTTACCGTTGTAGTGGTGGTGGTGCACAAAGGGTCACAGATTTTTCACATACAAAGTAAGAAAAGTTCTTCCTCTTCTCGTATACAGACATCTGAGCTCATAACCAGAGGATAAAGTCTGTATAAAGGGGGCTAGGCATTTTAAACTACCCTCCAGATGTCAAGCTGGGCACTTTTCCACCACATGAGTTACTGTCTGCAAAGCTGCCCCACGATCACAGTGTGGAGAGGAAACCAGGTCAAGCTGGTGCATACTTGTGGCAACTCTGAGAGCACCCCAGAGAGTAGCCTGTTGAGCCTGGTCCAGGATCTATGGTCAAGTGGACGAGGAGGCAGGTGCAGTGGAGGGCTCCTAAATATACTTAGTGTGTTAGACTCTCTTTCCCACCAATGCTTCCACTCTGTAAGACTGTAGTTTTCACCTCCCAGGCCGTGCTCATCTGTGCATGGTAAAAGGCCAGTAGCACTATTGTCCCAGAGTGCATGAGCTCCTGTAACAAAGGGGTGTTGAGAGATCCGCCACGGTGTCACATCTCTGTCCACAGGAGTGGGATTCTTCCCCTGAATGCGAGCAGACCTTCAAGCTGACGCTGCGTGTTGTTTCTGAAAATGGCGCATCAGTCAATCATAGATATCATGAGTTGGGTTAATCTGTCACAGCTCTCCAGGCACACTTAGCAGTAATGGCATCTCGTTGAAGGTCTGCTGGAGCTATGTGCGCTAGACTGGACCGGGTGTATAATTCAGGCAGCCACTAACAATCTGAATGTCCGAATTCAGCTCCATGTGGACAAGCTGAGTGTGGCGGCTGCAATCGCATACCACAAAGTGCTATTCAGCTGGAGCAAACACTAGAGCTAAGACAGAGGTACAAAGGACTGAAGGGTCTGCTCTCCAGGAGGTTCCTGATAGTTTGCCTATCAAGGTGGTACGGGAAGCGTTCTTCATTTTCACATGTTCCAAGTAAGGTTGGTATGTCATGGTATGGTTTACTCTCAAGATGTGACAACTGGTTGTCCTTGTACACGGATGGAGATAGGTCCCATGGCAAGAAGTTTACATGAAAAGTAGTTGCCGCTGTCTTGGTTTATCTAAAGATTAGTCTCCGTTGTTGGAACTAAGTGGTCAAAATGGCCATGTCTTGGCTGAGATTCCCTTCAACCCTGTGGAAATTGTTTCCTTTGTCAGCAATACAGATATCATCAATATAGACATACTTCTTGGCCTGTGTTTCAGGAAAGTTGTATGTGTGTGTATATTGTACAAGAGGGGAGCCAAAACTGACCCTTGTGGAAGGCCACTATGGAGATGTTTAAGTTGACTGATTTTTCTCCCTGACTTACAGAATAAAGCTTCAGTTACTAATAATTTCTTGGATGTACTGCATCATTGGCCCACAAGGAATAACTTGTAGTGGTTTGGCAGCCAGCCTAATGTGCCACACAGGTGCTATAGGCTGCCTCAGATCAGTGAGGACTGCAACAACTTTCTTTCCAGAGTCAAATGTGTTTTCTATGTCTTGAGTCAAAGTACCTGATCTTGGGTGCATCATCCCCTCCTGTATCCAGTGTGACTGGAAGGCAGCTGAGGACTGACTTTCCAGTCACAAAGCCAGGCAAACTATTAAGACACTGGATGGAGATTCTTGTCCACAAAAGTTCTTATCGCCTCCTAGCTGACTCTCCCTAATGTCCTTATTTGTAGATTCAGTTTACACATTAATAAAATCTGAGAAACCACAGAGTGGGAAGAAAGTGCAAGTTCCTGCTGGGCTTAGGGCCACTAACAGATGTACAGGACATATTATATTTTAGCACCCTTGCTGTGATCACTAGTTCTCTCCAACATTTCCAGGCATCCATGCCTGTGTTAAAGGATAATTATTAACACAATCATGGGGATTTTGAGGCTGAATGTACAGGGACTTCAGCATCTTTCCTTGATGCATGGGGACCAGTTTCTGTATTCCTTTATGTCAATCTAAGCACTGGCTGGGGCAGTGGACATTTTATTTGGGGGGGGGGGGGGGGGTGCATACAGTGTAATCCCAATGGCCGTGGTTTTCAGACTGCCTACAGGTTATTTTTTAGGTAACTTAAAGGGGTCTGATTTTTTCAGAAAGTGCTGAGCACCCACCCTCTGAATATCTGGCCCCTTTTAAAGTGTCACAAATTGAACACGACAAAATTGAGGCACCCAAAATCACTAGGCACATTCGAAAGTCTTGGCCAATGGTTTTAGGACTGATGACATTTGGGGAGCTGTTGTTTGGCCTGTGTTCTGATGTAACTTTTTGTCTACATTACCCGCTGGATCGACAGGCAGTGATCGTGTCTAGACTAGACGCGATAAATCGACTGCCGAGCACTCTCCCATTGACTCCGGCACTCCACCAGGGAGAGAGGCACAGGCGGAGTCGATGGGAGAGCATCAGCCGTTGACTTACCGCAGTGAAGACACCGTGGTAATTAGATCTAAATATGTCGAATTCGGCTACATTATTCACATAGCTGAAATTGCGTAATTTAGATCGATTTTCCCCTTCCCCCCCCCCCCCCCCCAAAGATGCACAGCGCTGACTAATGGGCTTTTCCAAAACACCTAAGCTGCTTATGCACTTCTTTAAATTCCAGTCAGTGCCCATCTGCATCTTTAGGCATCTATTTACCTTTCAAAAATCGGACCCAAAACAATTCTGTGTCAAGGCCATGAACTAAACCTAGATCCTCTGGCTTCCAGTCTGCAGTCCCATCCAGTACACCACAGTGCATTCGGAGGAAGACTTAAATGTGAGAAAATACAACTAATGAAATGTCAGCAGGCATCACAACTTAAAATATACAAGGATTTGTAACCACTAAAAAAGCTTCTACATGTACAGCTCTCAGAGCAGTGTGGAGTCTTTCAAACTGCAAAATGCAAACTGTTTTTGCAAAGTCTATCAAAAAGTCAATTGAAGAGAATGATATTGATGTGGTTTCATGTCAATTTGTTATTGTTCCTGCCCTAAATAGAATGGTTATTTCCATGTTATGCTTTTGGGCAGTTAATAACAGTGGTGACAGATGTCTAGAAATACGGCGGAGTTCACATAACTTCCAGGCAGAATTGCCAATGTGTGTTTTTCACTGCAGTCATAGCTCTTGAAGATGCTAACAGTATCATTGTCATATTTTTCTACACTGACCTATTCCAGTTTCTTTCTGAGCAATGCTGTAAAGAATAATCTTTCATCTGGTGATGCATAAGAACAATAACAATAACTGGAATTATAGTTCCATTTATATGAATATAAGTGCTTATAATCAGGTGAAGTTCCCATCCTGTTTTGAGCAGAGTCTACACCCACAGAGTACAAGCTAAACTGACCCCTCACTTAGGCTTTAGCTTTATTGCTAACTCAAATAATAATCAAACATAAGCTTGAACCTTCTCCTAAGCCTAGCTCTTTCTAAGGTTTCTCTGCAGGACTGTTCTGGTCCCACTCCCTTGTTACCTCTGCCCTCAGCAAGACATTTAAAACTCTCTTATTTCCTGGTCAGGGCTCACAAATTCTACCTGCCAGCATAAGTCAGCAGTAATTCCTCTCTGTTTCTATGCAGGTTTCTAGCATCTGGGTGTAGAGTGGCAAACAAAGGAGCCCTGTATTCCAATGCAGAGTGCTGGACCTGTTGCCATGCTTTACCAAGCTGGCTAGGGAGCAGTTATCAATATGCATGATCAATATTTATAAACTTTTTACTTTAATCTCATCTCCCCCTCTTGCATTTGGCTCTCTTCACAATGAAATGCTTAGCTGTAGGAACATGTTACTATACATCAGTAATGCTTCGGTCTGGGCTCCCTCCCACAAAAAACAGGTATTGATTCACTATAGGGCTGGGTGAACCTTAAACCGCTTGTGGAAACTCACAAAGTAAGGCACCAGTCTCCTAAGGCACTGAATGGCTATGTTTCCCAATGACTTAATTGGACCAGGACTTGGGAGATCTGGGTTCAATTCCTGGCTCTGCTATAGACTTCCTCTGTGATGTTAGGGCAAGTTGCTTAACCTCTGTGTCTCCTTTGTCTTGTCTATTTAGATTGTAAACTCTTTGGGGCAGGGATTGTCCCTTACTATGTGTAATTTAGTTTACAACAATGGGGCCCTAATCTTGGTTAGGGTTTATAGGCTATTATAATTAAGGCCGAACTTGAAGTGCAGGATGATTGTCAAATCATTGAGGCTGACTTGCGGACAAGACGTGGAAAAGTAATAATGGACCTTTATTAACTGCCGTAACATGGAAAAGCCAGAGAAGACCTATTTGTTTCAGAAAAATTTGCTGGAATAATATAAACACTCAAGTATTATGTTATGCCTGCCCTTTTTTTTTTATGATAACCAGACATTTTGTTGCAACTATATTAGTCATTAATGCACGGGACTGACAGCACGAACCCCAACCGCTATCTGCTCGCATAAATGGGGTTCTACTGTTAGAATGGGGGGGGGAAAACATGTGTGTTGCAAACCTCAAAATGTATGTAAAATTGTGGACTGTGCAAAGTAAGATAATTAAAATCAAAATTGCGGTGGAAGACTAATATTGCGGGATCCACAATTTCCACAATATCGCAAATTAAGAGGGCCTTAATTTAGGGCTGTTAAGCAATTAAAAGAATGTATCACGATTAATCGTACTGTTAATAATAGAATATCATTTACTTAAATATTGTTGGATGTTTTTTACATTTTCAAATATATTGATTTCAGTTACAACACAGAATACAAAGTGTACAGTGCTCACTTTATATTTTTGATTACAAGTATTTGCACTGTAAAAAAGAAAAAAAGAAATAGTATTTTTTTCAATTCCTCTAATACAAGTACTGTAGTGCAATCTCTTTATCATGAAAGTTGAACTTACAAATGTAGAATTATGTAAAAAAAAAATAAAAAACCTGCATTCAAAAATAAAACAATCTAAAATTTTAGAGCCTGCAAGTCCACTCAGTCCTACTTCTTGTTCTGCCAATTGCTCAGACAAACAATTTTATTTACATTTGCAGGAGATAATGCTGCCGCTCTTGTTTACAATGCCACCTGAAAGTGAGAACAGGCATTCTCAAGGCACTGTTGTTGCCGGTGTCGCAAGATATTTACGTGTCAGATGAGCTAAAGATTCACATGTGCCTTCATGCTTCAATCACCATTCCAGGGGACATGCGTCCATGCTGATGACTGGTTCTGCTCAATAACAATCCGAAGCAGTGTGGACCAACGCATGTTCATTTTCATTATCTGAGTCAGATGCCACCAGCAGAAGGTTGATTTTCTTTTTTGGTGGTTCGGGTTCTGTAGTTTCCGCATCAGAGTGTTGCTTTTTTAAGACTTCTGAAAGTATGCTCCACACTTCACCCCTCTCAGATTTTGGAAGGCACTTCAGATTCTTAAACGTTGGGTCGAGTGCTGTAGCTATCTTTAGAAATCTCACATTGGTACCTTCTTTGTGTTTTGTCAAATCTGCAGCGAAAGTGTTCTTAAAATGAACAACGTGCTGAGTCATCCTCCGAGACTGCTATAACATGAAATATGTGGCAGAATGCGGGTAAAACAGAGCAGGGGACATACAATTCTCCCCCAAGGAGTACCGTCAGAAATTTAATTAACGTTTTATTGTTTTAACGAGCATCATCAGCATGGAAGCATGTCCTCTGGAATGGTGGCCGAAGCATGAAGGGGCATACGAATGTTTAGCATATCTGGCAGCTACAAAAGTGCCATGCAAATGCCTGTTCTCACTTTCTGGTGACATTGTAAATAAGAAGAGGGCAACATTATCTCCTGTAAATGTAAACAAATTTGTTTGTCTTAGCGATTGGCTGAACAAGAAGTAGGACTGGGTGGACTTGTAGGCTCTGAAGTTTTACATCGTTTTGTTTTTGAGTGCCATTATGTAACCAAAAAAAATCTACATTTGTAAGTTGCACTTTCACGACAGAGATTGCACTACAGTGCTTGTATGAGGTAAATTGAAAAATACTATTTCTTTTATTTATCATTTTTACAGTGCAAATATTTACAATCAAAAATAATATGCACTTTCTATTCTGTGTTGTAATTGAAATCAATATATATGAAAATGTAGAAAAACATCCAAAATATTTAATAAATTTCAATTGGTTTGCTATTGTTTAACAGTGTGATTAAAACTGCGATTAATTGTGATTACTTTTTAAATTGTGATTAATTATTTTTTAGTTAGTTAACTGTGATTAATCGACAGCCCTAATTATAATACTGCTGATCCTGTTAATAGGAGTGGTGAGTGTTCAGCACCTCATGAGTACCAGCCAAAGTTTCTGGTAAGTGTCCAAGGGATATTTTCCATCTCCCCTATCTCAGCTCCTTTTTCCACATGCTCTCCTAAATGGAATGCAAACTTAGCAACATCTGAGTAAAACTTCCAAGTCAGGGCAATCAATATTAGGTCAAACAAAATTGCCCACCCATGTGTATAATGCCTCTTCAATCACCCCAACTACTGACAAGTGACCCCTTAGTAAATAATAAGTCATTCCCTTACTTCAAACCATATTTTTCCTCTTATTAGTATATATATAATTTTGGAGGGGGAGAGAAAATCCTGAGCATGAAGAGACCAACAAAGCCCAGAAAATCACTTTTCCCCTTTGGATTCCTCTTCTGTTGACTTTGATGTTGGCTCCATTTCTGAGAGCTGAAAGGACTAGTTTGTCTTCAGTCCCTGGGATCGCTGTACCCAGATTAGAAGTGATTTATTTGGATTTTTTAATGTGGCTTGTTTGTTGTGGTCTGAATTGAGTCCCCAGAGATTCATTTTCTTTAGAAACTTGTGTTGGATTCAGAGTCCCTTCTGCTAAGATGAGAGAGATCAGGGGTGCGTATTCTCCTAAGAGCTTCCCCAAGTTATTGTTATCCTCCTCCCCTGACATCCATTTCTTTTTGAAATGGCTTTTGCTTTTAGCCTTCTCGCCAAGACCTTTCCTGTTGCTTCTGTTTATATAATTGGCAAGCCAAACCTGCAGTTCTCACTGGGAATTTTGCCTGAGTAAGGATCTTACAATTTGGCCCATCATTAATAATTCAAGATGAAGAAGGGAAAAAACAGTGATAGGCCAAAACAACTTTGTGCACCTATGTAAAAAAGGGTGGATTTTTTTGCTGGTTTTTTATTATTATTATTATTAAAAATACTAACTTTGGCGCTCCTGCCAGTAGCAGCACATGGAGTTTCAATTTGTGGTTTTTCTTCACACAGCGCATTTGGAAATCGGAATTTAAAACAAAATATACAACTCCACGTCTGAGTGTGTATGTAGCAATTTGTCATTTCTTGGTGGGAATTTGAAACTATTTTTAGTGTTCAGAAACATTTCTCTTCTCCCCTCGCTACTCCCCTCTCTCCCCCCCTCCCACTCCTTATCAAGCCTTTTAGCCAATCCAAATTCCTGAAGGAAGGAAAATAGTGACAGGAAATGAATAATTAATGAGGAATGAAGTTATATTTTCATTTCCTCGCCCCTTTAGAGTTAAAGGTAGAATTAGAACAATTTGTCAAGAGCTGAACAAAGCAATTACCTGCGTATTCATTTAATAAATTCCATCAAATACAAATATTCTTCTGCAAAAATAATAATGCTCTTAAAATGAGTCTGGAAACCCTCCTAAAACCAGAGCACTCATGCCTTATGCTGAGGTCTGGTGGGAGGATAAAGTTCCAACCTCATATGGCGTAGTGGATAAATCATTGGATGGGGACTCAGAAGCCCTGGGGTCAATTCCCAACTCTGCTACTGATCTACTGGGTGACCTCGGTCAAGTCACTTCACCGCCCTGTGCCTGTGCTTCTCCATCTGTAGAATGGGGGGTAGTGATAGTAACCTCCTTTGTAAAGCACTTTGAGATTTACTGATGAAAAGTGCTATACCAGAGCTAGATACTAATTATTATTCTTATTTAGGGTCTGGTAACGGGGCTGGTGTGCACCTTTAGCAGTCACTGCTTTATACAATAGTGACTGTTGCTCATTTGTGGCCATAAATGGCCTTGACCATCTGAGCTGAGACACACACACACCTTTACCTGTGTCATAGTCACCATTGAAATCAGTGGAGATGCCTGAGCTAGATCCTTCTCCTCGGTATAAAAGAGATTGGACCTCTGGCAGGACCTCTTTCCTGCATTTGCTGACCCTGTGTGCGTCCTGCAAAGTCCATGTGTTTGAACAGTTGGATGGGGTGTTTGGGGTGTCTATCCCCCTAACCATTTTGTTGCTTTTCTCTAAACTCCTGGCAGTTTGTCAACTGTTCAGCTACCAGTCAGGTGTAGCCTTGTGAATAAACTTGTAGAGGCTGTCTGAGTCTCGAGGTACTGAGAGCTGAACACAGTGTCCAAATACACTTCACAAGAGTCAGAGAGAGAGGAAACAATAGTGAGGAGTCTGGTCCAGTGGGTAGTGCTCTGGGCTGGAAATTGGAAGACCTGGATTCTGTTCCCTAGTGCTGACCTACTAGGTTACCTTAAGCAAGTTATTTCATTACTCTATGCCACTCTTTTCCCCTCTCTCCCGTTGTCTATCCTGTCATATTTATATTGCAGATTCCCTGCTCAGGCCAGGGCCTGTCCCTTACTATGTGTTTCTACAATACAGGACCTACCACAATCTATGTGCTACAAACTATAATTATAGGCACTGACTTCCCCTCTGCCCGGTGGGTGCTTGGACTGCCCCCCCCCACTTCTTCCCGCCCCTGCACCATCCTCGCCCTTCCCCCAAGTCCCCGCCCCTGCTCCGCCTCCTCCCCTGAGCACGCCGCATCCACACTCCTCCCCCTCCCTCCCGGAAAGTCCTAAGCGCCGCCAAACAGCTGTTAGGCAGCGGGGGGGCAGGAAGCGCTGGGAGGGAGGGGGAGGAGTGGGGATGCGCCATGCTCAGGGGGGAGAAAGGGGCGAGGAGGGGGGAGCTTGGCTGCCGGTGGGTGCGGAGCACCCACTAATTTTTCCCCATGGGTGCTCCAGCCCCAGAGCACCCATGGAGTTGGCGCCTATGAAATAAATAACTATCACACCTCTTCATATGCAGTCACAAACTGCATTAGCCTTGATTCCACCATGTTGCACTACACGCTTTTGTCTAACTTGCTTCTCACCCTCACCTCAGGCCTCTCTTTGGAATGTCTGCTTTGCATGTTTCTCCTTCTCAGAAAACTTCTGTATTTCAGTTTATTTCGGCCCCCCCACCCCAATGTACTAGTTTGTATTATGTTAAAAAATAAAGAGGTCAGAACTCTCAGCCTGTAAAAGCAAGTGCACTTCCATTTTTCACGTTGGAGTTACTTCTGTTTGCATCAGTGGTAATTTGGTCCATTGATTTAGATTTAACTATTCACATGTCCTACACACAACAATGTGCAGTTTTTATGTGCATTTATTTCACACCAGATTCTGCCCCTCTAACGCTGCATAGTCTCTTACTCCATGAGTAGTTCCACTGATTCCAATTAGTTTACTTGTGAAGTAATATGTTACTCAGCATAAGGAAGGGTGCCAGAATTTGGCCCTGCATAATTGAGGGCACTTTTAGTGACCTAGTTGGAAAAGTGAACAGACTTCCCAAGACTTTTGGGCGTGTGGTCTGAAGAGTCTTTCAGTCCATTTGGCTCCCTACTGCCAATGAACCTCACAACCTTATAACAGGAGAAGTCACAGGCTACTACTGGCAACTCAAAGGATGGTAAATTCCTGCTCTGTGATGAAATTCACCCTGAAATATTCACACACACAGGTCAACAGCAGGCTAAATGGATTCATAGCATTTGGCAAATGGTATGGAAATTCTGAAGATTACTGAAGGACTAACAGCATCATAATATCAAGAAATGACTCGAGTAGCCATGGAAAGAGTACAGCTAGCTCCTGGAAAATAAACTTTAACTTGAAGCAGCCATCTGTCCAAAGTGAATTTATATTTCAACTGAGCTTTGTCAAGTATTTTAGGAGCATAAACAGTGGTGGTAAAGGTTTAGGGTTTCTTCAGTACAACATGCCACAGGCCCTCAGTTAGATACTATTGTGATGGGCACAGCATAGGCACCTAGATAGCTAGTCTTGTGGCAGAGGGATAATATTAAGTTTCAGAAAGGACTGGACACACATGAATGTGAATATCATCTGTATTTCAATAAGTAAGGGTTACAAAGTATAGGGGTTTTCAGTCTTCATGCTTCAGGACACAAGCTGACACCCCATATATTTGGGAAGAAAGCTTTCATATGGATTTGTAGTGTCTTGCACAATTACTAGAAGCACTATGTGTTTGTTCTACAGTCATCCTAAAGCTGTGGCATGGGGTGCTGTTGGAAACAGGACATTATTTATGTGGTGATCAAAATGTGCCTGGTGTTCTGTTGACAAGAGCCAAGATTTTCATGTGGCTTGTGAATTTGAGTGCCTCCATTTTTGTATGCCCATACGGATACTTTAAAGGAGCTTGATTTTCAGAGGGCTGAGCACCTGCCCTCTGAAAATCAGCCCTCCTTAAAGTGTCTCATCTCTGTCAAGATCTTTGCCCTGAGGAGTTTGCATTATCTGACTTAGGGTATGTCTACACAGTATTTTGGAGCAAACCTTCCAGCCCAACTTGACAGACTTGGGTTCCTGGAGCTTGCGCTAGCACTCTTAAAAAACAAAAAACAAAAAAAAAACAGGTGGAGCTTGGGCTCTGTACCTTCACCCCTTCCTAGGCTTCAAGGCCTGAGCTCCAGCCAAGCCGCAACTCCAAAGTGCTGTCTGCACAACTACTTTTAGAGTGCTAGCATGAGCCCTGCTACAACTGTCTGTCGACCCGAGCGGAAAAGGCATGCTTCTAAGTGCTGTGTGGACATACCCTTGAATGGATTGATGCTCTGTTATGGTATTGCAATTCCTGTGTTCTTAATGCAGTTCTGTAGTGAATATGTGAACGTATTTCATACTGTTACCTGTTTTACCACTCCTGGAAAGTGTTTTCATTATTGAGAGCTTCCCCACAGGAGATGTTTCTGAGAGTCTGCCGGCCACTATGCACCGTTCCTTCTTCCTGGAGGTAATGCAGTCTCACTGCATTTCTAGTAGAGAAAGGGCCAAATTCCAGAACAAGGCCTACTAAAAAATTGCCTACTAAAATGCACACCCGTTTGCATGGGTAGTCAGAAAAGCTGACACAAGGAGAGGTATGTTATATCAGTTTGATGGCTGAGGTGGAGTGCTTCTAGGTGGTGGTCATGGGCCAGGCTGGAGAATCCCCTGCGTTAGTGCTTTAGTTCTTCCTCTTTAGAGTGGAGATAAAATTTGAACACAGGCATCCAAAGATCAAATAATAACTGCTTGTCTTAGCCTAGCTCCCGCAGCCCTCTCCTGATTTGGAAAGGTTGGCAGTCTCTGCTTAAAGGAAGATGGGGATGGAATAACAGAGGGGTTGCTGAGCTTTGTGCACCTGCCCACACTCTGCCAGATTCCATTTTATGCTCCATTTCATGACCTCTACATTCATGCCTAGTTTAAATTCCAAAATCCATAGATGTGCTCGAAGATCTACTTGTCTTTTATTCATCTATATCTCTATCTTCTATCCTATGTTTAGCATATTTGACAATACTTTGACATGAAATATGCCCAAAATTCAAGTTCCAAAAAGCTTTGTCTAGTGTCAACAACTGCTGGGTCTGCTGGTGTCACAACACCAATAGCCACATGTGGCAATGATAACTCAATTGATCTATTAATCCGTATTGTACATTTTTCAATAAGGTATGTCACTTGGGTACAGCCTCATCCTTGGGTCAGTGATGATTTCACAATATAGCTTCCATCAGAAGGCAAGCATGTCTTGAAATCATTGCTGGATGGGTCATTGCAGTCTACTTCACATTTTAATTGGATTTAACTTGGCAAGGTTTGAGAAATCACAGTGACAACGCAAAAACATAAAATTAAATCTAGGCAGAGTGTTAGTTAAAACAACACTGATGTCAACCTGGCACACTTGCATTTGATTCAGCTCTGCTGCTGGAATAATTCCTTCCAGGAGAGAAATCTTTACTGTCAAAAGTGAAGACTATAGGGTGTTTCGCAGGTTATTCAAGGGAAATTTTCCTTTTCAGGTGCAGCTTGTCCTGTGAGCAACAAGGGCTTAAATGTATTGCCAAGAAGTTGCAGGTCTCTCATTTACTGATGGTGGAATTTTCAGCATGGCCAAAATTTAGCTTCTAAATAAAAGTTGACCTGAGTTTCAAAGGTGCTGAGTACCCACAGCTACTATTGATTTTAAGGGCAGTGTGGGTTCACAGCACCTCTAAAAATCAGGACAACTTTTATTTAGGAGCCTAAATATGGACTTAAGTGTCCATATTTCTGTTTGCAAATGTTGGTCTTTATCTATAAGGCTGTTCCTTTCCATCTGAGGGAGCAGGGAACTGATTTTTAATACTAGAGGGCAGAATCAGAGTTGAATTGAAGTGAATTTGTCGGAGTTTGGCCTGACCCTATTAGCCCGTTATGGGGGATGGACCTAAAGCAGGGAATTAGTGGAATCAGATGTGGGAGTTTCTGACTGACAGCCAAGGTCAAAAATCAGAAGTCTGTGCAAAATACACCCACAGGATTTAGTTCTAAATTGAAATATGAACAATCCCTGTTCCCAGTGCACATGCTTCTGTAACTAAACCCTGTCCCGGAGTCTAGGGGCTTGTCGATCCAGAGGGCCTCAGTTCATAGAGTAACACTGTGTTAATGTGGGTTAGACCTCCATGTCACACACACATGGCATGGCAGCATTGCTGGAAGTATCATGTCCCAAAAGAGTCGGGAAACCTACATGAAAACATCCTGGCCAAGTGCATGACTACTGCTGTGTTGTGCTACCTGTTTCACTGCTGTGGAATGTAGGGCTGGCTGGAAAACAAAAATTGTCTTTAAAAATAGAAATTAAGGTTTCAAAATCTGTTTTCATTCAGCATCGGAGTGGAACCAAGACTTTTCAAAAATTTTCATGAAAAACTGAGACTGACCAACCTACTCCAGAATAGCCAATAGCTTGGTTGGTAGTGAGATATGGGAGGCCAGATTCAAGTGAGTGCTGTACCCATGAATGCTCTAACCACCGGGTTATTGGCTATTCTAGGGTGGGAGGTCTCTCTGCCCCCACCCTCCAAAAATTCCATCCGGAGAAAACTTCCTGACAAAAGTTACATCACAACTGATACATTTATGTGAAAAGTTTTGGCTTGGATGAAGTGGCATTTTCCATCAAAAAAATTCCTGAACAGCTGTAGTGGAAGGCTCTATCAGCCAGGTCACTGCCCCAGTAACCCACCCACCTGAGACTGGCTGCAGTCTGTCTGAGTATGTCTACACTGCAATTAGACACCTGTGGCTGGCCCATGGCAGCTGGCTTGGCTCAGGCTTCGGGGCTGTTTAATTGCAGTGTAGATGTTCCAGCTTGGCCTGCAGCCCAAGCTCTAAGTCCCTCCCACCTTTCAGGCTCAGTCTGGATGTCTACACCACAGTTAAACAGCCCCTCAGCCTGAGTCAGCTGGCACGGGCAAGCCACAGGTTTTTAATTGCAGTGTAGACCTACCCGCTCTCTCTCAGCCTGATATGTGACCCAGACCATATTTAAGCTTTTCCCCTGCACCAAGGTGAGACAATACCCTTTAGTCTGTAAGGGATTCGTTCTCATAGCCTAAGGTGTGCCCACTAAGAAAAGTGTGTACTCCTGTTTCAGATGTAAATGAATCTTTGCTCATGCAGACCACACAACTTCACTGATAAGTACCTTTTCCTGATGTGAGCAAGCAAATGCAGCTTTTGCGGGAGCAGTTTAAGAACCCACATTTGATGGGGCATGAACCAGAGAGAATCCAGCTCCTTCTCCCAGAACTGTATTATCATTGCAGGGCTAAAAGGATAACCATGTGTTAACACTTATTTTCATCAGTAATGAGTCTGTGGTAGCTAAGCAACATAAGAGAGGTCATATTGGGTCAGACCAAAGGTCCATCTAGCCCAGTATCCTATCTTCCGATAGTGGCCAATGCCAGGTGCCCCAGAGGGAATGAACAGAACAGGTAACCATCAAGTGATCCATCCCCTGTCGCCCATTCCCAGCTTCTGGCAAACAGAGGCTAGGGATGCCATCCCTGTCCATCCTGGCTAATAGCCATTGATGGACCTATCCTCCATGAACTTATCTAGTACTTTTTTAACTGTGTTATAGTCTTGACCTTCACAACATCCTCTGACAAAGAGTTCCACAGGTTGATTGTACATTGTGTAAAGAAATACTTCCTTTTGTTTGTTTTAAACCTGCTGCCTATTAATTTCATTTGGTGACCCCTAGTTCTTGTGTTATGAGAAGGAGTAAATAACACTTCCTTATTTACTTTCTCCACACCAGTCATGAATTTATAAACCTCTATCATATCTCCCCTTATTCTTCTTTTTTCCAAGCTGAAAAGTCCCAGTCTTATTAATCTCTCCTCATATGGCAGCCATTCCGTACACCTAATCATTTTTGTTACCCTTTTCTGAACCTTTTCCAATATATCTTTTTTTGAGATGGGGCGACCACATCTGCACGCAGTATTCAATATGTGGGCATACCATGGATTTATATAGAGGCAATATGATATTTTCTGTCTTCTTATCTATTCCTTTCTTAATGATTCCCAACATTCTGTTCGCTTTTTTGACTGCCGCTGCACATTGGTGGATGTTTTCAGAGACCTATCCACAATGACTCCAAGATCTCTTTCTTGATGGGTAACAGCTAATTTAGAACCCATCATTTTATATGTATAGTTGGGATTATGTTTTCCAATGTGCATTACTTTGTATTTATAAACACTGAATTTCATCTGCCATTTTGTTACCCAGTCACCCCATTTTGTGAGATCTTTTTGTAGCTCTTCACAGTCTGCCTGGGACTTAACTATCTTGAGTAGTTTTATATCATCTGCAAATTTTGCCACCTCACTGTTTACCCCTTTTTCCAGATCATTTATGAATATGTTGACTAGGACTGGGCCCAGTTCAGACCCCTGGGGGACATCACTATTTACCTCTCTCCATTCTGAAAACTGACCATTTATTCCTACCCTTTGTCTCCTAACTTTTAACCAGTTACCAATCCAAGAGGGACCTTCCCTGTTATCCCATGACAGCTTACTTTGCGTAAGAGCCTTTGGTGAGGGACCCAAATCAGGCCTGATTCTGTCTCTTGGTCACCTTGGGGAGCACCTTACAAAGTGAGTGCTCTAAGCTCTCTTTATTTGAAGTCAATGAAACAATTCACAGGGTTGGAGTTAATCAGCCTGGGCAAAGGAAGTAGAATTGGGCCCTAACGTTGCATCTGTATTGTCCGAAGGAACATCCGTTCTCTGCCCCTTCATGAATGAACTTTCCCCTCTTTCCTCTTCCTCTGGCTATGACAAAGAAGCAGAGTGGCCTTGGAATATACACACAGCGGCAGATCTGTCAAGAAAGAAGGATCATTATTACAGGGTTCAATTATGACTTGCAAGGCAGAGTGGGTGAGTAAGAACCTCTGTCCAATACCTGTGCAGACTACCCAGAACTAGAACTTGGATACGAGTGCACAGGAGTGAGTGAGCATTGCTGGGTGAGGAGGAGTGTAGAATAAGCAGACCCTCAGCTCTACTCCTCACCCCAAAGCAACATCCAGTTCAAATGAGCCAGCCTGGCAGGAGGAGATGATGTAATTTGCTACTGAAATAGGCCCCCAAGGGAGAAGCAGGGAGGAGGGCTGTCTCAGGCTACTGATGAGTTGGTAAGGCTTAGGCAACATTCCAGTCCTCATGGCTGTGCCAAAAGGCAAAATGGTGGTTATAGATAGTAGAGGGAACTATGGGCTAAAGTTTCTGTAGCTTCTCTCAGGAAATACTCATCTGATGAAATAATATCCGTCTAAGGGTCTCCTTCATTGCAATCTAATTGCTTAAGTAGGTGGGAAAGGAAACCTGTGAAACCAAACGAGTTGCTGCATCAGGCCTAAAGCAAACTCTGTCCCTCTTAAGCTGCAAATGCTTCCCAAAGACAACATATCGGCTTTACTGCACCGAGGCGCTTAAGTTCAGTTCTTCAGTGGGCCCGCCGTTTAAAGTCAGCATTGCTAGTCCTGCCACAGCAAGCTTCTGTTCTGCAGCTCCCAGTCAGTTCGTTTACTCTTCAGGATGGTTTTCCCTTACAGCTTAAAAAATATGACCTTGGAAAGATTCACTAAATAAGTAAATACTTGAATCCAGTGGAATTTTCTGTCTAGATCCAAACCCTGGCACCAGTTGAAAGTGCTGCAGTGATGTCCTATCTATAAGGACATTCTTGTGGATATTAATTAGCAAATGGTTTAGAGAAATAGCCCATTTTAGTTAAGGAAGGAGAAAACATTCCAAAATAGCTGCTGGTCAAATACCCTTCAGGCTTTGGTCATGTCTGCAACTTGGATGGAGGCGGGAGAAAGGCTTAAAATTGAACTTTTTCATTCTTTCTTTAAGGGGGGAAAAAACTGAGTGTTGCCCCACATCTGTCCATTTCCCCCTTCTGATTGCTATTCATTTCCAGGGTGCAATTTTGTGTGTGCAAATAATTACACTTTCAATTGATATAGTGATAGGTAAAACCTGCCGATTTTTAAAGGACTATCTAAAATGTTAATTATTTTAGATAGCAAAATAGTTACCTTAGTACCTGCTGTATGCCCTTGCACTTCCCTTTACTACTATAGGAAATGCCTTGAATATTGAGATTATAGTATTGCTGCTATTTTAAAGACACGTTTTAATGGGTTTGTTCATTATTCAATATTATTTGGTGTATGTATTGTTAACATGTATGTGTTTGCGACTCAGGCTGTCTTGGCTAGTTGTTACTGGTCAGATAAGTCTCGTGATGTTGTTCCTCTTCCTTGATTATGTGAGCTCAGAGGAAGGAGAATCTTGTGGTTAGTGTTTGGGGTTCAATTTCCCAGCTCTGCCATAGGGGTCCTATGACTAAAGACAAGTCGGCTACGTCTACACTGCAAGGTAGGGGTGTGATCCCCCTGCCTTCATATACATACGCCGTGTAGCAGGGGTGATGGCAGTGGAGGCACAGATTAGCCATGCTGAATATGTACCCACTGGTTTCCGGCAGGTACATATTCGGCTATGCTTCTGCTTAACTACTGCAGCTACACGGCTATTTATATTTGCCCTGGCTCAATGAGGTGTAGGTGTATGCAAGCAGGGGGATCACACCCCTAGTTCATAGTTTAGACATAGCTTTAGCCTCTAAATTACTGTAATCTCAGTGCCTCATAGAGCTAATAATTCCTTTCCCCAACCTTTCGTCTGTCTTGCCTATTTAGATTGTACATAGGGCAGGAACTGTCTCTTGCTAGGAATTTGTACAACGCCTAGCACAATGGGGTGCTGATTGGGTCCATAATCCTTTACTGAAGTATTATTTCATGAGGTGACTTCTATCCAGAGAGCCGTGTTTTATTGCTATTGCTCTTTTTTAAAAAAAATATCAGATTATGTAAAAGATTAAGGGCCAAATTGCAGACAGCTAAGGAAAGGGCATGCAAAGGTTCCTTTGCTCTCCAGTCATGGAGCTCTTGTGTGATAAGCCAGTCCCTCAGTGCCAGGGAAAGCAACCTGCTCTAACCTGCATCAGCTGCCAATGGCCTCAAGATGCCAATAATATACTACAGGACCACCATGACGTAGGGACATCCCAGCCATACCCTCAGGTCAGCCTCCAGGAAGTGTGTAGTGTGGGTAGCCATTAGCAGCTTTTTGCTCTCTGAGGATCCCCCTACAAAGGTGAGATCTTCCAAGGTCCTGATTCAATGGGTCCAGGCCTGCTTTGTGAGCATGACATGTGTTGCAAGAACATTCCTGGCTCTCTACCGTTCCCCCTGACCTGCAGGGTGAGCGCCACTGAATAACACTGAGTTCCTGTTTTAAAAAAAAGAAATATACCCTTCCTGTAGGACAAGGAGATATTTTAAAGGGCTGTTTTTATTAGGGCTGGTTGAAAACATTAACTTTTTGTCAATGGAAAATTGTGTCTTTGACTAAATGAAAATTTTTGTGGAAAGTATCTCCTTTCCTTGAAAGTATATGGGGATTTTTTTTTCTTGTCAAAAAACCTGAACATTTCAGCTGCAAAAAAAAAAAAAAAAAAAAAAAATTGGCCAAAACTTTTTTTTTTTTTTGATGGAAAAAATGCATGGAGGGGCGGAGATGGTGGTAGCAGGAGGTAAGAACCCCTTTTCTGCCCAGCTCTAGTGTATGTTTATGAGAAAAATTGATTTACGAGCAATAAAAGTCTGAACTGTTGTGTGTTGACTGAAAGGACTGATGTGGATTATTTGTGGGAGTGAGGGGGCAGTGAACTGAGCTAAGAAGATGGTGTTCATCTGACCACTTTAGGACTTTAATAGAGCAGCCAATTGAGATGGAACAGTGGGCGGGTGAACAAGAAGGAGTTTGAAGGGTTTTGCCAAAGGAGTTTAAAGCAATTTTCCAAAGGAAGAATAAAGCAGAAGTTCCTGCTCCTTGCGCATGACTAGAGATGGTTGGGAATTTTTTGACTGAAATTTTTTGCAGAAATGTACCTGTTGAGATGGTAAACAGTTTCTCAGCTCCAGGATATTACCTTTGTCAAAATGAGAGTGACCACCCTAGAAGAGTCAATAGGCTGGTGGTTATAGCAGTTATCTGGGATGTCAAAGACCCACTTCAGGTCCTGCCCTGCCTGATTTAGACCAGGGACTTGAAGCTGGATCTCCCACAACCTAGGCGAATGCCCTAACCACATGGCTATTCTAGGGTGGCCTTTCTTTCTCTTTTGGGGGAAAAACTTCAAAAAGTCTCAGTTTCATCCCGATGCAGAACAGGGGGAAAAAAATTGAAATCTCCCATTTTAATACCTAACTCTGCTCATAACTGACCTGCCTTGAGCATAACAATGCTATTTGCATTGCAGTTGGGCTACAGAAAGAGCAACAAGTGAGCTGGGAGTGTTCTAGAACCAGGTTGGCTCAGGGCAGTATGGGACACACGAACGCACCAGTATAAACCTGCCTTCTCTCTGCAGCATGGGCAATAAGCCTTTGAGCTTACCCTGATGTTATCATGTAATTGCTGGTAATGAGAAGTTTCAGCTGGTGCTGTTCCCTGGGGGCTGCAACAATCCACCCTACTGTTATTCAAGACTATAAGTGGAGTGAGATGGTTAACTACAGTGTTTCTTCTTGCTCAATGCAGAGCTTTACCTAACTGTAGGGGCAGAAAGGGGAGGGCAGGGAAACTTCTAATGCCTTTAGTATCAGAGGGGCAGCCATGTTAGTCTGAATCTGTAAAAAGCAACAGAGGGTCCTGTGGCACCTTTAAGACTCTTTCTAATGCCTTTAGGGCATGCTGTAGGAAAGCTTCACCTTCTGTGACAGCACTGTGTCCAAGTCTGGGTGTCACATTTTAGGAAAGAGGTGGACAAACTGGAGAGAGTCCAGAGGAGAGCAACAAAAATGATAAAAGGTTTAAAAAACCTGACCTATGAGAAAAGGTTGAAAAACTGAGCATGTTTAATCTTGAGAAAAGAAGACTGAGGGAGGACCTGACCACAGTCTTCAAGTATGTTAAGTGCTGTAATAAAGAGGATGGTGATCAATTGTTCTCAATGTCCACTGAAGGTAGGATAAGAAGTACACCTCTACCTCGATATAACGCTGTCCTCGGGAGCCAAAAAATCTTACCGCGTTATAGGTGAAACCGCGTTATATCGAACTTGCTTTGATCCACTGGAGTGCGCAGCCCCGCCCCCCCCCCCGGAGCACTGCTTTACCGCGTTATATCCGAATTCGTGTTATATCGGGTCACGTTATATCGGGGTAAAGGAGTAATGGGCTTAAACTGCAGCAAGGGAGATTTAGGTTAGATATTAGGAAAAACTTTCTAACTATAAGGGTAGTTAAACTCTGGAATAGGCTTCCAAGGGAGGTTGTGGAATCCCCATCATGGGCATCAGGTGGGGCCCCCCTTAGGGGAGGCTAGCCCCCGGCTCTACCTCTTCCACCCCCTCCCCCGTGGCCAAAGCCACAAGTCCCCCGCCAGCCCGAAGGAGCCCCGAGGGCCCCCACTTAGTTGGAGGAGCCCCAGGCTGGCCGAAGGCCTGAGTGCCCCCCCCCCCTCAGCTGGAGGAGTCCAGGGCCAGCTGAAGCCCGGAGCCTCCCCACCCCACCTGCCCGGAGGAGCCCCAGGCCAGCCGCAGCCATGCCGCATCTCCCCTCCCCAGACTCCAAGCTGCTGTGGGGAAAAGCTTCTCACCCTTCTCCGAAGATGCTTTTCATATGCCCCATGCAGGTTCCGGGGCAGCTGAGGAGGTGGTATTTGCTACTCAGATTCCTGGGTTCATCAGTAATCTCTCTGGAGTCCAGGAAGCTGAATAGCACTTACCGCCTCCTCAGCTGCCCTGGAACCTGCATAGGGCATAATAAAGCAAACCCCCCCCCCCCCCCCCGCCAAAACCCCGCAACTGGGGGTGTGGTGGCAGAGCCTCCCCTGGCCTATTATACCCACCACCCATGATCCCCATCATTGGAGGTCTTTTAACAACAGGTTGGACAAACACCTACCAAGAATGGTCTAGGTTTATTGGTCCAGGTTCCGTGCAGGGGGCTGAACTAGGTGACCTCTCGAGGTGACTTTTAGCCCTATATTTCTATGATTCTACAGTCCTCTACAGTAAAAAAAAAATTAAAAAGGCGCCGAAGGCACAGGGCCCGATTCCCTGGCCTAAAGCCAGCCCTGACAACCATAACATTGTTTTCTGAATGTGGTAATATTTTGGATTCCTCACACACCGCCTTTTCTTTTCTTGGATTGTGCCTGAAGAAATATGTGAAGAGTTATTTTTCCTTTTTCTTCTTGTGTCTGTCTAGCTTTCTTCTGCTTTCTCTTCTCAAATCCTGAAAGATACGTACGTTTCATTTTTCTAACCCCTACGATCATTGTCTATGTGATGATACTTGCAAACAAATTAATTCCCTTGGTATCTTTCATTTTGTTAGGTAGTGTGATGCTGTACCCCATAATGCTTTATGGGAATATGACATAACTGGAATATGATCTACTGAAACTATCTATGCTACATGTGCTATGTAACACATCTATATAAAGGTTATGATCTACTGAATCTATTAATCCTATCTGCATGCATGTATCATTTTTGTATTCGAAGTTATAAATAATGCTTGTGTACTGGCTTGATTTCTAAATAACCTTAGTAGAGCATTTGGTCAGTTCCTGGAGAAAGGAATGTTGAAGTCAAGTACCTAATCAAGAGACACTTAAAGGACAATGGATCTTGGAATGCTCCAATCCACATAAGAAGTCTACTTGAGGACGTTTAAGGTAGCATGTAAACAATGGATGCCTCAGACATTCTCTTGGGGGCCCCTGCAGAGCCCGGGGCCTGGGGCAAATTGCCCCACTTGCCCGCCCCTCCCCCCTCCCTCCCGGGCGGCCCTGTTTGTGGATGATTTGCCTCACTTTCTGCATAACAATACAGGGTTATAGATGTCTCTAGGAGGCTCTTTCAGACAATCAGAACCAAGAGGATGAGGACAAGAAAAAGTGGTAAGTGAAAAGTTCTGTGGTCTCCATTTCAAGTAGAGAATTCACCTCTTAGAAGAGGTTTGTGTACAGTGTGCATAGCATTAACATTTCCTACTGGCGTTCTCCCTACTTGAGTAGAAATGTGGCATAGCTATAATCCATCAAGTCTGTCATTGCTGCTTCAGGATAGGATGACAGTGTGAAAAATTAGGTTTACCAATGACAGTTCACTAACTAATGTTGGTTAGTGGCAGGAAGCTGTAACGGTGTTAGTGAGTTTTAATCTGTCCCTTTCGCTATCTAATATTTAATGCAATTTTTCAGTGAAGTCCCGTTGGGGGGAGGGAAAGGGGAATGGTGTAGTTTTATCCCCTGACAAATGCTTGTAAAATAGCTTGTTTGTAATATGAACTGTACAAACCTTCTGCAAGGAATTTGTGCGTGGTGCCACCCAGGCGCTCATACATCAGTGTAAACTTTTATTGAGTTACCTGCATTTTGGAGGAAGTGCAGGCAAGTTCAGCAAAACATTCATGTCCGTAGGAGCCTGTGGCAAAGGAGCCTTCCAAAAACCCATTAGTCCAGCTAGAAAGAAAACACTGTGCGTGTTCTTTTCCCTCTGGGGAAGGCATCTGAATGGCACAGCTACTCGTTCATGTTTGCTTCCTCATTTGCTTCAATGTAATAAGTCATCTGATGCTTAAAAAAAATAAAGGTTGGTTTTGACTCTGCTTAATAAATGCTGGAATTGTGTTCACTAGACTGTAGGCCAGTAAAACCACCCTCTGCACATCAGGTGTGGCAATGATGGAGGCCAAGAAATAACTCAGTACAGGACATTAGGAGCAGTGATGGGTGAATCTCAAAAGGAGCCCGATTCTGAGAGAGGTGCCGACCTCTCTCGGCTCTCAACAAGGGGAGTACTTGCCACTGCACAGGAAATGCGTTTGGTTCAGATAAGTGCCCAAAGTCCGAGATGCTCATGCAAACTACCCATATCCCTTGAGTCTGTTAAACTTGCTTGAATGAGAATGGACTGTCTTGCGAGATCTCCAGTGCTTTCGGCCAGACTGGACGCACTGTAAGAACAGCTCTTCTCAGAATCCTCCAGCACGGATTCATGAAAATGGAACTGAATAATTCGGAACCTTACACAAGGTTTAGTTTGGGCTCAGTTCCGGAAATGGGCAAGGAATAGTAAAGGGTTCTTATTGATTCTGCCAGAAATAGTCATTATTAGACCTGCACAAAGTTGCTTTTCCTCATTTCAAACCTTCGTGAACATCTTGGGCTCAACATTTAAACTCCAATGTACAATAGTGGAAATCAGAAAAGAGCCCGGGAGTATGTAAATGAGTTTCAGGAATTTTGTAAATGTCACCAATGAAAAACTGAGAAATAGAACCAAAATGTTTCTAAAAATGTGCAGGTTTTTTGGCAAGGTACAATGATGTGTAGTAGACTTGTCTATTGGAGATATCCTATCTCCTAGAACTGGAAGGGACCTTGAAAGGTCATTGAGTCCAGCCCCCTGCCTTCACTAGCAGGACCAAGTACTGATTTTGCCCCAGATCCCTAAGTGGCCCCCTCAAGGATTGAACTTACAACCCTGGGTTTAGCAGGCCAATGCTCAAATTTTCCAGTGTAAAGGGGAATCTGCTTTACAACACTTTATGCATCAGCTCTAAATTTGGCCACAAACGTCTGCTATAAACAGACAGGTAAACTACATGCTAATTTGTCTAAATTCCAAACATGGTCTAACTCACTTTCTTGTTTTCTCAGCCAACTTGGACACAGTGTGCTTGGAAAGTCAAATTGAACGTGGGCATTTTGGTGTTCATCTTCCACTTAGGAGGGAGTCTAAGGAACTGAGCACCAACGTGGAGGGAGAAAAAGGGGTGTGTGGGAAGGACTCCAGGGACCATGTCTTATTTGTGCAGTGTCATGCACAACTGAGTCCAGTTGGATCCCTGGGGAAGTTCCAGAAGACTGGATGAAAATTAATGTTGTACCAGCTTTTTAAAAGTATGAACGGGATGGCCCAGGTAACACTGGGCCTGTCACCCTGACATTGATCCCAGGCAAGATAATGGAGCAGCTGATACAGGACTCAATTAATAAAGAATTAAAGGAGGGTAATGTAATTAATGCAAATCAACATGGGTTTATGGAAAATAGATCCTGTCAAACTAACTTGATATCTGTTTGGATGACATTACAAGTTTGGATGATAAAGGTAATAGTGTTGATGTAATACACATAGACTTATTTAAGGTGTTTGATTTGATACTGCAAGGCTATTTGATTTAAAAACTAGATATAAAATTAACATGGCACACATTAAATGGATTAAAAACTGCCTTACAGATAGGTTTCAAAATGTAATTGTGAATGGGGAATCATAATCAAGCAGGTGTGTTTCCAGAGGGGTTT
Source organism: Terrapene triunguis (assembly GCF_002925995.2). Classification (NCBI taxonomy): domain Eukaryota; kingdom Metazoa; phylum Chordata; order Testudines; family Emydidae; genus Terrapene; species Terrapene triunguis. Next base: position 87,254,768 of record NW_020664417.1, on the reverse strand, counting down.
CGCAGGGATCGGGTATTGGCCCCACGCTATTTAATATTTTTATCAGTTATCTGGAAAAGAACATAAAATCATCACTGATGAAGTTTGCAGATGGCACACAAATTGGGGGAATCAAAGAATACTTGGGGGACTCTATCCTGGGAAGCAATTACTCTGAAAAAGATTTGGGGTTGTGGTGGATAATCATCTGAACATGAGCTCCCAGTGACCAAAAGAACTAATGAGATGAATAAACAAGGGAATCTCAAGTAGGAATAGAGAGGTTATTTTATGTCTTGTATTTGGCACTGGTGTGACCACTGCCGGAATAGTGTGTCCAGTTCTGGTGCCCACAATTCAAGAAGGATGCTGATAAATTGGAGAGTGTTCAGAGAAGATCCACAAGAATGATTAAAGGATTAGAAGACATGCCTTATAGTGATAGATTCAAGGAGCTCAATCTATTTAGCTTAACAAAGAGAAGGTTAAAGGATGACTTGATTACAGTCTGTAAACATCTACATGGAGAACAAATATTTAAGTAACAGGCTCTTCAATCTAGCAGAGAAAGGTATAACATGATGCAATAGACCTATTCAGTCTGGAAATAAGGAGTAAATTTATACCAGCGAAAGTAATTGACCATTGGAACAATTTACCAAGGGTCATGGTCAGGGCCGGCTCTAGGATTTTTGCCGCCCAAAGCAAAAACAATTTTGGCTGCCCCCCCCCATTTTTTAATTACCCCCACCCCCGGCCCTGCCTCAGCTCCGCCCCTTCCCCAAATCCCCAGCCCTGCCTCCTCCCCCCAGGCTCTCAAGCCTGGGAGGGGGAGCAGCGGCGCGCGAAACAACTGTTTCGCGCGCCACGGCCACTCGGGATCTCCCCCTCCCTCCCAGGTTTGAGAGCCTGGGAGGGAGGGGGAGACTCCGAGTGGCCGCGGCGCAGGTGCCGCTTCTCTCCCTCCCTCCCAGGCTCTCAAGCCTGGGAGGGAGGGCGAGTAGCGGCGCGCGAGCGGCAGCGGAGGTGAGCTAGGGCGGCCGGGGCACATTTTTAGGGGCGGCATTCTGGCGCCAGCCATGCCGCCCCTAAAAATGTGCTGCCCCAAGCACCAGCTTGTTTTGCTGGTGCCTAGAGCCGGCCCTGGTCATGGTGGATTCTCCATCACATCGATTTTTAAATCGAGATTGGATGGTTTTCTAAAAGATCTGCTCTAGGAATTGTGTTGGGGGAGTTCTATGACCTGTGGTATACAGGAGGTCAGAGTAGATGATCACAATGGGTCCTTTTGGTCTTGGAGTCTATGAATCCCTGATCTGATTCTCTCTGGCACTACTGTAATATAAATAAATAGTGAAAATATTAATATAATCCAGGCTAATTAAAAATGTTTTTATTAACCAAATACATTACTCAGAGGCAAAGTCCCAGCTTATTATAGATAAGAAGTTTCACACATTTGAATTAATTTTGTAAATGCAGGAAATTGTGTCTTGAAATGCCAAACTCCACTAGCTTCCCCCATCTCATCCCTAGTTAACCCTGCCCTAGAAAACTAAGATGCACAGGACTCAGAAATTGGACATTCCAGTTGCTGAGAGAAAGATGGCTCCCTGGCTAGGCCGCTGGCCTAGGACCCAGGAACTCCCAAATTCAGTTTCCTGCTCCATCTCTGTCCTCCAGTGTGACCTTGGGCAAGTCACTTAACCTCTCTGTGCCTCAGTTCCTCACTGGTAAAATAGTGCTAATAGTATTTTCCTTCCTCACATGGATGTTGCATGGATAACTACACTAAAGATTGTGAGGTGCTCGTGGTAACATTTTTGAGAGAGACCAAGTTGCATTTTCAAAAGTGAATGACTTGGGTGCTTTGGAGCCCAAGACCCACTAACTTTCTATTTGATTTAGGCTTCTAAGTACCTATGTCACTTTTGAAAGTATTCTTCTTCTTCGAGTGCCATCTCTGATAGGGAGGTTGTCGACCAACACCGTCTATCTTTCACACTTGCGACAGAGTTGTAAAACCTCCACTCTCCTGTGGATATCAGTCCATCTGGCGATGTTTCTCTCTCTCTCCCTGTTTTGCCTTCAAACTTGCCTGATAGTAGAAGCGCTGGAGTCGAGTCACTCTATGCAGTGTGTCTGCAGAAAGATGTTATTGTTGACTATTGAAAATATTTCCCTTAGGTATTATGGTAATGGGGCCCATCTAAGGACCTAAGATAGACAAGTTCCATTTTTCTTCCTCCATTCCTGAGATAAGTGCTTGAAACGTGTCAGGAATGATATCAGCTAACGTGTTAGATGTTTAAACAAATGATTTTGTGTATGACCCCCCTCAGGAGCATGTGTCATCATAGAACAAATCCATCTCCCATGCTGCCCTTGCTCCCATCCTCGGGCACATAGGCAGGTTTGATAAATAGGCTGCTTGTTGGAACTTACTGGCAGCTAATCTCATGCTGTAACTCTGTATTTTATTGCACTTAGCTTGTCAAGACTGAGAAGCATTTTAAAAACATTTTTGCTTTTTATTGCCTGGGTGGAGCTACTTTCTCCATCTTTACCAGCAAAAGGGGCACAAATCATAATAATGGAAGCAGCATATTGTAATATTTACATAATGGTTCATTGGTATTAGCCATGAGTCAATGATCCCAAACAGGATCATACCATTAATCTGTCCAGACACTAGTGCCATATCCCCTAGCAGTGGCTAACATCTAAGACTTCTGAGGAAAGCAAAAAATCCATAACGCACTTAGGGTGACTTAGACTCCTAAGCCCCATTTTTAAAGTGACTTGGATGCTAAGGAGGTAACTTCCACTAAAATTTAGGCTAGGTCTACACAACACACCACTGGAGGTAGCATCTAGGGCAGTGGTCACCAACCAGTCAATCGCAACCGACTGGTTGATCCTAGAGGATCTCTCAGTCGATCGCGATCTCCAGCGGTGCAGCGTGTCTGCCGCTAAGGCAGACTGCCTACCCCGGCCCCACGCCACTCCACGCCACTCCCGGAAGCAGCCAGCGTGGCCCTGGGGGCATAGGCACCGTCTCCGTGGGTGCTCCGGGGTTGGAGCACCCACGGAGAAAAATTGGTGGGTGCTCTGCACCCACCGGCAGCTCCCCTCCCTGCCCCAGCTCACCTCCGCCTCCTCCTCCCCTGAGTGCCCCGCGGCTCCACTTCTCCCCCTAGCTCCCAGTGCTTCCCGCTGTGAAACAGCGCTGCGGGGGGGGGGAGGAGGGGGAACGCGGCACACTCGGGGAAGAGGCAGGGGTGGGGATTTAGGGAAGGAGTCCAGTGGGGCAGGGAGGGGCAGAGTTGGGGCGGGGACTTTGGGGAAGCGGTTGGAATGGGGCCGGAGGAGGGTTGAGCACCCACCGATGCCGCGAAAAGTTGGCACCTATCCCTGGGGGCAGGGGGCCAGAGGTCTCCCTCTGTGCACTGCTCCTGCCTACAAGCACCACCCCCACAGCTCCCATTGGCCGGGAGAACTGCAGGGGTGGTGCTTGGAGAGAGGGGCAGCGTGTGGAGCCACGTGCCCCCCCTATCCCCTTCCGGGAGTGGTGTGGGGCCAGGGTAGGCCGGAAACCTGCCCTAGCCTTGCTGCGCCCACTGCCAACCGGGAGCCGCCAGAGGTAAGTGCTGCCCGGCAGAAGGCCGCACCCCAATCCCAAACCATGAGTCCCCTCCCGGAGCCAGCCCCACCCTGAGCCCCCTCCTGGAGCCAGAACCCCATAGTCCTTCCTGCACCCCTGCCCCAGACTCAGCCCAGAGCCCCCTCCCACACTGCAAATCCCTTGGCCCCAGCCCAGAGCCTGCATCGCCTCCTGAACCCCAACCCCCTACCCCAGCCCGGTGAAAGTGAGTGAAGGTTGGGGAGAGTGAGCAACGGGGGGAAGGGGTGGTGGAGTGAGCGGGATGGGGTTTTGGGGAAGGGGGTGGGGTCTCGGGGAAGGGGCTGGATTAGGGTTACCATACATCCTCTTTTTCC
>NW_020664417.1:87225049-87250390 GCF_002925995.2 Terrapene triunguis | reverse complement strand
GGCTCTGCTCCTCTTCGGCTCTGTTTAAGAGCCGGGCTGCCCGAGCGCTACTGGCTTCGGGCAGCCCCCGTGCCTCCGGACCCTGCGCCGCCGGAGCCCGGGAGGGGAAGTGCCCGGCTGGGGGCGCAGGGTCTGGAGGCATAGGGGCTGCCCAAAGCCTGAGCGCTACCGGCTTCACGGTTTGCCGGGCAGCCTCCAGACCCTGCGCCCCCGGCTGGGCGCTTCCCCTCCCGGGCTCCAGCTGCGCTGGGGAAGCACCGGCTGGGGGCGCAGGGTCTGAGGGCTGCCCGGCAAACTCTGAAGCCGGTAGCACTGGGGCAGCCCTTTCCCCCTGGCTGGGAGTGGAAGGGAGGAGGGGGCGGAGTTAGGGTGGAGAAGGGGCGGAGTTGGGGCGGGGCTGGGGGTGGGGAAATGGGCGGGGCCAGGGCCCGTGGAGGGTCCTCTTTTTTTATTTATGAGATATGGTAACCCTAGGCTGGATAGATCCTGGGTTGCCTTTAGATTCAAAAAGTGATCTTGGGCTTAAAAAGGTTGGAGACCACTGATCTAGGGTATGTCCAGCTACACACTGCAGTGAAAAGCAGGCTATATCCATGGTGTGCACATTGCTATCAGTGTCAGTGAAAGGCTCTGGCACGGGGGAGCCAGAGCCTTTCCCTGCTGTCTTCCCCTCTGCCAGAGCCTTTCCCTGCTGCTGGAGCTTTTCCCAGTGGCACGGAGACAGCAGGACACTACATTGCTTGGGCATGTAGAGAGCCATGTAGGGTACAAACTCTAATGGTTCAGGCATCTCTTTACTCACCTTAGCAATTCCACACCATCTACACTGGTATTTATACCCATGCTAGGGCAGCATGTAGTGTATGTACTCTACAGACCTCTGAAAGGAGTGTACAGTGTAGATGTAGTTTTAGGCTCCTAAGTTGTTTCTGAAAATGAGACTTCGGCACTTTTGAAAATTTTACCCTTAACCAATCGGGCAGCGTGGGCCATGGAAAAGTTTAACATGTGCTTTCTTGGTGTTAGTGGGCTGTGGATTGGGCCCTACCTGTGTACTTTACATTTGCTTCCAGTCCAGGTTCTCTAAACTTGCTTATTATATTGAGCTATTCATACATGTTTTTAATATAGCTTTCTCTTGAGAAGCCTATGTTTTGTGAGACAACTTCAGCAAAAATCTTGGGAAATACACTGTTTACTGTTTGATAGCCCAGCAAACATGGAGGATCTAGACCTCCTGCCATTCTTATTAAAGGTGTTTTTATTAGGCTACGGCTACACTAGAGAGCTTGCAGCGGTGTAGCTGCACCGACCCAGCTGTGCCACTATAAACTCGCTAGTGGAGCCGCTCTAAGCTGACAGCAGAGAGCTCTCCCATTGACTTAATTAATCCACCCCCAACGAGCGGTGGCGGCAGCTGTGTCGGCGGGAGAAGCTCTCCCGCTGACATAGCGCTGTCCACACCGGCACTTAGGTTGATGTAACTTATGTCGCTCAGGGGGGAGGTTTATTCACACCCCTGAGCAATAAAAGTTACACCAACAGAAGTGGTAGTGTAGACCTAGTTGTATGTAATGTTAATTAACTATAGCATCATCAAAGGCAGAAAATTTAAATTGAGGGTACGTCTTCACTTACATCCGGGTCCGGATGTAAGCAATCGGTTTTCTGAGTTCGATTTATCGCGTCTGGTTAAGACGCGATAAATCGATCCCGGATCGATCCCGGAAGTGCCCCGGATCGATCCCGGAAGTGCTCGCCGTCGACGCTGGTACTCCAGCTCGGCGAGCGGAGTACGCAGCATCGACGGGGGAGCCTTCCTGCCGCGTCTGGACCGCGGTAAGTTCGGACTAAGGTACTTCGAATTCAGCTACGTTATTAACGTAGCTGAATTTGCGTACCTTAGTCCGAAGTGGGGGGGTTAGTGTAGACCAGGCCTAAGCCCACATGACATCCTTTGCAACTACTTATTACTGGGCACAATGCTCAGTCCCATGGGATCCATCTCTTCGGCCCTCATTACTGTAGCATGTGAATCGCTGGTAATTTTTATCTTCGCAGTGCCCTTGTGAGGTAGGGAGGTACCCTGCTCATTTTACAGGTGGGGAACTCAGGCAGAGAAAGACTAAGTCTGTATCCACACTTTGAGGTGGAAGGTATAAATTCCAGCTTGAGGAGACATACTTGTGCTAGCTCTGTTCAAGCTAGCGTGCTAAATATAGAGTGTAGCCACCCTGAGTACACACCTACTGTCTTGGATGGTTACATGCTCAGGGCAGCTCGACCCTCCTGCTGACACAGCTACGCATTAGAGCTAGAGCGGGTATGTCGCCTCGAGCTAGACTTTACACCTCCAGCTTGGAGCGTAGACAGACCTTAAGTGACTTGCCCAAGGTCACGTAAGAAGTCTGTGGTACCACAGGGAACTGAATCCAGATCATCCTAGTCCCAGACTACCAATCAAACCACTGGACCATCCTTCCTCTCTAAGTTTATTTTCTGTGAATTCACATTAGTAAGATGTATACCCACCAATAATCCTACGAACACTTAGGCCTCTAATTTGTAACACAGAGGAATATCGTAACACATGGTCTTAATTTAAAAATTATTTTTTCACTGACTTACACATGCATCTTTTATTGACTTGCTTTTCACTTCCATCCAGCCAAATACAGGTTGTGAGAGACTATCTTTTATTGGTGTGTATATATAATTTAATTTCCTGGTCTTAGCTTTTGGAGGTAAACTCCTAAATCTGAAGTTGACACTCCAAAAAAGGGCTTTAGTAAGAGTCATTTTGAAAATGACCACTGTTTCAAGCTGACTCCAAGGAGGATTATCACTTCAGAAGGGATTTAGACCACACAGTGCCTGTGGTGTATAGTAAGATTTTTCTTTAGCCTGAAACTGCATTCAACCGTTTTTAGAGCTTTTTTTTTTTTTCTTTTTTTTAAATCTCAGATGAAATCCCTATAAATTTGAAGGAAGATATAAACATCCCCCTGGAGAACAATAGACTGGATGATTGCAGAAGTGGGGAAAATTAGATTCAGGTGAAAGTATAATAAAACAGTTACTTATTTTGCTATATTATTACAGTTCCTGTGGGCATTGCTAACATCTTGATGCATTCTTACAGATGACAAAACTAATTTGCAGCAATAGGATTAACTTTGAAATGTCACATGCGAGAACAATTTTTTCATTTTCTAAACTTTTATTGTCTCACTCTGTTTCTGAAAGCACTTTCCACCTACCCCATAGCAAATCTGGCAAGGAGCAGCACGGTCATCTCTCTAGACTTTACAAGCTCCTACTTCTTAGCCCCTTCTTAAGGAAAGCAAACAAACCCATTAGGGTGCTGCAGTTATGAATCATCTTCAGTCTCTACATCTGCTTTATCACTGAAAATTAAGCAGTTGATTCTTATTGATCCAGATACCAAGCTGCATCCAGGAAGCCTTGCTACAACTCAGGAGGGGGATCATGAAATGTGACTCAAAATCACCCCAGTTCTGATTCCATCTTCCTGGTGGTAGGCCACTCTCCAGCATAAGTAAGAGCAGCTTTGTTGTCAAAGGCCCCCAGGATTCTGATCCAGGAGTTGAGAATTGTCAGGTTGTAGCTCTGCCCCGGGCTATGGTAACCAGGAACAGGGGTGGTGTAGGAGCTACTACAGTAGCCTTGTGCCACTCGTAGATTTCTCTACACAAGAGTAATCCTCTACTGGCCAGGTAAGTCTTCTGCAGCTAAGTCTTCTGTTAAAAATTAAGGCCCAATCAGTAGATAAACGTTAAATAGGGGTCCAAGCCACAAAACTTGATGGATTTCAACATCCCTCCCACCAAATTTGGGTGTGTTCAGATCTGGTTGGATTGGTTTAGCTCATTACACACGTATGGACTGATCTTCCTCTCACTTACCCCCTTGTAAATCAAAGGAACTGTCACAGTGTAAAGAATGCAAAAGGAAAGTCAAGCCCATTAAAAAGGCTATTTGCTGAATTAGGATCACAGTCTGAAGAAGCACCCATGCTGATGGAGGCCAAGTGGCTGGGAAATGAGTTTGTGGGATTGGGTCTGTACTGCCCCTTGCAACAGAAAAGAGACAGAGTTCCGGCACAGTATGCACAAGGGGGACGCTTGATTCAGGAAGCTGGACCCACACCTGTACCTCACCCTGGCTCTTTAGCTTTCAGACTGAGCAGTCCAGCCGTACTATAGAGTGCCTAACTCACAAACTGAATTAAGCAATCTGGAATGCATGCTGACTATGCCACAAGCTCTAAAGAGAGGAGCTCTGCAAACTAGTTTACTTATGGCACCAGTGTTACAAGGAGGCAGTGAAGAAAATGCATTGCATGGTCCTTAGGATGAATCACCTCCATGTTGTTTAGTAAGCAGACCTGGTTGCTGGGAGTGCAGTATATTCTCAGCAGTATACTGTCTCTTCCATGGAGACAGTATATTGTGCCTCATAATTATAATTGCAGCCTCTAATACCCTGTTATTATTTTTTTAATCGGCATTTTGGATATAGCTCAAAATGGGTGGGTTTTTTTGTGCTTAGTGAAATTAAGAAATTAGTTTTTGGCAAGAGACTTTTAAAATGCATGTTAAAGGACATAATCATTAGCCGACTTGCTTTATACACTGTATACACTAAGGGACCAGTCTGGCAAGGTGTTGAGCCACTTCTTGCAAATGCTGAGAGCCCTCAGCTCTCACTGGGTTCAGTGCCAAAGAGCACTCCACTCCTCTCAAGAACAGGCCGTAAAAGCAAAAATCATATTAAAATGGCATTAAAGGGCCATTTTTTCAACCACAGGAGCCTATGTCTTACCCAGAGCATATTCCCACACAGACAGAGGTACATACACTTGTGAACAGGCACTTGGATGTGATGAGCTGTGTGACACTGAGGCCCATTTGTGGTTCACTACTCTGTTAGCATCTTTTGTCGGGCCTGACATACTCTCTGCACCTAACACACTGTTGTGATGATATATATCCAAAAAGTGACATATCATATATCACTGGAAAACTAATAATTCACTGATCATTAGTATTCTTGTGTGATGTATGTATGGGATGTGTATGAGGTATGGATATGTGCTACATTTGTGTTTGGCAAGCACTGCATAAGCCCATTCTGCCCTACAGAAAAGAATGGGTATTTGTCTCTGCCTGACAAGCAGGCTGGTCAGACAATGAAGGTACATTTACATAAAAGGTAAATAAAGCCAGCTAACCAGTGAGTGCAGGGGAGAGAGGCTCTTGCAGGGGTCTGAACCACTAATTATTAGGGGGTGGGGGCACATGACTTATGAAGAGAGGCTGAGGGAACTGGGGTTATTTAGTCTGCAGAAAAAAAGAGTGAGGGAGGATTTGATAGCAGCCTTCAACTACCTGAAGGGGGGTTCCAAAGAGGATGGAGCTCTGCTGTTCTCAGTGGTTGCAGATGACAGAACAAGGAGCAATGGTCTCAAGTTGCAGTGGGGGAAGTCTAGGTTGGATATTAGGAAAATCTATTTCAATAGGAGGGTGGTGAAGCACTGGAATGGGTTACCTAGGGAGGTGGTGGAATCTCCATCCTTAGAGGTTTTTAAGGCCTAGCTTGACAAAGCCCTGGCTGGGATGATTTAGTTGGGGTTGGACTAGTTGGACTCTTCCAACCCTAATCTTCTATGGTTCTATGAAATGTATGCATTAAAACAACATGAAGAATTATGGATACTTACTGATGATATGCTTTAAAGTCTGTGACCAAACACAAGGAGAAAAAGGTTTTCTCCCAGGGAAGGGAAGCTTATCTGCCTGTCTCCAATGTAAAGTAAAAGCATTATGGAATCAAACCAATAGAAGTCCCGTTTACATACAAATCAGCAGCAGGATGGGAAGTCCGCAGGAGTGGAAGAACAGTATGAGATCATTCCTGCCTCTTGAAGCAGGGTCAATGATCTTTGAGAGAGAAACTTTTCAAAGGTTTACTGGACTATGAAGAGAGGGGCAGAGTACACCTAAGTTATCTTTCACCTAGGAAGACAAGGGAAACCAGCACCTTGTATTTCTGTAGAAGGTCCTGACAGAGAGAAAGTCAGCCATGGCTGGAAAGAAGAAAGATTGGTAAGAAATCTACCTTAATCCAAAACTGTAGCTTGTTGAGTTAAGACTTAGCCACTAGAAAGTGTACTTTACTTTTATTTGTTTGCAGCCATTTTTTACTTTCTCCCTTGTACTTGAGTTCACCTAGAACGTCTCGTTTTTGTTAATAAACGTATTTTACTTTTAATCTAAACCACCCCAGTGCTGTGTTGAATTGAAGTGTTTGTTAACGGCAGTTAAAGTAATAAGCTGTGCTTTTTGTCTCTTTAAAGGAGCAGCAATCCTTGTTACTTCTCTGAGTGTTCCAGGAGAGGACTGGACACTTCAGGGCAGACCGTTTGGGGAAAATACAGGACTGGAAGTGTGTTGGGGTCACCCTGCAAGCAGTAACCAAGACTGGTGGAGTGGGGCTGTTCTGTGGTAGGCAGGCTGCTGGGGTTAGAGTTTGACCCAGGGCTGCACCGCGCGCGCGCACACACACACACACACACACGAACTGCATGCTTGTCTGCTGGCTGTTGGTGTCCGAGCTGTGAGCCCCAGCAGCAGAGCATTTAAGGCATTCAGGGTTCCAGGGCAGGTGGTGACACAACCCTTTGCTGGTCTGGGTTGAACCCCCAAAATCACAGCCTGCTACCCTTTATTGTTCACGCACATGTGTATTTTGCAGATGCAAACTAGACACCTACTATATGTTTGGTTTCTGGTTTTGTGTCAGGGCAAAATTTGCAATCTCAGACAAACAGATCCAATTCCTATTGGCTTCAGTTGAATGTGTGCATCTGAGTGCAGAACTGGCACCTAAATATCTAACATGAGTTAAGTGATGGTGTAGCTGTGTTGGTCCCAGGATATTCGAGAGACAAGGTGAGTGAAGTAATATCTTTTATTGGGCTAATTTCTGTTGGTGAGAGAGACAACCATTTGAGCTACACAGAGTTCTTCTTTAGGCCTAGGACATGCTCAGTGTCATAGCTAAATACAAGGTGGAACAGATTGTTTAGCAGAAGTAGTTAACACATTTCAAGGGAACTTTTCAAGGTGAAATGGCCCCTTAAGACCTTTCCTGTCATAAGGGAAAAGGGAAGGGGGGAGGGTAGCTGAGGGAGTTGTTAGTGGGTTATAGATTGTTGTAATAAGCCATAAATACAGTGTCCCTATTCAGTCCATGATTTTTAGTGTCTTAGACTCTGTCTACACTACAAACCTTACAGCGGCACAGCTGTACCGCTACAGCTGTGACGCTGTAAGGTCTCCGGTGTAGCCGCTCTTTGCTGGTGGGAGAGAGCTCTCCTGCCAACATAATTAAACCACCCCCAATGACTGGCATTAGCTATGTCGGTAGGAGAGTCTCTCCTACCGACAGAGTGCTGTCCACATCACCACTTTTGCCGGCGAAGCTTATGTCGGTCCATGTGTGGTTTTTTCAAACCCCTAACCAACAAAAGTGGTATGGTAGACAAAGCCTAACAAAGTTATAAATTTAAACTCCCAGGCTCATTTTTTGTGCAGATTTCCTTTGAGGATGAGGACTGAGAGGTCAGATATAAAGTGATTGTTTTGTGACAAGTGTTCAGACACGGGTGGTAGGGTGTTTTTGTCTTAGCATTTTTCTGTGTGAGTTCATTTGAGAGTGTAATGATTGTTGGGTTTCACTCAGTTATTGGGGCATTTAGTGCACTGGATAAGATGCACCAAATTTTGTGATAACTGTGTGTAGGACCCATGGATCTTGAAAGGTGTGTTGTGGGGGTGGGGCATTGATCATTTTAGCAGTGGAGAGATGTCTGCAGCTTTTGTGTCTGGTGCTGGTTTGAGTTGGTATGTCCTGGTCTGTGGGGAGCTTGCTTCTGATGATGAGCTTGGAGAGACTGGGGGGTTGTTGGAAGGTCAGAAAAGGAGGTTCAGGAAAGATTTCTTTCAGGATGTGGTCTCCGTAGAGTATGGGTTGTAGTTGTTTGATGATATCCCGTATGGGTTCCAATGTGAGATGGTAGGTGATAACTAAGGATGTGCGGTCGGAGGGGGATTTATGTCCATATTGAAGTAGGTTTTCTCAAGGTATTTGGGTGGCCCGTTCCATGATGCAACACTCGACCATTGTAGAATAGGCCAGGAATAGGCCAGGTAGGATGTTTTCTCTGGGTAGCTTTGGATCTCCTCCTCTCACTGATGTCACTCGCCAAACTCCCATTGTACATTCAAGAATTTCCCACTGACTTGCTTTTGCCTTCCTCTGAAAAGTTCAATATTGGCCGCTGCCAGAGATTCGGTGGAATAATAGTCTCATCTGGTGCAGCAATTCCTTATAGCCCTTTGTAAGGCTTCACTAAATTTGGTCTGTCCAGTGATTTAAATCAGTGGGGCTTTTGCCCACTAAAAATGCTATATTAATATGATGCCAATGATCCATATTTCGCTGTTGAAACATTTCACCCCTAGGTCTCAAATACAGCATAGAGGGCAGCAAAAGAAATTCATGCCCTGGTGACCATCACTTCTATATGTTTTAAAAAAATCTGTGGCTGATTTAAAATAATGGTGTGTGGGAAGAAGAAGATAAACAGTGGAGGACACACAAGGACAGTTCTAATCTTTTTAAATGAAGAAGAAAATTAAGAAATATTAAACTATCATAAACCTAATTTTGATTCTTCTTCACAGTGCCTTGCATGGCAATTTCAGAGTGCTGTAAACAGCTGGATTATGGTCTGAACCTAGGGAGGAGAGGTAAGGAGTGGGGAACAGAATAGCAGTAACAGTGGCTACCTCTTTAATAATTACTTTATAAATATCCACAGTGAGAAACCTCATTAGCGATGACAGTTCATTAGCCGGTAGTCACATGTGTTTTTACACAAATGGTTTCATTGAGGCTTCTTCGTTCTGATCATTGAAGAGCTGTTTGTGGCATTTTCCTACTTAGATACCAGGCACATCACACCTCAGAGGCGTCTCACTGTTCCCATCCCTGGTGTATGATAGAATTCTTTAAGGACAGTGGATTATGAAACATGGCTGGCACCTATACTCCCACATGTGAAATCATGATCGAGAGTGAGAGTTTGTGGTGATTATGCAGGGACATGGCGAGTTTAGATTCACTGACTTCTGTGAGGAGGAAGCCGAGTTCTCCATACGAAAGAGCTCAATACTTACTATTTCCTGTGTTTCAGAATCGGTTTTGAAGGATGGGGTGGGGGGGTTCCCTTCAGTGAGTTTGGCAATCGTGGAAAGTGCCAGGTGGACAATGTGGACACTGAATTCCTCTGTGTCTCCTCAGAATAAGCAATGGGAGGGTAAGCGCCTATGCTCCTATGTATCAATACGCCCAAACAGACCCTTATCTAGAGGGGCCTCAGGAGGAAGGATAAATGACTCTCCGTGGCTAGGTCACCCTCACCTACAGGAAAATCCCATGGGAGGTGGTGAGTGGAGGAGGAAAACTCTCAAATTCCCTTCCTATATTTCCCCCCAGATCTCTCCATTGTGGAGGTGGGATTTTCCCCCTACATACAGTGGGCCCAGAGGTTTGGCCTCCCAGCACCTACAGAATACCCAAGACCCACTTGATCTAGTGGAGGCACAGGGCCACCTGCACAGAGGCCTTTTGCCTCCACATCCATTTAAGGGCACTTTATACCCGTCCAGAAACCTGGTAGTGTGGCTCTAACGGAGCTGAGCTCTACTCCCTGCTCCAGCCCCCCATCTGAGGAAGGTTTGCACAGCATGGAGGGGATGCCCGGGGAAGTCTAATGCAGATCAAGCATGGAGCTGATGAGGGAAATTTGTGTCTGGCCTGGCTCTGTTTTCAGCCAGTCCTATTCCCTCCCGCCCCACCACCTTCCCCTTCCCGCGCATGGGTCCCTGACCCCACAGAGGGTGGACGGTGCTGCAGAAGCAGCTAATCAATAACCTCTTTCACACTGCAGAGAAAGAGCCATACACAGAGGATCCCATCCATGTGTAGATCCAGGAGAGTCATGATCTAGCCCTGTGTCCAATTTAATCCTTGACCTCGCTCTCTGTTGAGACAGCCAACAAGTCTGCCAAGGTTAAGTGGACACCTTTCCTAGGAGCTAGATTAATGCCACCAAATTCCTTTCACACAGGCTGCTCAACACATGATGAGCAGCAGATGATCACTTTACTTTGCAGCATATAGCACTAAAGCAAAAACACCAGTTCTGCAACCAGTAATGTGTTTACACACTACTAAGCACTAGCAAGTTACACTTTATTAGCTATTAGAAATAAAGTGACATGATGAGATGTGAGTACGGTGTAATGCAAAAATGTTAGCATGGTGTAAATACTCCCCTCTCATACTATCACACTATGAGATATAGGTAATGATCAGTGGTCTCCAACCTTTTTAAGCACAAGATCACTTTTTGAATGTAACTGCAACCCAGGATCTACCTCAAAGAAAATGTAGAAATAACATAATCACACAAACCCAAACACACCCTTGCCTCCCATGCCCCGCCCCTGCTCTGCCCCTTCTCCAAGGCCCTGCTCCACTCACTCCATCCCCCATCCCCCCTCCCTCCATCGCTCGTTCTCCCTCCACCCTCACTCATTTTCACCTGGCTGGAACAGGGAGTTGGGGTGCGGGAAGGGGTGCGGGCTCTGGGCTGGGGCCGAGGGGTTTGGCGTGTGGGAGGGGTTCCAGGCTGAGCCTGGGGCAGGAGGTTGGGGTGCAGGAGGGGGTTCACAGTGTGGGCTCTTGGAGGGAGTTTGGGTGTAGGAGGGGGCTCAGGGCTGGGGCAGGAGGTTGGGGTGCAAGAGGGGATGCAGGGTGTGGGCTCTGAGAGGGAGTTTGGGTGTGGGGGCCTCAGGGCTGGGGCAAGGGGTTGGGGTGCAGGCGGGGGTACAGGAGTGCAGGCTCTGGCCGGGCACCACTTACCTCAGCCAGCTCCCAGGCAGCGGCGCAGCGGGGCTAAGGCAGGCTCCCTGCCTGCCCTGGTCCCACGCCGCCCTTGTAAGTGGCCGACATGTCCGGCAGCAGCACCTGGGGGGGAGGAGCAGATGGCTCCGCGTGCTGCCCCCATCCTCAGGCACTGCCCCTGCAGCTCCCATTGGTCGTGGTTCCCCATTCCCAGCCAATGGGAGCTGCGGGGGCGGTATCTGCAGGCAAGGGCAGCGTGTGGAGACCCTCTGCCCCTCCCACACCCAAGGAGCTGCTGCCGGACATGCCAGCCGCTTCCAGGAGCAGCGCGGGGCCAGGGCACGCAGGGAGCCTGCCTTAGGCCCACTGCGCCACCCGACTGTTAGCCGCCAATCTCCTGGTTTGGATGCAGAAAGGTTGGCAACCCTAGGCTGAGATCGACTGTCAGAGGCTCCACAATCGACCAGTCGATCGTGATCTACCGGTTGGTGACCACTGGTATAGATGTACTATATGAGAGACAATGTGGTTTACTGGCTAGAGCAATGGACTGGACTCAAGAGACCTGGTTTCTAGTCCTGCTTGGGTAAGTCGCTTCACCCCTCTGTGCCTCAGTTTCCCCACCTGTAAGATGGGGTTATGATACTAATCTTCTTTGCAAAGTGCTTTGAGATCTACAGATGAAAGACACCAGATATGAGCTAGGTCTTATTATTTCTGATCAGCAGATGGGCCAGATCCTGCTGTTACGCCAGCGTAAATCTGGAGTCGCTTCACCGAAGTCCAGTGGAATGATGCTGGATCTAACATAGTGTAACTGAGCCAGATTCTGCCAGCTGTATTCACCTTGCCTAATCCCTTACTCTTGGAGTAAAGCACTGCTCAACATGAGTAAAGCTGGCATGGTCTGGCCCAGTGCAAGTAAAACCTGTCCTTATTCCCCCTTTAGAGCAACTTTCTTTATAACTCCACAACCGCAGTTCAGGAGCTCAGTGCAGCTTGGCTGAGGAGAGGATGTGTAGTGACTTTGGAAATGCATCTTGGCACAAGGAGAGAGATTTTCTGGGCTTTGAAAGGACAGTGCACACATTTTGAGCCAGAATGTGTAAAGACTTTTGTTCACAGACAGAAATCCCTTGTGCTGACAGACACTGAGCAAGGCTGATGGCCTATGAATGCAATATGAAAGTAGCCTTGTATTGGGATTAGAACTGGGTGAGCAGTTTGCAGCAAACAATTTACTCGGGGAGTGCAGCCTTTTCCTCTGTGTGTTAATTATCTGTGAATAGCCCGCAGGTTTTGTGAACTTGTTCTCTCTCCAGAACTGTTCAGTGAATGTCTCATGTGGACAAATGTCAGCATATGGACTGCTTGCAATCTGCTTGGTGCGAATATTTATTATCCAAGCTGTTTTGTATCTGTCTGGATACTCAATGACTGTAGTTTATTATGTACTATATGTACCATATGACCTTTAAAAACAAACTTTGTATTTGTGGATAATCCAAGCCAGGGCCGGCTCCAGGGTTTTTGCCGCCCCAAGCGGTGGCGGGTGGGGGAGAAGCCGCGATCGCGATTGGCGGCACTTCGGCGGCAACTCCACCGTGCCGCTTTCTTCTTCGGCGGCAGGTCCTTCCCTCTGAGAGGGACCGACGGAGCCGCCGGCGAAGAGCCGGACGTGCCGCCCCTTCCCCTTGGCCGCCCCAAGCACCTGCTTGCTGTGCTGGTGCCTGGAGCCGGCCCTGATCCAAGCACTATACCCAGATGTACAGACACACTTTTCTCAGCCTGTGTATTATATAATTTTAACATTATCTTTAATAACAATTATAAATCTGGATGCCTCATAAACAATGAATTGATCCTCACAACATCCAGATGAGGTAGGGAATTTGTATCTCCCATCTTATACATGGGGTAACTGTAGCACAGCGAGATCATGTGATTTGTCCAAGGTAAACAGGAAGACTGGGGCCAAGACAGGAATAGAACCCATTCCTTCTAAGTCTGTGCCTTAATTGCAAGACCATCCTTTCTACAACCAAAAATTATCTCTTCCTGGTCAGGCAATCAACCCCCCAGTCTCCCATATGGCAGGCAGGCAGGCAGGGGTACTCACTACCATGCCAAAGAGGTAAACTGGTGAGCTACGTCAGATCATGGTGTTGGTTTCCTGATTTGATGTCCTAAACTACCTTTGCTTCCCAGATAAAGCCAATTTCAATTCATTCTTAAAAGCGAATTTCAGCCCCAAGTCCAAATGTCACATTTTTGTGACCATTTATCTGAATGAACTGCACTCACACGAGTGTTCACAAAAAGCAAATAAAAAGGGGAGTGAACACAGTCAAAGTCAAATCAAAACTATTCACAAATGTTTTTTCTTCTACTCCACCGAGAGAAATCCAGCACAACTTTTTAACAGTGGGTATGATTAACCAATGAAACAAACTACCAAGGGAAGTTGTACCTTCTGAATCTCTCATAGATTGGCTGCCTTTCTGGAAGAGGTGCTTTAGTTAAATACAAGTTTGTGGGCTCAATACTGGGATAACTGGGTGAAATTTTATGACCTTGTGATATTCAGGAGGTCAGTCTAGATGATCTAATAGTTCCTTCTAGTTATAAAATGTATGCATCTAGTTGGGCTCAAATATTCACCTGCTATTTAAAAAAAAAAAAGTTAATGGAGATATCCTATCTCCTAGAACTGGAAGGGACCTTGAAAGGTCATCAAGTCCAGCCCCCTGCCTTTACTAGCAGGACCAAGTACTGATTTTGCCCTGGATCCCTAAGTGGCCCTCTCAAGAACTGAACTCACAACCCTGGGTTTAGCAGGCCAATGCTCAAACCACTGAGCTATCCCTCCCCCTTTATTTTATTTTATTTTATTTTATTTAAAGTTATCCCTTATTTTAATGCAATCATGTAATTTTCATGGATATTAATGAGATATCTGTACAATGTGTATGATTAGTTCCAACATTAATCATTAGTTCAGAAAACATGCAACTTCCTGGCTGAGAAGTCCTGGAACTCTCTTTATGTGACTGTCTCCTCTGTACCCCAACAGAAAACTGAACCATTTGGTGCTTTGTCCTTCAGGGTCTGATGCTGCCATCCTTGTTCACACTGAGGAGTAGCTTTCTTCAGAAGCAGTCCTATCAATGTCAGTAGGATAGACTATGGTACTACTTGTAGTATTGGGGACTGTGCCTTTAAGGGTTGAGCTTCCCGGACAGAGAGTCTAGGTGGGGCACTGGGAAGCTTTCATTATGCCACACAGCCATTTGATACCCAACATGGAATAAAGCAGATCTCTTCCAAGCACCTCAAGCACTGCATGATCACTGATCACCACACTACTCAGAGTGAATAGGGGGTAGCAGAACCGGCTCTGTGTATATAAACTGTACTGTCTGTGTCTCAGCTCACCATTGGCAATCAACGCGTAATGAATAATACTGTATAATAAGAACCTTCTCTCCGCCCCCAACCCCTTGCCCAATCTTCATATAGCTCCACTGGCTTCCTTTGCATTTCAGAATTCAGTTCAAAACTGCTCTCCTTGGGTCAAATTCTGCTCTGCTACACTGGTGTCAATCTAGAGTGTTTCTCGTGGCTTCATTTGGAATTGCCCCGGATTTACATCCAGTGTAACTGCGCAGATTTGACCCCATTTTAAAAAACAAAACAAGAAGCCTCCATGGACTTGCCTTGGCTTACACCACAGACTTTGCCTCTCTCTGCTCCTATCTTCACCCTCTCCACTCAGCTAGCACTGAGCACCTCTGTGTCCTTTCATACAGCCTCTGTGCTACCAGTGGAAGAGAATTCACCTCGGCAGTTTCTGATGTCTGGCATAATTCTGCTGCAACTCTCCACCTCACTGATTCTCTGGCCTCAGTCTTCAACTTCAGGTACAGCCAAGTGCAGCCCCCAGTGCAACTTAGGGCAACCTTAGGGCTACTCTAACATATGCTAGCTGTTAACAGTCCTCAGTGGGCTTTATACCAACTGGGGATTGCCAGGTGCTGGGATGTTCCTGACGTTCCCCTAGGGAACAGAAATAATACAATGCGACATCCATGACAAAGCACAGCTATGCTAGATCTAAGCCACTACAAGATTTCCCCACACCAGGGGAATCCTCAGCTGTCTGGTAGGGCAGTGTTACAGTCCCTTGTGCTACCAGAGAGTGGAAAAGGGCTGGAAGCCATCTACTTTCAGATCTCACCTGAAAACATATGTTTTTCTCCCTTGTCTGTACCTTTGAATTCCTCTCTTCTTCTGCTATTTATGATTGAAATTTATTTAATTTGGTCACTGTCTAGGGGCACAGTTTGTATGAGAGACCACTATGTAAAATAGTTTGATTATGAATGGGTAGGACACACAGGCCCACATGTTTTTCAGGAGCACTGAAAGGATTAATTGAAATGTTGAGCTATGACATTAATTATTTTACCAAACAGTGAAATGTTGTTCATCCACCCTTGTTACCTGCTGCTGATGCAATCAAAGCCAAACGGAGCCAGAATATAAAATTACTGCTGTAGTTCGCCTTTTAATTAGAAAGCCGATACTGTACGTTTTAGAAGCAATTACTTGTGAAAGAAGCCTGTGATTAGTTCGTAAGTAAGAAAGAGGGTTTTCATTAAGCAAATGGGTGTAATGCCTGCTGTTTAGCTCTGCCACTGCTTCCAAACAAAACATACAGGGCCCGATTTGCTTCTCTGTTTCCAGAATAACTTCATTGACTTGAATGGAGTTGCTCCAGATTAACACCAGGTTAAGTGAGATCAGAATCTGAGCTACAAAGTAAAACAGGCTTGAAAATGTTAGAAGCTTTTAAATCTCCTCCTTTTTGCAGCAACCAAATCTAAAATAAACAACCAAGTGGATCAAAGAATCAGAGGAAATTTAGTTTTGGGGGAGAGGAGAAAAGACTCCAGTATTCACCTCCACTCTTACTATATACGTAAAGAGGATCTGATTCTGAACTCTCAGCAGTTTCACAGCACAGCATACCTGATTCCTCACTTACACCATTTAAGTTCCTCCCAGTTTACACCAACGTAAGCATGACCAGAATCCAGCCGCCTCGCAGGATGGAGAGTGAATAGCAATCACTTTCTTAAAAGTGATCACGCTCAGAACTGTGAAGCAATGCGAGTCCCCAGGACCGGTCTCAGGCAGCTGCTGTACCAGAACTTCTGCTGGTGTCAATCTGTGTTGTTCTATTGGAACAGTGCACATTTCTCCCAGCTGAGGATCTGACCCAAGGTTATAAACAGTTTCTATCTATATTTATTCACTTGTAGCTTTCCAAAAATCTTGACTACCTGGGCTGAATGTTTCCATGCTTGGTCTCTACCCAAAGGTGGGTTTGTTTTTGTTTGTTTTTTTAAAGCTTGAGGGAAATTCCTTCAGCCATTTGAGTTATAGGAAAGTGATAAAACAAAGAAACATTTCCCCTATTTTAAAGAATGTTGAGCCACATCTAATTAACCAGGGCATCACCAACCCATGTGTCATTTGAAGGTGGGCTTGGCCTAGTCCTCACAGAGAACCGGGAGTTTTATTTAATCTGAAATAAAGATCTTAGCTTTGATTGAAAACAATTGAATGGCAGCTTGAAAACTGTATGTCGCAGTACAATGCTTCCCTACGGACCTGACCCAATTCCGATTGAAGTCAATGGGAGCCTTTCTGCTGACTTCAATGGGAATTGGGTTGAGTCCAAAAGTCAACAGTGCTGAAGTACAATGCAGACCCACTGTGCATGCGTGTGCAGCTAGGTAAGCATCTACATGTTGGCCCAGGGGAGCTTATGAATAGAGCTGGGTAAATTATTTCTTTTTTTTTTCTTTTTGTTCGCTAGCAGTTCTCAAAAATTAAAAAAAAATTAATTTGGGTTGAACTTAATCCAAAGATCATTTTTTTTAAAAACCTGGCAAATTGAAAAAGTCCATGTCGGATCCAACTAAACATGTTGTTCAGCCCTAAATGTTTTGTTTCCCGGCATTATTAAAGGGCTAGATTGACAAAGTGGCCGGAGGACGGGGAGCTTTCCTTATAACCTTTAGCCCAAGAGTTTAGGACACTCACATGGGGATGTGGGAGAGACCCAGGTTCAGTTCCTTCCTTTGCCTGATGTGGAGAAGGGATTTAAAGAGGGGCCTCCCTCTTTTCAGGAGAGTTCTCTAAGAACTGGGTTATGGCATATTCTGGGTAGGGTCTCTCCTGTTGAAGCTATTCCACTTTGTATAGTCATTAGAGAATGGACTTTAACTTGGGTCTCCAACATCCTAGGGAAATACCCTAACCATCAGTCTGTAGTCATTCTCATTGTCTCTGGCCCAGGGACTATTCATTGTCAGTCACTGTGGCAATTCACAGTCAGTGAGCTAGAGAGAGAACTGTGTTCAAATTCCTTTTCCACTTCAGGCAGAGGGGGGAATTGAACCTGGTTCTCCTGCATCATGGATTAGTGCCCTAATGGTTACAAGTATGGCACTTTCCTCCTCCCCCTGGCCCTTTGCTATTTTGTGAATGGCATCTAAGTCCTGAAAAACAATGTTTTGCCCAAAACTATTCATTGAATTTCTGTATAGTTTTAGGTTGACCAAAACTGCATTTTTCAGAGAATAAACTTGGTCTGAAAAATTTTCCCCAGCTCTACTTATGACCTCCACAAGCCCATTTCCCTCCTCCATCCATCCATCTTCTCCCCTGTCCTAGGAAGCCTTTCGCTAGAATCTCTGCTAAGCCTGACTGCTTTGGGGAAGTTGGCCCATCTGTTTATTACTGGGGGAGTTGGCTAGCAGGCATCTAATCCATCCCCCGGCCAGTGCAAAACTAATTACTGCAGTCTTTGATGTTGTCCATATTCAAAGGACCCAGTAATAGGGAAAAGAGGCCCTTTCCATTGCTTCCCTTGGGAGATCTTGCAAATTTTGCATGAGCAAAAAGGAAGAACTGGAGATTTCCTGGATTTTCCTGGCTCTAGTTTGGAAACCTGTACTTAACATGCATACAGTGACAGCTTGCTCTCTTCATTCCTTTGCTTTGGTAGATGTATGTCAGACTGACTTTGCCATTATTGGACTGCAGCTCTTTAGCATTATTTTGCAATAGGTTTGGGGGATTGTTTTTTCTTTTTTGTTGCCACCTCACATTGCAAGCGCCTATCTAATTTGCCCCAGGTCTCTTGTTGCAATAGGTATATCACTCCCATGGTGGTTTTGATTTACCAGGTATGGAATAATATAATTTGGCCCTTACAAAGATTTCTCTGGGTCAGGGTTTGGAAGACATTGTTGGGGAAGTTTGAGAGCTGCCCTTGTAGCCGACACACCAGGGATTGAATCAGGGACCTCCAGAATAAAGCTACAGCTTTGTAGGGAGGGGCTGTAAAACGTATCTCTTCTCGGGACTGCACAGAGGGGAACCTGTAACACATTCACTAGTGGGGGTTATGTTTGCACTGCCTCTGTCCATGTAATCTCTGTTCTGGAGGTAAACAGAGGACTTTTCTGTGCTGTCAAACCAGCTTTTTACAAGCTCTAAATTCACTTTACTTTTTTTTTTTTTTAATGTAATTTGAACATGCTGTGGGGTCACCCTTGATACCATGTCAATGGACCCATTAAGATTTAGCCAAGTTTAATGTGCTGTTTGTTCATGCACAGTCATATGCAGTGCACACCCTAACGGCTCCTTCAGAGCAATAACTATATGCTATAAGAGCTTCTTTGCCGTGGCACAATAAGAGTGGTTTGTATATTATGAGTCTGTAACACTAAAAGCATAGTAACAAATTTATAAAAACTAATTACCGCACATGCTCAGCAGCTACATTTGAAAACTCAGCATCTTAGCCATCTTGTAAATATATATATATCTTCCCAGACAAAGACCTTGTATGTTAAGCCTGCTAGTGTTGCTGTAGTTTAGTTAAAGCCTGTCTCAGCACTTGGGTCATAAACATAGTATTTTAGGGCTTTTTTATAAGTCAGCCATAAAAAAAAAAAATTCTGTAAGATGAAACTTTGAAAACAACTTCCTCAACAAGGGAATAACCTCTCACCTTTTAAAAAAAAATACAAAATTTAAAAATCAATTGATCACTTCTAAATATACACAAGTGTTTCAGAGGGACGTTGATTACTAAAGTATAAGAATATAATATTACACACCACAAGTCCATCATGTAGATTAGGTTCCCTTAATTTTTATTTTTTTTTTATTTTTAGTAAAACAGTTTTAGTGTGTTCAGAAAGACGTGCCTCACTATAATGCATGATTTCCAGTCCTCAAATTATTCTTGTAGCTCTTATCTGAACCCTCTTGAGTTTTTCAAAATCCTTTTTGAAGTGTAGACATGCAAACTGGGTCACAGTATTCCAGTAATTCATAGATTTTAAGGCCAAAAGGAATCATTATGTTCATCTAGCCCAGGGGTCTCAAACACGTGGCCCGCGGGGCTATTTCCTGTGGCCCGCGCCCACCTCCCCAGCCTACCTCTAGGCCAGGGGTGGGCAAACTACACCCGCGGGATAACCCCCCTCGAGCCCCGCGCTGGCTGGCATCACGTTCTTGCGGCCGGGGGGGGGAACCCACGCCCCCGCAGCTCCCATTGACCGGGAACGGGGAACTGTGGCCAATGGGAGTTTTGGGGAAGGTACCTGGAGGAGCGGCAAGCAGCGTGTGGAGCCCTGCGTCCCACTCCCCCAGGGGCCGCAGGGACATGGTTCCAGCTACTTCCCGGAGTGGAGTGGGGCCGGGGCCGGGGCTCGCAGCCTGCCCTAGCCCCGACCCCAGTGTGCGCCGCTGCCACCCCGGAGCCAGAAGCCCTCCTGCACCCCGCCCCCCAACTCCCTGCCCTGAGCCCCCTGCTGCACCTCAAACCCCTGCCCTGAGCCCCCTGCCACATCCCACACCCCTCCTGCACCCCAACTCCCTGCCCTGAGCCCCCTGCTGCACCCCAACCTCCCGCCCTGAGCTCCCTGCTGCATCCCACACCCCTTCTGCACCCTGAGCCCCCTGCCTGAACCCCAACCCCCTGCTGCACCTCAACTCCCTGCCCTGAGCCCCCGCCACACCCCTCATGCACCCTCTGGGGGCAGGAAGGGGGCGGAGTTGGGGTGGGGACTTCGGGGATGGGGTTGGAATGGGGGCAGGGAAGGGGTGGGAAGAGTTGGGGCCTCATGGAAGAGCTGGAGTGGGGGCAGGGCCGGGGGCAGCGATGGGGGGGGTGTCAGTGATGTGGCCCTCGGGCCAATGAACTAGCCCTCATGTGGCCGTCATGGTCATTTGAGTTTGAGACCCCGATCTCCTGCCTAACACAGACCATAGAGCCTCCCCAATAATTTCTGCATCAAACCTGTAACTTAGAGCTAGAGCATACCTTTTAGAAAGATAGCCAGTTTTGATTTAACCTTTGCAAGTGATGGTGGCTCCACCCTGTCCATAATAGTCTCACCGGTGCCAGAGGCAGAGGTACTATAAAATACAAGGATTAGACGAAGAGGTAATGTTTAATTGTTTTTCTACCATGCTGCAGCCTGCGTTTTTAATAAACAATATGACTGTTCTTTTTATTTCCAAGGACATATGGGTGTATTTAAGAAAGTTCGTTTGACGGGTTGTCCCCCTTAAGATGCCACCTAATGTGCTGAGATGCCACTGAGCCTGCCTGTTATGCCAGCCTGGACACCCTTAAATAGGATTTACATAAGGCGAGAATCCTTTTGTTTCCCAAATTTGACACACACACACCCCTCAGTGGAAAGTTACAAGACCATATGACCTAATAGTGTCAGTTACATCTTCCCAGGAGGGAGAGAGATTAGTTTCTTCATGGTTTTGTTGTCCCTTCCTGATGGCTCATCAAATCTGATGGCCTGTCGTCCAGTGGGTGTCTTCCCAATACACACCCAGTTGTGATTGTTACATAGTCCATATTCCTAACTTTAGATACAGAAATGATACATGCATACAAATTGGATAATCACATTCAATAAATTATAATCTTTCCAATGATATCTTACAGGACCCATCTTGCATAAAGTACATCTCAGTATGTCATATCCATATCATAAGCATATTTCCATAAAAAATATGGAGTGCAACGTCACAGTTCAGTCTCCTTATTTAGATTGAAATCAAACCTGGATACAGAGTGACTTATTAAGAACATTTAATTCTATTTAAAACTCTTGTGTTTGTGACAGACGAGAGGTATGTCTGTGTCAAACTGGGAACTCCATTTTGTTTTGCAAAGGCCATTTTTGACTGCGCCCTTCACTATGACCGTCACTTGGTATTGTAACCTTCGCAATGGATTAAGCCGTCCAGTTTGTGTGGAAAGCCAACCTGGCCCTGACAAGGCGAATGTATTCTAGACACTCCTTTTCATGCTGGGATGTGGGACATGGACTCCTCAGAGAGGACTAGCAAGGAGAGCCATCAAGGCCTGTCCACACTAAATGAGTCTCCCCTACTGAAGCAATCCGTTTTCTACCAGTAGAGTCACTCATTCAGGGACATTGGAACAATTTGTGTAGTGGGGGTACTGAGAGCCATTGAACCAAACTGTAAACCCTGTATAGGGATGGAAACCACTTCAAGTGAGAGGATGCTGCCACCCCAGCACCCCTGCATTCACTTTGAATGACTGTCTATCCAGAAGCTATGGGGGGTGGGGAAGGCCTCCAGCATGGAATTCCCCCTTGCTGAAACACAAGGGCAAAGCAGAGAGAGAGGCTATTTTAAAGGGTTGGTGCTTCTCTGAGCAAGGGGCCAGGCCACTATCACATGCAAGAAGACCAGGCTAAAGAGGGAAGACAGGAAGGGCTGACCAAACCTAGGAGGGGTGAGATCAGACCAAAGGAGGTGTGTTCAGGATTGTGTTGTTTTCCAAAGATCTATAACTCTCTAGTGCTTTCTTAAAAGTGCATTTGGTTAAGAAATTCCTGTGCAAAGCCTGGGTTCCTTGCTTGCCTGCCACTTTGTCCTGGAAGGGGTTGATTGAGAAGCTGAGAGCACACAGCAAGGTGGATCTCTGAGGGAACCTGTCTAAGGAAGTCTGGGGTGTGATGCACTGATTTCAGGGGTTTAAGCTGCCCATGTGAGCGTGCCTGAGAGACCCAGAGTTAGGAGCCGTGACCCAGCTCCGCCCAGACCTGGTTGACTTAGTGGCGTGTAGGATCATGTCTATTCAAAACAGACTGGTGTCCATCCAGAGAGGGGGCTGGGCCAGGGTGCGACAGAGTTTATATGGTATCATTGGTAGATTTTTATTTTATTTGAAGTTTTGTCCCTTCCATCATCGGTGGCTTATATTGTGTATGGCTTAAAATACATTTTCAGTAATGGGCTAATCACCATAAACCAAATGCTGTTTGTATATTTTTGCTTGCACTACCCTAAGGTATGCACTGAGTTTATAGTTATCTAAGGAGGGATCACCCTCCAACAGAAAGAGTCCCCATCCCATGTAGTTCTGTGGATTGGATCATGCACCACCTTAGCTAAGAGACCCTGTCAAACTTAATTCCATTCTTCCAGTGAGGGACATCATTCAGCCCGTCTTCCGCTGCTGAATCTGCTCTCACCAAGGTCCCAAACAAATCAATTTTTTTTCCCTATCCAAATCACAGAGTGTCTAATCCCATCTCATTCTCCTGGGCCTCTCTGTGGCTTTTGACATTGCTGATCACAAAATTCTTCTTAAGACCTTTACAGAGGGCCAGCTCCAGCTTTTTTGCCATCCCAAGCGGCGAAGGGAAACAAAAAGATAAAGCCGCGATCGGCAGTACTTCGGCAGCAGCTCTACCGCACCGCTTCGGCAGCAATTCGGCGGCCAGTCCTTCCCTCCGAGAGGGACTGAGGGACCCGCCACCAAATTGCCACCAAAGACCTGGATGTGCCGCCCCTTTCCATTGGCCGCCCCAAGTACCTGCTTCCTGCGCTGGTGCCTGGAGCCGGCTCTGCCTTTACACCCTGTGCTTCCATATGACTGTCCTCGCCTACCAATCTGCTCATTCTGTGACGTTGCACTCCATATGCTTTATGAAAATATCCTTATGAATGTGACTATGATGTAACTGGGATATGCTTCATGCAAAAGGTCTCTTGTAAAGTATCATTACAAAGCTTATAATCTACTGTGTTCATCCTATTTGTTTGAATGTATTATTCCTACGTCAGATATAAATTTGTATTACTGATGTAAACGTATTAAGTGGAAGCCATTAGGGGTTCTTCAGAATCAATTAACTGTAAATGGCTCTGTTTACTTGCAAACCTTTCTGTGTACGTGGGGGCCAGCTCAGGAAGAATGGAGGCCTGGGTCTCACAGGACATGTGATCGTGTCACCTGATACTGGAATCCATCTTAATCCTTGTACTTTTCAATTCAGAAGAAGGGGTGGGGGCCAAGCACAGACAAAGGACTCCCGCCTTGTGCAAAAGCTATAAAAGGGGGTGGAGCAGGACGAAAGGGCTAGCAGTCATGAGAAAACCCCTCCGTACCACCTGAGTTGTCTGCTGGAACTGACAAGGACAGTACCAGGGGAAAGGATTGGACTCAGATTAGGAAGGAGTCTAGTCTGTGAAAAAAGCTTATTGGAACATCTCTGAGGGTGAGATATTACCTGTAATCAGTTTCTTAATGTATTAGGCTTAGACTTGCGTGTTTTTGCTTTATTTTGCTTGGTAACTTACTTTGTTCTGTCTAAAGCAACAGAGAGTCCTGTGGCACCTTTAAGACTAACAGATGTATTGGAGCATAAGCTTTCGTGGGTGAATACCCCCTTCATCAGTTGCATGTCTGTAATTACTTGAAACCACTTAATCCTACTTTTTACACTTAATAAAATAACTTTTGTTTATTAATGAACCCAGAGTAAGTGATTAATACCTGGGGGAGCAAACAGCTGTGCAAATCTCTCTATCAGTGTTATAGAGGGCGGACAATTTATGAGTTTACCCTGTATAAGCTTTATACAGAGTAAAAAAAATTTTTGGGGGGGGTTGGATCCCATTGGGAACTGGGTGTCTGGATGCTGGAGAGGTAACCTGCTTAGCTGCTTTTGGTTAAAGTCTGCAGCTTTGGGGGTGTGGCCTAGACCCTGAGTCTGTGTTGCAGCAGGCTAGCGTGTCTGGCTCAACAAGGCAGGGTTCTGGAGTCCCAAGCTGGCAGGGAAAACGGGCTCAGAGGTAATTTCAGCACATCAGGTGACAGCCCCAAGGGCGTCTCTGTGACCAAACCTGTCACACATTCCTTCATTGTCTCTTGCTGGCAAGCTTTCCACTGCTGCTCTCTCATTGTCTGTGGGTTCCCATAATGCTCTACCCTTGCAGACTCCTCTCCTTCTAATACCTTCTAATCTTTGGGTGATTTCATGCACAGTTTCAACTACCATCTCAGCATCAATGATTCTCCATCTCCCTGCCCGTTATTGGCTTGTTTCCAACTATCCAGTTCTACATCTCAGCCCATCTCTCTGACTGTGCCTCTTTCTGGATGTCTCACCGTCAAGTTAAACTCAACACAGTGAAACCCAGATTCCTGATCTTCCTTCCCAAACCCTCTCCACTGTCCCCTTTTAATGTCAACACCGACATCCCCACTGTCCTCCCTGACCTTCAGTCCTGTCATCTGGGGCTTGTCTCTTATTCCACCTGCTGCCTTTCCCCAAACATCCAAGCTGTGTCCAAATCCGGCTGCTACTTCCTCCAACACATTGCTAAGATCTGCCCTTTCCTTTTCATTGCAACAGGCCATCTTCATTTGTCATCCTGATTCCTGGAATCACCTGCTGCTTGCCCCCCATCTCCGCCCAGCAACATGCTGCTGTACATAAGGCTGCACCTTTCCACTGCCTTCCGTCCACTTGTTATTTAAATTGTGAGCTTCTTGGGGCAAAGATAGGATGTATCCAATTATGAAATAAAGAACAATAATAACATGGGTTACAGTAATTAGGCCCGCCGCTAAAAACGCTGTTAAAACATTAGGCAGCATAGAATCCATCTGGCTCCCACATAGCTGCATGGACCGTCTCTCTGGGTATGTCTACATGGAAAAACAAAACACTATGACAACAAGCTTCAGAGCCTGGCTCAATTGACTCAGGCTCGCAGAGCTTGTGCTACAGGCAGGGCCGGCTCTAGGCACCAGCTTAACAAGCAGGTGCTTGGGGCGGCCAAGGGAGAGGGGCAGCACCTGCGGCAATTCGGGGGCAGCAGGTCCCTTACTCCCTCCAGGAGCGAAGGACCTGCCACTGAACTGCCGCCGCCGATCGCGGCTTTTATTTCCCCCCCCCCCCCCCC
>NW_020664417.1:87222153-87224949 GCF_002925995.2 Terrapene triunguis | reverse complement strand
GGGGGGGGGGGGGGGGGGGGGGTGGTGAGAGCCCGGGCTCCAGCCTGAGCAGGAATGTCTACACAGCTATTTTTAGCTCTGTAGCGCAAGCCCCAGTCAGTTGAGCTGGGCTCTGAGACTTGCTCCTGTGGTGTGTGGTTTGGTTTTGTGCTTTGTTTGTTGCAGTGTAGACGTACCCTTAATGGCTAACTGCTCATTGGTAGTAAGGTACTGCTCAAAGAGACAAAAGATGCCATGTTTACATAGTGACTTTCCTGCTTGAAGCCATGCTTTCAGGGATGATTATTCTTATTATTTGTATTCCTGTAGTGGATAGGAGTCCTACCCATAAACTAGGACCCATTGTGCCAGGTGCTGTACAAACCCAGAACAAAAAGACAGTCCCTGCCCCCAAACATCTAACCATCTAAGTATAAAATAAGAGACACCAGATGGGGAAGCACAAGGAAACACTGAGACAATGTTGGCCAGCCTGATAGGCGGAGGTCTCAGCACACCAGCGGTCTACCTGTTGTCAACTCTTTTGTAGGCATCAAGGCAAAGGGGAGCTTTAAGGAGGGTTTGGAAGGAGAGCATGTCACTCAATGTCTTAACTGTGCTTCATTATTGTTCTGGGTCTTGCTCAGCCCCTTGGTGTTGCTTTAATGTTTTTTTGTATGGTGCTTTGCCCATCGCCTAAGCGTCCTATTCTTGAATACAGGGCTCCTAGGTTTTCATCTTTCCCTGAGGAAAGGGCTATTTGTCTTACGAGTGAGACTTTGGGGAAAGTGAATGGACAGAAGAGAGCACTTAGAGCCGAGCTGTTGAAAGCCTCCTTACACAAAACAAAGGGACTTTTCTTCTCATCAGTGTTTTCTGGAGACAAAAGAAAACACATTTTCTGAAGTGTTCCTCACTGATATTTTGTTTTGAAGTGGTTAAAGAATTAAGAATGTGAGATAAGGGGGAGACACTGGCATAAGGCTAGCATATCAGACTTGTTGATCTGAGGGCTGGGTGATTAAATTGCAGAAAATGCTGGCACTCAGCCCAGCCTCAGATCCCTGGCCTCAACACTTGGTTAAAAAGGTAGGAATAGAAGCATGTGCTTTGCAATTTGCTTTTATCATCCTCGAGGATTTCACCATTGTTCATGTGCTCCGGCATTCACAAAGGCTGTGCCTAGATTTAGTTCGAGACAGCACTGATAAGATACATGATGAATGTGGCAAACTCCTCCCTGAGAGGTTTGGACTGGAGCTGTGTTTGAAATCACTGGCAACGCACTCATTTGTTTGCTTTTCCCCCCCTCCCTGCATTAAAGCTAATCACATTTTACATAAAGCCACGTGATGACAGTCGAGATCCTCCCTTTGCAGGTGACTCATTATCAGGTTGATGCTCATCACCGGATTATGTTGGAGTTTGTTTTGGCCTGATGCAATACAAGTTCTGTTCTGCTTGCAGCTCTCTCTACCTGCTGGGTTTGTTGTTGCTGGGTTTTTTTTATCAGAGAGAACTTGCCAGCAGCTGTTTGCAGTTTAGAATTATTTGAACCGTAAGCCCCACGCAAATCAGCCTCAAAGTCCTCCTCCTCCCTAATGCTTGCAGACAATGCTGACAGATGTTACACATTTCACCTGTCTAACCAAAAAAAAATACATGTTCTTGCAGTAGGAGAATGTGGTTTTTAATGTGTTCTGATTCAGCATGGAGCTAGAAGATTAGTCAGCCCTGGGAGCAATGTGATTCTGCGAGGCTTTTGGTGGATGCTGAGAGTCCCTGTCAAGACCTGCACTTTCTTAAATCCATTTATCATAGCTTGGTATGTTCCAAAATAATTTTGTCCTTAACTCTTTAATGCTTAAAGACCAAGATCTTCATGCGGCCTTTGCTGCAATGCTCCTGGGGTACCCCAGGGTGGTTCGTTAATGAAACAGAGCTTTGTCCATGAAAGAGGCTAGACATCTTGATTTAGATACCAGAATGATCGGCACCCTAGAAATGCCTGTGATAGAAGCACTTTGCTGAATAGAATGGATCGTTCCAAGTACTTCTACTCCCTGTGCGTGTCTATTATTGTTTATATTATAACAGCACCTAGAGGCCTTGACTGAAATCAGGGCCCCATTCTGCACAAAGGAAGAGATGATCCCAGCCCCTAGAAAGCTTACAAAATAGTGTTATCCCCATTTTAGAGATGAGGTTGTGACTTTGCCCAAGGTCACACAGGAAGTCTGTGGCAAAGCCAAGACTTGACCCCACATCTCCTGACTCCTAGCCAACTGGCTTAACCACACAATCATCCTTCCTTCAAAGTTAGCCTGCTATTTAGGGTGTATATGTTTTCTGTTAGATATATGCTCATCTGTATACTACCTGCTTATTCATCCTCCCGCTCGGGTCCCGCAGGGGAACGAATGGGGCTGGGCGGCCGATGCCTCCGCCCCGGGGCCGCCGCGGGATAGCACCAGCTGGGCAGCAGCCCAGACACGACTGGCCAGGGGCTGGGCGCAGCGTGCGCGCTGCTGGGTCTCCGCAGCAGGCCCGGGCTCGGGCCCGGGCGCCAGAGCCGCAGCCGCAGCTGCCGAGCTTGGCCATCGGCCACTTCCTCCCCCCGCGGCAGTGGGAGCTGGAGCAGCGGCTGCTCCCGAGTCCCGCTGCCCCGGGGGGAGAACAGCCGCCCCCTACTCTCCCTACCGCCCGACTGAGTCCTGCCTGCGGTCGGGGCCAGGCCGGACTCTCACTCACCCTGGCCCCGCGCTTCCCCTGCGTCTCCCGGGCCTCCCTCCAGCGCTTGTGGAGGAATGGGGGGGG
>NW_020664417.1:87212566-87222053 GCF_002925995.2 Terrapene triunguis | reverse complement strand
ATTTGACTTGGGTGATCTGGTCACCCTACCTCTCACAGAGGTTTGCTCCAAATCCATTGCAGGGTTCCTGTTTGGGTTACATTTTGACTTGAGATGACACAGAGTCATAAAGTTTATTTCCGGATCAAGATCCCAGAGTCCAGTGGTGTTTGGACTGGGGGAACATTTGTCCCTTTAGAAAGAGTGGCCAACTGCAGCCTTCGAAGTGGATGTTCCTAACGCTGGTGGGGAGGATGGATCTGGATGGGTTTTTGTTTTGTTTGGGATGGGGGAGGGAGGAGAGTTAGGCCCGTTTCTAATATAGATGTCTGTATAGTTAAAATGTTTTTAGTGTCTCTATTTGAAGCATCTGTATCATTGAACTTGGCCAGAGTCCTGTCTGACATATTGTATATGTGAAACTGCCTTTAGATCAGTGGTCTCCAAACTTTTTTGATCGCGCACCCTTATCAGTAAAAAAATTTTGAGCACGCACCCCCTGCTGCGCCGTAGGGCCGGCTCTACTATTTTTGCTGCCCCAAGCAAGAACAACAACAAAAAAAGCCGCCCGAACTGCCGAAGCGGCGCTCCTCCTGCCGCGCACCCCGAAGGATCCTCTTCCGTGCACCCCACTTTGGAGTCCACTGCTTTAGATAACCTCTAGGATATATGAACATTTATTGTCTGTCATTTGCCACACCCTTCATGGGAAAAATGTTTGCGGAGGAGGGAAGCATATAAGTTGGTGTATTTTGGTATATTTACTGTCATCACATTCAGCTAAAAAGAATGAGAGAGGAAAAAATTATATATCTTACTGCTTTGCCTGACCATGAAAATCTTCCTCCTTTAACCTCTCTCCCTGCATGCTTGAGCTTCAGCAACTGTCCTGAAGAGGGGAAGAGAATGGTATAGTGATCAAAGACCGAGATCCGTTATAAATTACTGGCGTGTCTCAGCAGTCAGGTTCTATCTGGGTTTTGTGGGGCATTTTTTAAACTTTATTAGTATTTGCCGTTGATCCCACTAAGGTTGCTTTGGGGCCTGATCCAGAGTCCATTGGGTTCAATGGGCTTTGGATCAGGTATTACGTGGAAAGACTCTGAAAAAGTTATGACTCTCTTCATTACATTTTGTGCAAAAATTGTCCGAGTTTCATTTCTCCTTGAAACATTCAAAAATGAGGAGGGGAGGGAGTTGAAGTGGGAGAGTGTCCAGCTTTGAAATATTCCCTTGAGGAACATTTCCCTTATGCTGGCCTTCTGGAAAGGGGTGGATTAACATCAAGGGAACCACTTAAGTCCTGCTTCAACCCTCTGAGACTTAAGTGGGGCTAGACATTGTAATAGGGCTTTGTGTTGGTCCTCCACCCCAGCGTAAACATCACCCTTCATGCAGGATAAGTGAGGTGGGCTGGGAGTGGGAGATGCAGAACGGGGGAGAAAAATGTTTGTCTCCTGGATGCTGTTTCTACAGATCTATCTAAGTTTCCTAGGAACCACCAGATCGAATCAGACCCAAGGTCCATCTAATCCCATATCCTTTCTCTGAAGTGTCCCATACCAGATATTTCTGAAGAAGGTGTACGAACCCAAACCCTACACAAGGAGATGTAGGATAATCTGCTCATCCTGGTCTCTAAGGGCATGTCTTCACTGCAGAGCTAGCCTGGGCTATCACACAAGTGATGCCCCTAGCCCTCTTCCATCCACACAGGAAAACCACTATCCAGGGCTTGAGGGTGTCTTAAACCCAGGATATCAGACATGGCTGAGGGTGTAGGCTTGAGCTCTTGTTTCTCTTCAGCCTAGACTGTTAACCCAGTGACAGTGCAGACTAACAGACATGAGCCCTGAAACATGAGATTTAATATCCCTTCCAAAATGTGTATTAATGATAACAACTCTGGATATACTTGTTATCCATATACATGTCTAAACCCATTTTAAAATGCAAAATTATTGATCTCAACAAGTTCCACAGTGTACTTATGTGTTGGGTGAAAATTACCTTTTATCGGTTTTGAACGTACCACCTTTTAATTTCATTGACTGTCCTCTTATTCTTATGTTATGAGACAGGGAGAACAGAAGTTCCTGATCTACCTTCTCTAAACCATTCATTACTGTATCTACTCCTATCATGTCCTTTCCAAGATGACCTACTGCTTTCTCACACATAGAGCCATAAGGTTAGAAAGAACCACAAGTGTCATCTAGATGCAGGAATGTAGTGAATGGCCTGCCCATTGGCCCATATGTCTGTAGAGAGGAGATTTGTCTTACCCATTCAGCTCACCAGGTCAACAAATGAAAATGCCAGTGAATCAATGTGCCAGCAACTTGGCTAGCTTTACACTAAGCAAAATTCACCCAAGCAGCTATGTTATCTCCATGAATTCACCCTCTTCTTCCCCTATGCTAACGCTGCCCCATGTTTCTCAGTTCCTTCTGTCGCCCTTGTCTTAAACTTAGGGCTGGTCCACACTAACCCCCCACTTCGAACTAAGATACCCAACTTCAGCTACGTTATTCACGTAGCTGAAGTCGAACTATCTTAGTTCGAACTTACCGCGGGTCCACACGCGGCAGGCAGGCTTCCCCGTCGACTCCGCATACTCCTCTCGCGGTGTAGGAGTACCGGCGTCGACGGCGAGCACTTCCGGGATCGATCCGGGATCGACTTATCGCGTCTAGACAAGACGCGATAAATCGATCCCAGAAGATCGATTGCTTACTGCCGGACCCGGAGGTAAGTATAGACGTACCCTTAGGGAAACATTCTGCCCCCTCCATTGTGCCACACTCCAAAAGCAGGGATCGTCTGAAGGGGGCTTGTGGTGGCTTGTGAGAGATCTATGTTAGGATCTCTCCCCCCTTGGCCTCTTCCTTCCCCCGCCCTCCTGTGTGAGTGGCAGGCAGGGCCTTGGGAGTGGGGGGAAAGAGGCCAAGCATGGGAGGAGCCTCGGAGCAGAGCGGGGAGTGGAGCCACGGTCCGAGCATCTCTTTTTATGGGGGGAGGGGAGGTTTGAGTGCTTGAGCCCTGGAGCACCCATGGAGTTGGCGCCTATGTTCAGCACTATTCTCCCCACAAAAGAGATGTGGCATGAAACCTACACAGGGGTTCCGTCCGCTGGCTCCTGCCAGCCGGGGTCCCAGCTGCCGGCCCTGCTCAGCCTGCTCAGCCACTGCCAGCCAGGGTCCCGGCCGCTGGATCCGCTCAGCCTCCTGGTGGCCTGGGTGAACGGAACCCCAGGCCAGCAGGAGGCTGAGCGGGGCCAGGGCCGGGACCCCGACTGGCAAGGAGCTGGCTGCCAGAACCGCAGACCGGCAGCGGGATGAGCGCCCCAGCCGCTGGCTCCGCTCAGCCTCCTGCCAGCCTGGGTGAACGGAACCCCAGGCCGGCGGACGGAACCCTGGGTGAACGGAACCCCAGACCGTTCACCCAGGCCGGCAGGAGGCTGAGCGGAGCTGGCTGGGACCCCAGCAAGCTGAGTGGGGCTGGCAGCTGGGACCCCGGCTGGCAGGAGCCAGTCCACTGCTGGCCCTGCTCAGCCCACTGCCAGCTGAGTGAACAGAACCCCAGGTCGGCAGCAGGCTCAGCGGCAGCCGGGACCCGCAGCCTGCCATTAAAAAAAAATCGGCTTGCGTGCCACCTTTGGCATGCGTGCCGTAGGTTGAGGACCCCTGTTCTAGTGTATACTGTACTTTATGGTAATTTTCACTATACGCGATTTTCCTCTTACGCGGTGACTTTAGAACCTAACCCCCATGTAAGATGTGACTCCACTGTAGTGTAAAAAAAAATTGGGGGCACTGCTTTTTGGCACCCCCAAATCTTGGCAACCTAGGCAGTCGCCTAGTTCGCCTAGTGGTTACACCGGCCCTGCCCACATATAATAGGCAGGCTTATCCTTTCTCTTCGGTCAGGAAGACTGCCACGGAAGTAAGGCAGTGTTTCCTAGTGGCTAGAGCACTGGGCTGGGATTCAGAAGAGCTGGATTCTGGTCGCAGCTGCACCACTGGGTTGCTGGATGGCCCTGGGCAAGTCATTTCACTGCTCTGTGCCTCAGTTTCCCCATAGTAAAATGAGAATTATATTTCCTTTGTGACACACTTTGATATCTACAAAAGAAATCTACATATTAGAGCTAGGTATTTTCATTATAAAAGAGAGGAAGAACAGGTCATATGTCATCTTCAGTATCTTTACAGCACTCAGCGCAGCCTCAACACTTAAATAATAATAATACCCACACTGACTCTCTGAAGTTTGTCTCCCTCTGACACACACACACTTGTTCACATGTTAGCAAAATGTGCAAATAGTGACCAATTCTTTCCTTCGGTTGGTGCTTTCCACCCCCACCCTTAAAAATAATTAATTTGAAAGCAACCAAAATAAAACTTCTGTTTGAGAATTCCCGCCCTGTAATTGACTGCATTGTACAGAGATCAAAGCACTGTAGAACTATAATGTTCTCAGTCGGTTTTACAATGCGCAGGCACTTTCTGAACTGATGCCAAGATTTTTGGTGCAGAATAGGTCAAAATAACCTCCTCCTTCTCTCTCTTCTCTTCCCCCCAGCCCCCATTGCTAAATAAAAATCTTTATATGAAAATATCAAGGAGGGAGTGTGTATTGGACTAACTCTTCAGACTGATAGTTTTTATAGGCTTATATTTACCAAAAAGTAAAAATTTCATTGACAGATGAAAACAGCCAACAACAGGCCAAACTTTGTCCTAAATTGCACACCGACCCTTGCCTGTGAGGTCAGAATTTAGCCCTAGAAGTTGATGAAAGATCTATCTGGCCAGGTTTTAGCCTGCATGACAGGAGTGGGGAGAAACAGAGAGAGCTAAACTCCAGTCAACTCGCCAACAAGGGAGCCCAGTTTTCAGCTGGGGCATCTTAGTAGGTAGCCCAAATCTTGTTCAATGTTCATATAAGATCTAGGGGAATAAAAGCTCATTTTACATACTGGAGCACCATTCTGAGATACAGAGGGAAGATTTAAACATCCCATTAAGTTTTGAAAATTGAGCCATTAGGGTGTTAAAATAAGTATATTACTGAGCATTTTTTATACCATCTTCTGAGAGAAAACCTCACCCCAAATGCAGAGTTTAAATACCCTAGTCCTGGCTAGCCTGTCTGTTAAATGCTAAATCATCTTACCTGGAAGCAGGGCCACGTTATGGGCCGCTTGAAATCCTACTGATTTTCACCAATAGGAGCGCAGAATATAGAAGAGCAAGTCTGTTATCAAGGGAGGAGAGAGATGGACCAGCACCAGAGATAAGAGAGAGGTCTGATGGAAGAAGGCAGATGGAGAGAAGTCACAGTAATAGGTAGACAATATGTTTGGGTGTATAGTAAGTCATATTTTCTCACTGCCAAAATAGCAGCCCTACTAATCAAGATGACTAAACATTTACTTATCCTCATGCCAGAAAGCTCAATTAGTGTTCAGATGTATGAAAAAGCTTTTTTTAAAAAAATAAATTTATGCCTGTGAATCTGCTGCCAAAGCCAGATGAATGCGGCCCCATTTAATACCCTGTAAAATTTGTATTTAAATGTACCATAGTGTATCCAGTCTTTCTATAACTGATCAATACAATTTGTGTGGCTGAAATACTGAAAACACTGTCTTTCAGCTGATTTGTTTAAGCTACAAAATATAGCGTTTGTGGCAGGCTTGTTTTCCTGTGAGTGTTTTGTAGAAGGAAACAGCTAAGATTGATGTTACAGTAACTGACCATTACAAGATTGATTTTTTTTTTTACCCTAATTTTTCTCATACTATAACAATCCACCTGGAATTTTATATGCATGGTCTTCTGACAGAATAGACTCTTCATTCTGAAATGTGGACAAAGCGTCTTTGAGACAGGAGGTTTCAACGAATGAGGTGTTTTCGCTTTTGGAGAGATTGCCCAGTTTGTGGGGTTTTTGGCTCATCGTATTTTAAACAGCTAAAGCCATCCAAATGAGGATTGATGATGCCTTTCACTAGGTTTTTAAGTAGAACTGGTTGGGAAAAGGGGAGGAGAAGGAGAGCTTCCAATGGAAAATTTTGACTTTTGGGCAAAGAGTCAGAAGCTGAACATTTTTGGCTGAAAACTTTCAGTTTAAAACTGAAAAATTTTGATTCAGAAATTTCACTGTGGTGCCTCCTGGGACTTGTAGTTGAGGTATCTCGTGCCCCCATTCTCCTCTATGGGCCAGCTCCCCAGGCAGACTACATCTCCCATGATTCTCCACAGTGGTTCAGCAAGCGGGGAGCCCATGGGGTATCATTACAGGGAGAGTGACTATGGAGCCCTGCACAATTTCCAGAGATGCACCATAGTAGCTTCCCTTCTTGCTGAGCCACAATCTTGCATGATGGCAGATGTAATCTGGCTGGAGTTTGACCACTCAGACATTAGGTCAGTGGCTTGCTATTGGAGCAGTGCAGTTACACACTTACTTAGATCCTCAGATAATGCCAGGTCTGTTGGTAATTTTGAAGGGCTTTGCCCATTGCTTTGGCCTTAATACCTCTATGAATCACAGTAGGTCAGATTATTTTTTATTTTTGCAGTGAATGGAAGCTAATGTGGTGAGAGGATGGGAGATTATCTCTAGGTATATTAGCATTTTAATATGTCTATTATGAATGATACCCTCCAATGGTTGTAGCTCTTCTTGTTAGTAGTGAGGCTGTATTATGTTCAGGAATAAGGACAGTTCTTGGCTTTTAGTAGGTTAAATTGGTCACTGTGTGTTATAGGCCACCCTTTGTGCCAGAGGCTGAGAGTCTGTTACAGCTCTCATTACCAAGCCTCGTTTTCTAGTTTAAACTGTAGACACTCCTATTTTTAGCTCTGAAGGTCCCTTGTTCAATACTTGGCATCATCCAAGATGGTGGATCTCTCTCACACACAGAGTCGTAAGGGGGTAGAGTTAAGGCTATCTTGATGACCATAACTGTGACAACACTTTTAAACATATGTTTGCTTTTCAAGTGTAACCTTAACTTAATCTGCAGTTCTTATGAAGGCAAAATTTCCACTGAAATCAATGTATCTTTGCTTGTGTAGAACTGCAATACACAGCCCTGAAATTTGAAAAACACTGAAAATAACCAACCCCCACAATCGCAAAAATATTTGACAAGTGGAGGGAGGGTAAAACGATCCCTAAACATTCCACTGTCTTCCTCCCTCCCACTTCTCCCTGCAGTAGAGGTTTACACAGGACTTAATTCTGTCATATTTTTTGAACTATAAAACACTGACAGTACAACAAAGTGACACATTGCAAATGTCCTCTCCAGCCACGAGATTACCGGTATCGGATCATGTGACATTTATAGAATAATAGGAAAAGAAAGCAGATGTTCTTCTTTTCTAATGAAAAACATGCATACGTAGCTACCCTAATAATGTTTGCCTGACCTTGCCCAGTCTGATTCCATAAATATCAAAAGTCTCGCCCAGGAAGAATTCAGTATATTGAAGTGTTTGGAAATTGCCTAAGATGAATCGTAAATAGAATAGTCTGCTGTCTAAATTCTGAGCGAAGCTGACTGGGGAGTACAGTTTCCAGAATGCAACACTCTAAGGTCACAAGATCGCACATGCTCAGTTGTTCACACATGGACCCTAATGAATTATTGAACTACATGTGGGGGGAAGGGGGAGTCATTGAAGTTCTGGATGGGAGAACATATGAGCTGAATTGTCCAAGTGTCTGTCACTTGATTCCCCCATCTCCTAGGCCAGGTAACTGTTCTTTCCATGATATAGTATGAATTGCTAGGACAGAGAAGTTGTTGCACCTGCAATGCCAAGGTACTCCTTCTGGCCTTTGGAAAGTTGCGTTCACTGGAAAACAGGAGTGGCAATGCCTGGCCTTATTGGCAAATTCATTTTCCATCACTGGTCTTGAATGTTAGTTTCGCTTTTCTAGTCCCTTTGACACTAATGGCCTGATTTAAAAAAAAAAAGTCTGTGCAAAGGCACCCATGTAACACAATGGCACTTGTGCATCTAATATGCACGTGCCTTACCAGTGAGCATGTAGATAGAATGGGTATTTGCATGATTGAATAATCTACCACCAAAGTTCAAAAATAAAAAGTCAGGCCCTCCAAGATCATGAAATTAGTTTAAAATCATGAGATTTCTTTTAAAAAAGCAATAGGAAGCCAATTGTATTAATTTGCCTTCTGATTTTTGAGACTTTGTGGTTCATATTTTCAACTTTTTTCTTCACAACCACAAGGCTTAGAAACATACTTCCCCTCTCCTCCCCCCAACCGCCAAATGAAAGCTGAGATTCTCTGGTAATTGCCTGACTCCAAAGGTTTGGGCCTTCAGAAAAACACCACAGGCCACTCATGATAAAATCACAGAAGTTAGCAACACTAGCATGTGCAAATGTCTAGTCAGATGCATAACTGCAGTGCACTGTTGCCAACTTTCACAATTTTATTGACTGTCTTGTGATATTTGTTGTTTTTCTTAAAGCAATGAGAGAATGAAGAGAGAGGCATGAGAACCTTAACTTTTGTTAAAAAAAGTAGTTTCTAGCTCTTATGACTGAAAGCTTGAAAATGTGACCCCAAATAGCTCAGAAACCCACAGACAAATAAAAACAATCCCACATTTATTATTTTTAATATTTTGTTATTTCTAAGCCAATCTCATGATATTGAAGGGCCTGACACATGATTTTTTAAAATCTAATTGCCTTGAAATTTCTAATTCCTCAGACCAATTTCGCAGTGACGATCCTCCCATTAAATTACTCCCAATTCCTAGACATAAGAATGGCCATACTGGGTCAGACCAAAGGTCCAGCTAGCCCAGTATCCTGTCTTCCAACAATAGCCAATGCCAGGTGCCCTAGAGGGAATGAACAGAACAGGTAATCATCAAGTGATCCATTCCCTGTCGCACATTCCAAGCTTCTGGCAAATGGAGGCTAGGGACACCATCCCTGTCCATCCTGGCTAATAGCCATTGATGGACCTATCCTCCATGAACTTATCTAGCTCTTTTTTGAACCCTGTTATGGTCTTGGCCTTCACAACATCCTCTGGCAAAACATTCCACAGGTTGACTGTGCATTGTGTGAAGAAATACTTCCTTTTGTTTGTTTTAAACCTCCTGCCTATTAATTTCATTGGGTGACCCCTAGTTCTTGTGTTATGAGTAGGAGTAAATAACACTTCCTTCTTTACTTTCTCCACACCAGTCATGATTTTATAGACCTTAATCATATCCCCACTTAGTCGTTTGCTACCCCCTTCATTCTGGTCTATACATCAGCCTCTCAACTGGTGTAAATCAGCATAGTTCCATTGACTTCAAAGAAGCTGTGTCAATTTACACCACTGGAGGATCAGGCCCACCTTTTCTGCTTTGCCAACTTCATATCTGTGGGTAAAACACACTGGGAGCCAACTAAAATTTCAACTTGTTGAATGTTTAACATGTTCCCCCCCCCCCCC
>NW_020664417.1:87206371-87212466 GCF_002925995.2 Terrapene triunguis | reverse complement strand
GTAGTGGGACTATGAGACAGCAAGATCTTGACGTGCTTTATACTGCCTTCCATGAGAGAACCTCAGAACGCTATAACCACTGTAATGGACTAAGCCTTCCAAACCCTCTGTAACGGGGTGGCCAAACTACGGCCCGCGGGCTGGATCCAGCCCGCGGGATTGCCCCTCGTGGTGCCGTAGGCCCCGCGCCACTCTTAGAAGCGGCTGGCACCACGTCCCTGCGGCCCCCGGGCGGGGGGGACAGAGGGCTCCATGCATTGCCCTTGCCTACAGGCACCGCCCTCCACAGCTCCCATTGGCCGCGAAAGGAGAACCGCGTCCAGTGGGAGCTTCGGGGGAGGTACCTGGAGGCATGGCAAGGGCAGTGCACGCAGAGCCCTCCACTCCCCAGGAAGGGCTGCAGCGCTTCCTGGAGCGGCGCAGGTCGGGGCCAGGGCAGGCGTTCAGGGAGCCTGCCCTGGCCCCGGTGCGTGCCGCTGCCACCCTGGAGCCGCTTTAGGTAAGTGGCGCCAGGCCGGAGCCCGAACCCTTCCTGCACCCCGCCCCCCAACTCCCTGCCTGCACCTCGCACCCCTCCTGCATCCCAACCCCCTTCCCTTAGCTCCCTGCCTGCACCTCGCACCCCTCCTGCACCTCACACACCTACTACACCCCAACCCCCTGCCCTGAGCCCTCTGCCTGCACCTCGCACCCCGCCTGCACCCCAACCACCTGCCCAGAGCTCCCTGCTGTACCCTGCACCCTTCCTGCACCCCTGCCCTGAGCCCCTTCCTGCACTCTGCAACCCTCCTGCACCCCAACCCCCTTCCCTGAGCCCCCTCATACACCCCAAACCCCTCCTCTGCCCCAATCCCTTGCCCTGAGCCCCTTCCTGCACACCACACCCCCTCCCGCACCCCAACCCCCTTCCCCAGCCCTGCATACAATTTCCCCACCCAGTTGTGGCCCTCGGCCCAAAAAGTTTGCCCACCCCTGCTCTGTAAACTAGTCCTTATTGCTTCTGATCCTCAGCTGATGCACGTCATTGACATAGCACCAGTGACATCACTGGAGATACATTGATTTCTTCCAGCTGAGGCGGGTGTCACTATTGCCAACCCCAAAAGTTCAGAAATCATGAGTTAGACTCTCCCTTCCCCAACCATTAGCATTTTCTGCCTGTCTTCTATTTTTGTATCCCCCCTGCCCATCCCTCAATGTGTGTGTAACAAGTGTACTGTTTGACACCATTTGCAAACGTATAGTGAGTGAAGCAGTTTTGGCCTCTGCGGTTGGAGCTCTTGCTAGAAGTTTCAGCTGAGATCAGGGTTCTGTCACGTTAGATGCTGTACAAACACATAGTAAATGACAGTCTTTGACCAAAAGAGACTACACTCTAGTGCAAAGTGTGGCATAACTCTTAGAGGGTGACAGAGCCATAGTGTGTTAGCGTGGGCCTCAGCAGCACCTAATCTGGCAGACTCTTTCTGAAAAACTGTGTGGCCAATTGGATGAGATTTGGTGATATTTTGTATTAGAAATCTACCGGCTATTCCAAGCTCTGTCTGAAGTCACCTTAAGCAAGCTATCAGTTATCTATGAGAAGATCATGGTTCTTACACCCTAGGAGCATGAGGCCATGGTTCTTAAGAATTCTGAGAAGCATTTACTCTTATGTGTGAAAAAGCTGGAATGAGAACTGTCCCCGTCTCTGGGCTTGCAGCTTAGTCCACCTTCCCCTAGACTACAGGGAAAGAGTTGCTCTCTGCATATGAAGGTTGGAGCTTTTTATGTCATCACAAGACTGCCTGCAACAAGGGCCAAAATGATGTTTGCTGTGTGAGGACATAAACACAAAGAGCCAGGCTTTAAGCAGCAGAGAACTCCCCAACCAGGAAGTTTCCATATTTATTAAGCTCCCTGATGCAACACAACCTGGTCCCCCTGGTAACTGTGAAGGTCCAGGAATTCTATACCCACTACACATCTCCCTTTCTTTATAATAGAGGATTAAATTAACAACCAATGTATGTACACACAACAATTCAAAATAAACTTCAAATTCCTTAAAACTATTTACACTGGTATGTTCCCTTATCAATTTCATTTAAAGTCGTGAGCAATATTTAAAGATCAGATCTTTTGGGGCATGGAGGTGGGGGGGTCTGATCAATCTTCCAGGCTATGTTCTCACTTCTGTTGAATGTGTGCATGGAGTTGCCTGTGGAGAGGGCTCACTTCTTGACAGAGCAGCTGCAAGTCCCAGATTCTCTCTTCATTGTGTTGGGAAATACTGAAGATAAACACAATTCCTCCAGTCCAGTCCAGAGAAGTCTTTTTGGAGTCTTCACTAGGTAGGATCTGGGAGTTTCTGCCAATTTCCAAACAGTTCCAAATGTCTGGGAGCTTTTGAGCCAAACTTTGTTCCCTGGTCTGAGTTCAGGTAGTGCTTTTGTTATGTGCCAAACATTGAAGTTTTGTTGCTGCCAAATTGTTATTTCAGCATCCTGTTTTCAAAACTCCTTTAGGTTGGGCCACTTAGGTTTAAGCTGTATCAATGTTACAGATAAAGTTGACCTTAGTCATCTTGCCATCAGACATTCTGCTGAAGATAGTCCAGACACAAGCAGTGTTCACCCATGTGCCATGAATGCTTTACATTGGTCCACTGATTTTTGCAGAAGTCTTTTTAAAGTCTGTACTCCTTTCTCCACCTCCCTATTTCCTGCTGGTAACGTGGACCACTGGTATGAAGTTCAAAATCAAAGTTCTGTGCAAATGCCAGGAATGTTTC
Source organism: Terrapene triunguis (assembly GCF_002925995.2). Classification (NCBI taxonomy): domain Eukaryota; kingdom Metazoa; phylum Chordata; order Testudines; family Emydidae; genus Terrapene; species Terrapene triunguis. The sequence goes on along the minus strand of NW_020664417.1, from coordinate 87,209,693 downwards.
AGAGGTAAATTGAGGCCCATTATCAGATATGTGGACTTCAGGAACTCCATGTCTTGGAAATCTTGCCATTTAGTTTCTGGATGACCTGTGTTGATGAAGTCTGTATCAATATAGCCAAGTCAATACATCTGGAGAAATAATCAAGTACAATGATGTTGGTGTATTCTTTCCAGAAAAAACTAATCTGTGGCTACCTGCTGCCAACGTCTGTCAGGTAGCTTTGTAGAGAATAATGGTTCTGGTGATATTTTTTCCTCATTATATATCTCACTGCCTTCTACTAAAGTCTGAATTTCCCTACTTGTGCCACCATGCAGGTTGTTGTGCTCATGCCCTGCACTTGTTTATACCTTGGTCTCCCTGATGGATTTTGGAGAGCATCTCTTCCCAAAGTACCATAGGTGTAAGAAATATTTGTCCTTTCAAAAGCAGGCCATCAGCCATGGGAAGGTCATTTCAGTCCTGCCTATATGGTATGTCTAAATTTGGTATGTCTGTTGGAAGTTGACTCTTTTGAAGCCACCCCATCCCCACCCTCTTTGGCAGAGCTGAGTCAGTTTCTGACGAGTCTTGTCTTTTAGTTGTTCATCTCTAATTTGCTGAAGTTGGCTGGCAGATGCTAGAATTGCTACCACAACGTGGTCAATGTAGATTTTGACATCTTTCTCTTCAGCCTTTTCTTCTTCCATTGATGGCTGCTCAATTGGGGCTCTAGATAGTCTGTTGCTACTAGTGCTTTTCTTGGTATCTGTTCAGTGTTGAAAGAAAATTGCATCAGCCTTAGTTGAAATCTTTAAATCCTAGGTGGAAGCTCATCCCGTGGTTTGGAACCCAATAATACCCACTAAAGGCTTGCGGTCTGTTTCTGTGATAAAATTCAAGCCAAACACATATGCATAGGCCCAAGTGACTACTAGAGCTTCCTTTTCATCTTGAGTATACCACTGTTCTGTTTGTGTGAGGCTTCTTGATATGAAGGCAACAGATCTCTGATCTCCTTCTGGCTGCTTCCTAAACCATATGAAGATCCATCTGCTGCTACTGTTTGTTGGATATTTTATTGAATATTGTGCCAAAACAGGTGGAGATGCCCGTAATTTTTATTTTCGTTGTGTGCTCCCCCAGATCCACATATTGTGACCAATAAGAAGATCACTTAAGGCTTTTCTTAAATGAGCTACATTTGGAAAGAATTTCAAAAAATGTTTTGTCATTCCTAGGAATGTTCTTAAAACAGAAAGATCTGTGGGTTCGGGTAAGGTGAATAGTGCCATCAGTTTGTCTGAATCCAGCTGAATTCCCTGCTTCTGAATGGTGTCCTACAAATTTGGTCTGTTCCTTTCCAAATTCACATTTCTCATTCCGAGTGAGACCTGCTTGTTGGAAGCATCTCAAAACTGCATATAGTCACTCATCATGTTCATTTTTATCTCTGTCATATACCAACACATCATTTGCATGCCAAAGGATACCAGGTAAACCAAACACAATAAGAGAGATTCTCTTTTGGAAATGTTCTGGGGTTGAAGATATGCCAAATGGAAGACAATTGAAACAGTTCTTTCCAAAGGGGATGATGAATATGTTTATGGTATAGGTTCTTTAGCAGGGCGGATTTGCCAGAAGTCTGCTGTAGCGTATGATTTTGAGAAGACTTTGGCTTCTGATAACTGAGCTAATGTCTGGTCAATTGCGGGAAGCATGTGTCTTTTTCTGCACATGCTTTTATTAAGTTGTGTAAGGTCCACAAAAATCTGGATTTTGACATTGGTTTTTGGTATTAAAACCATCTCCGCACACCAGTCAGTGAGCTCTTCTATCTGAGAAATAACCCCCATATCTTCCCTTCTCTTTCATTCTTCTTTGACTTTCCCAAGCAAGGCATGGGAATGTGGCATGGGGCTGTGAAAGCAAAAGGAATTACTGGTGGAACCAGTTTTATTTTTTACTCCCCTGACAGATTCACTAGACCTGTGAAGAGTTGTGAATACATCTCTTGTACAGTTTTCTTTTTGCTGTTGCACTCTATATGATTTTATAAAAATATGCTAATGTAACTGGAATATGCTTCATAAAAAAGGTCTCTTGTAAGGTATCATTACAAAGCTTATAATCTACTGAGTGAACATCCTATTTGTATAAATGTACCACCCTTGTATCTGAAACTAGAAATATGAAATATAACTCTGAGGGCCTATTGTAATTATGCAAAGTGTGGGCCATTAATGATGGTTTGAGATCTTAATGACCCCCATTAACCAGGACAATTGACTGCAGATGGCTGTGTTTTACCTGTGAGTCTTCCTGTATACATGTGTGCTGGCAAGTGGGTAATGAAGTCTTGCAGTGACATGTGATCATGTCACCTGAACGGGAATCCATCTTTAACCTGGTGTCTTTCCATTGAGAAGGAGGGGATGGGAACCCAGAGAGGGACAAAGGATTCCCACCTTATGCAAAAGATATATAAATGGGTGGAACAAACCAAAGTGAGGAGCCATCATGAGGAATCCCCTGGCTACCACCTGAGCTGGAACAAGGGCTGTACCGGGGAAAGGATTGTGCCCAGAGTAGGAAGGCATCCAGTCTGTAAAAGAAACGTATTGAAACATCTTTCAGGGTAAGATATTATATGTACTCAATTGTATTACCGTATTAGGCTTAGATGTGTGTGTTTTATTTTATTTTGCTTGGTAAATCACTTTGTTCTGTCTGTTACTACTTAGAACCACTTAAATCCTACTTTCTGTATTTAATAAAATCACTTTTTACTTATTTATTAACCCAGAGAATGTATTAATACCTGAGGGGAGCAAACAGCTGTGCATATCTCTCTATCAGTGTTATAGAGGGCAAACAATTTATGAGTTTACCTTGTATAAGCTTTATACAGGGTAAAACGGATTTATTTGGGGTTCAGACCCATTGGGAGTTGGACATCTTGGTGTTAAAGACAAGAACACTTCTGTAAGCTGCTTTCATTCAAGTCTGCAGCTTTGGGGCAAGTAATTCAGACCCTGGCTCTGTGTTGAAGCAAACGGGCGTGTCTGGCTCAGCAAGACAGGGTACTGGGGTCCCGAGCTGGCAGGAAAAGCAGGGACAGAAGCAGGGCCGGTGCAACCATTTAGGCGACCTAGGCAGTCGCCTAGGGCGCTAGGATTTGGGGGGCTCCATTTTCTTCGGCAGCGACCGCGGCGGCCGGATCTTCACCCGCCCCGGTCGCCGCCGGCATTTAGGCGGAGGGAGCTAGGGCAGTGGAGCACGGGGAGGGTCGCCTGCAGCAACGGGGGGGCGGCACACAGGGGAACTCCCCGCCCCAGCT
>NW_020664417.1:87199590-87206271 GCF_002925995.2 Terrapene triunguis | reverse complement strand
CGCTCCGGGGGGGCGGCAGACAGGGGAGCTCCCCGCCCCAGCTCCCCCCTGCCCCACCCCCGCCCCGGGCACGCCATGGGTGCTTCACTTCGCCCGCCGCCCAGGCTGGCGGCGCCTAAGCTGATTGGCGCCGCAAGCCTGGGAGGCGGGAGAAGTGAAGCAGCCACGGTGTGCTCGGGGAGGAGGCGGAGCAGAGGGGTAAGCTGGGGCGGGGGGGGTGCCTCAGGGTGGGGAGCTGCCATGGGGGGGGGCGCCTCAGGGCGGGGGCTCGGGGACGGGGGGGGCGCAAGGTGGAAGTTTCACCTAGGGCGCGAAACATCCTTCCACCGGCCCTGGACAGAAGTAGTCTTGGCACATCAGTTGGCAGCTCCCAAGGAGGTTTCTGTGATCTAACCCATCACATCCTAGGCCTGTGAAGAGATGTGAATCCATCTCTTGTACAGTTTGCTTTTTGCTATTAAACAGATTCCAGTTTCTCTACTAGGTGTAGTCTTTGTATGCTGGCAACCCCGATAGGGGAGTTGTCAGTCCTTGTATTATATATATTATTTGTTGAAGAACTTTGTCCTTTCTCCAGTTTCCCAGGGAACTGGCCACCAATCTCCAATATGTTGTTACTAGCCCCAATAGAATCGTATTTGGTCTTTGCAGAGCTCTATCCCAGGATTGATTATACTCTTTTGGGGGGATGCGGATTGCAGTGACTGCTGCTTCAGTATTAATTTTAGATGTGAGGTTTTGACCATATAGATTCATGCTTGTGGGCCAAGATATTGTCTGTTCTATTGAGGATATATAGTTCCTAGAAGTTTGGATTCATGTGTCATCTGATAACACACTATCTTGGATTGTTTCCCCTACTCTTTGTGACCTGCATGCTATTGTAAAATATCCCATTGTGTGGCGCCTCTTCTGCTGGACTTTGTTGCTAGCAGTGGTTTGGGGTCTTGCCACATCTTCCACTGCTTTTCCAAGCTTCCCTCCTATTAAGGTTCTTTGCTCTCCCATTCTCTAGCTGTGCACTGTTCCTATGTGGTAAATTTGGTCTGTCTGCTCCTTTTACATTTATGACTTCTCTCTTTACTGTGTCAATAATGTTTGACACAGTCTCCCCTATGCTGCTAGCATGTAAGGCTGTGGCTACACTACAAGGCTTTTAGCAACACGACTGTGCCACTACAGCTGTGCCGCTAAAAGGCTCGCAGTGTAGCTGCTGTTTGTCGGCAGGAGAGAGCTCTCCTGCCAACAAAAAACTTCTATCCCACCACAAGCAGCAGCAGCTTTGTCGGCAGGAGAGTGGTCCTGCTGACAAAGTGCTGTGCACACCGGCGCTTTTCGTGAGTAAAACTTTTGTCATTGGGGGGGGCGGTTTTAACACCCCTGAATGACAAAAGTTTTGCCGACGAAGTACCAGTGTGGACAAACCCTTAGCCACGTTACCGCTTCTTTATAGTTTCTCGCAGTCTCACTTTTTCTAGTGAGAGATCTGGCTCTAACTGAAGCTGTGCTGATAAATTGGTGTCTCTTATACCAACATCTATCCTGACTCTTATTAGTTCTTCCTTTAACATTCCGTATTTGCGATGTTCAGCAAGACAACGAACTGCAGTAATAAGTCTCAGCTATTTCCCTTTGTTCCTGGCACCTGCTGTTACATTTGACCCTTTCATATATAATATTCTGTCTGTCTATGACAAGGGCACCAAAACCTTCTTTCAATTTGGAGTATTCCTCCTTTTCCTCATCAGAGAGGGGTATCAGCAGTAGCATCAGATATGGCAAATATCAGGGCATTTACCTGCTTCCTCTATTAAACCAGAAGCCATCTAGAATTACTCAATTCTCCAGATCCAGCAAGTCCTGAGTTGCCAAAATTAAACTTCTCTAACAGAGCTAACAGGGCTCCATTGCTGCACTGAGACAGGGCTCTGCCTCCTTCCTGCTGCAATTGTCACAGGTCTCATGGGTGGTGGGTGAAGCTTCCCATTGGGGAGGCTAGCCCCTTGTCCCGCCTTTTCCGAGTCAGGGCAGTGGGGGCGGAGGGGCTGAGAACTCAGTCGGGGCTATGGAAGAGGGGCTGAGAGCTCAATCCCATCCAGGATTGAGCTCTCAGCCCCAGCCGGGACTGCGGTGCCACCCCATGACCACCACCCCATCCATAACCCCACCCCATTCTGCCGCTTCCCCTGGGCCCTGCCCTCATTCCACCCCAACTCCGCCTTTGCCCTCCAAGGCCCTGTCCCCACTCATTCCTTTCCGCCCTCCCCCCACCACCACCACTGAAGCTCAGAGACTGTAAAAGCTCTGTGCCGGCTGCAGAGGGAAGCGAGAGCTCCTCCAGCCCCAGGGCTGTGGCAGGGGGAGATTTTTCTGGGGGCCCCAAATTGGTCAGGGGCCCCATGCCCTAATCTGCCCCTGACACCCCCCCGGCAGCACGAGGTTTGGGGTGGCTTAGCCTCCCCCAGCTTCCATTACACGCTGCCTATAACAGGTCTCCTCCCTGATTTTCCATTTCCCTCACTCACCAATCTGGGGGCCTCTTTTCTTTCCTTTAAAGGGATTCACTCACTTCTGACACCACCACGTTACATGAGCACACAAACACAAAGTACCATGCTTTAAGCAGCAACTAGAGAACCCCCCAGTGAGGAATATCTCCCTTGAGTATTAAGCTCCCTGTTGCAACTCATCCTGACCGTCTCTTGTAACTGGGGCCAACAGGAACTCAGACTATATCTACTCCCGAGTGGTGATAAACATGCTACAGTTGACAGCACTTGTATCTGACAGAGTGTATCCATTTTACAGACATTTATTTAGGGATGTCTCCGTTTAACCAGTTCAACCATTTGCATTTGCTTCTTTGCCACTCAATCTAATAAGGTTTGCTAAGCAATTCCCAGTCTCTCTGTGCTTTGACCTGATGCACCCCTTTCTCCAGACATTGACTGGCATTGTTCTTGAATTCTGGTGAGTGAGTCACACTAGCTTGGCTTACTTGCGGATACAGACTAACACGGCTGCTACTCTGAAACTAGCTTGGCTTGTTTGTTTGTCTCGGTGAACATTCAGAAAATGAGAAAAACATTTACTAGAAACAAAAGGAGAACAGTCCCTGTGTGACATGTCAGGCCAGTGCTGGCACTTCTCACTGTGCAACTGGTAGGACTGTGTACATCAAAAAACGTAATAATACAGAGCTAGAGAGAATTCGCCGATTTTAAGGCCACAAGACACCATTAGGTCATCTAGTCTGACCTCCTGTATATCACAGGCCACATAGAATTTCACCCAGTTACTCCAATATGAAGCCAAATAACCTGTGTTTGACTAAAGCATCTCCCAGAAAGGCATCCAGTCTTGACTTCAGAGATGGAGAATCCTCCACTTTCTCTGGTAGTTTGTTCCAGTGATGAATCATGTTAAAAATGTGTGCCTTACATCTATTTTGAATGTGTCTAGCTTTAACTTCCAGTCTCTGGTTCTGGCTAGGCCTTTCTCTGCCAGATTAAAGAGCCTTTTAGTACCCAATATTTTCTCCCCTTGAAGATACGCATACACTGTAATCAAGTCACCCCTCGACCTTTCTTTTTATTGATCTGCTTAGCTCAAAGGGGGACATATAATCATTGGCCTAGGAAAAAAGACAAATAGCAGTATGGGGTTTGAAGAGGGACATAGCTCAACCATCACAATTTACCATAGCTGTAAGTATAACGCCGACAGAGCCCGGTCATTGGTGGGTGGGATCGAACCTGGGACCTCAGTGCATGAGCCTCTACTGCATGAGCTAAAAGCCATCTGGCTGTTAGCTAAGGCTGTAGAGCAGACTCATTAATCGCTCTCACGTGCTCTCTCTCCCTCTCTCCAGCCACTAGTTGGGTCAGAACACCACACCCAGGTGTGTGGGTTACATAAGCAGGATTTGTATTATTGTTTTCATTTGTATTACTGTACAGCCTACTGGCTGACCAGGTCAGAGCCCATTGTGCTTGGTACTGTACAACTGTATAAGAGGCGGTTCATGCCCTGAAGAGCTTACATAGCTTAAATCAGGGGTTCTCAAACTGGGGGTCCTGGGAGGTGATTACATGGGGGGTCACGAGCTGTCAGCCTCCACCCCAAACCCAGCTTTGCAGCCAGCATTTATAATGGTGTCAAATATATTAAAAAGTGTTTTTAATTTATAAGGGGGGTCGCACTCAGAGGCTTGCTATGTGAAAGGGGTCACCAGTACAAAAGTTTGAGAACCACTGGCTTAAATAGACAGGACAGATGAAGTGACAGGCAAACATAGAGTTTACATGACTTGCCCAAGGTCACAGCCCCGGTCAATGGCAAAGCTGTGAACAAAGCATAGGTGGGTCTCTTGAGTCCCAGGGCAGTGCCCTATCCACTGGACCAAGCACTTTCTCCCATTAAGTTCTCCTACCAGCTGTATTCGTTTTCCACTGTTTGTTTTCTACCACTTCTCCTACCCTGATGGTCTGTTACCTTTTATTCATTGTGTCCCCTCTCTGCATTAGATTGAGGCATTAAACCCCCTGAGGCAAGGTCCTTGTCTTGTGATGTCTGTAAAGCACCATGCATGCCAATGGTGCCCTGTGTAGGATGATGGTTGTTATTTACTATTTCTATGTTGCCATGGGTGTGAGTGGAATTTTAAAGAAAAAACCTTGCCCTGATTCACTTACATTTTAACCCATTCTCATGGAAGTAATCCTTAATGTGTGCCAGTGTATAGGGCAATGGGCGTGGGGCCAAGTTAACACAAGTCTTCATGCCTCAGTTTCTTCACCTATCAAATGAGGGAAATGAAAATTTACCTTACTGTGGAAAGTGTTTTGACATCTACAAATGAAGAGTGCTAAGTAAGAGCTAAGTATGATCATCATGTTTGTTCACATGTTCTTCTGAAGAGAATGAGACCAGTTGCCTGTAGGAGAAATACTGTCAGAGTTTGCAGGCTGGGGGTCTAAGTGGTGGTGTTGATAATGTGAAGCCATCTTGGTTGCAGACATCCCTTTTAATCTCTTTTTAACCGAAATAAATGTTTCCCAAATTAGGTAAGAAAAAGAACCGCCCCTACAAGTTCAGAGAAACACATTCTCAACAAGGAACGCAGACGGCTCCTGCTTTGCAGCATATCTGCAAATGGAACTTGCCTGCATTAAATATGAAAATCTTAGCGTGGTGTCCAAATGGACCTGCAGTGCATCCTTCCACCCAGCCATTCCCCCTCCCCCTTTTTTTTTTCCTGCCTTGAAATCCAGGTTGGTTTGTTGAAATAAGAAATAAACATAATGACTTTAATGGGATGAGCTTGCAGGGCTGTTGGCTGAGTCAGGCCACCCAGCTAGAGTTCAGTGAAAGACAGTCTGCACCTTATAAGGTCAAGAGATGAAGGCATTTAAAACAAAAAATAAATGTATAAAAACATGAAGGCCATGGACATATTATTTAAATCACTGTGCAGGCAATTTTTTCCCCCCAGGATAAAAACTGAAGTATGCAAGTGAATATAACATCTAACATTTGTTAAACACAGATTGAAGCCCAGCCAGATAGTATTGAAAACAAACTGTGAATATTTTAAATGGAGTGAGATATAAATGATGGAGTAAGTAAAGGGCACATACCACATTAAAAAAAATATTGGATAAAGTTCAATTGCTATTCATCTTGGAGAAAGTCTTTGGAGTTGAGCGATGCAGCTTAAAAGCACTCAGACGTCTATTATGGTCGGCAAGCTTTTACAAGGTTGGGGTAGAATAACACAAACAAAACAGGGGTTTAGGTATTGCCTACTATTCAATAAGCATGATTCTGGAAAGCAGAGGGGAGAAACCTGGGATTGTATTAGGCAATGGATGGAAGGAGTCCAGCATGTCAAGAGTTCAGTTGCTACTTCTAGGCCTTAAGTGCTAATAAAATAAGCTCCTAAACTGCTGAAGGCGCATGTCCAGCCCACAAGGCTTTCCAATTGCCCAGCAGTTATTTCTTTGTCTGATGCTGCATTTTCAGCTCAGCCTCCCTGCTCCCAGTATTTGGGGCTGGTTTTTGATCTGCTCTGTTTTTGAAAGCAAAACTGGTGAGTGGCGATTCCTCCTGCCTGGAAAGTGTCATCTTTCAGAGGATCATTTGAAAACCTCTATTTTCTTTACACTAACTGGATTGGAATGGACAATGCCCATTAGTCACTGACTGATGCATAAGCTGAGAATAAAATATCCTACACAAGCATACGCATCCTGGGCCAGATTCTGATCTCAGCTATGCCTGTGTGAATCAGGAATAATTCTGTTGAAGTCAATAGGCCAGATACTGTGAATGGAGAATAAGGCCCATTTACAGCAGATGAGGATCTGGCCCACATTAAACTGTTGTCAATGAGACAAGAATTAAGAACAATATGACTGGCTTGGGCCTGACACTTTTTTTAATTATTCTAAAATGTTTGGATAAGGTTTCCCCCACACATAAACCAGGGCTGGCTCCAGGCACCAGCAGAGCAAGCTGGTGCTTGGGGCAGCAGCTTGTAAGAGGTGGCATTCCGCCCAATCCTAGGGCAGCACGGCCGCTTTTTTGTTGTTGTTGTTCCGCTCCAGCCGCCCTGTAGGGGGCGGCAGCGCAGAGGACGGGAGCGCCCTGCAGCAAGCCTGGCAGGGCAGCCCGCATCCT
>NW_020664417.1:87191115-87199490 GCF_002925995.2 Terrapene triunguis | reverse complement strand
GAATGGTCTTGCAAGACTGTAAGTACAAGTATACAGATTCAAGAGGCATGGTTAACAGAACTCTAACTCTGAACCCTGTGTATCATTGTTCCAATGAACCCAATCCCTTCCCCCAACAGCTTGATTTATCCCTCTTCTCCTTCAGTCCAGACATGACAACTCTCGGCACCACTTGCATATTGCTGTTTAATTTTAATCACATTGTTTAAGTTTTGTTTTTATTCTATGCTCATGTGTCTGTTGCCTATGAAAGCTCTAATGCAACCACATCATTTAATGGTGCCACATCAAAAGAGCCATTTCGATGCACTCTCGCAAATGCTCGTTTGTCACTTTAGGAGATATTAGGCACATCTTGCCTGTTTGGCTATCGCTACAGGACCTGTTTGCAAGGGTGGAAGGCGACAATATTTTCCCAAAGAATTTTGGCTCAAACGAATGACAGGGGCTCTTTGTGCAGCCTCCCAGGAGTCCTTCTCACCCCCACACTGCCCGTGGAATAAAAAGCAAAGAAGCACGCTGTTTAAATATGCATATAACACTGCACTGTGCAATAGATTATCTGGCATCACCATTCTATTGAGTGCAAGGAAAAACAGTCAAGATTTTTAATTGATAATTCAGAAAGACACCCCATTGAATGGTGTTAATAATTACATCTGCCCATTCTGAGCTCTTCATCTACACAGGGGTAATAGAGCCTGTCCCTCAGGGACGGGAGCCCAGCTGAGAAGGCGGGACACTAAGTAAAGGAGTTGTAATTTGTATTTTGTCAACAAAAGCTGCTTAATCCTCCAGAAAGGCATCCTTCAGAGAGGCAAGCCTTTGTCCTGAGGTTTTCAGAGTGGAAGAGGGGAGGAGGGGAGAGAGAAAAGGGAATTACTGGCCACATGTAATTTATGGTTGAAAAGGTTCATTTATAGCTATCCCACCGTTGTATGCTTAGCCTGAGACTCCTACTAGCTCCTCATTCTCTCATCAAGTTTGCCTTTTGTGGCTATACGAATGGTAATGATTTGAGGAGAGGTTGGTCATGGTTATTAAGTGTCATCTAGCGTGATCAGAACTGAAGTCTCAAACTGATATTCATGTTTAAATAAATTTCACTAGCATTACTTTTTTAAGCTCTCTGAAATAATCATCTAGAAGCAGGCAGTCATGTTTCAGTCATACTTTTATTAGCCATTTTTCAGTTTGCTTTCACTAAATCTCCATTGACAAAGGATCCAATATTTTTCATACATAAATATATGACCAAACTGGAACCTCCACTCTAGACTCTTTGGATTTTGGCAGTCTAAATCTACCCTGTTTGTTTTTGGTTTCAAGTCAGATCCCAAACCAGAAGGGATGTATTTTCTGGTTCTAGTTTGGATGCAGCTAAAAACCTCCTGGACTGTAGATGTCAGGAAATCTTGCAGTAGCCGCTCACTATGTCGGTTTCAGAGTAGTAGCCGTGTTAGTCTGTATCCGCAAAAAGAACAGGAGTACTTGTGGCATCTTAGAGAGCTGGAATCTCAGGAGAACAGATATCAGGACTTTGGTGCTGTCAAATCCAAACTGGAACCATATTCCCTGGTTCAGCTTTGAACCTGAACAGTCAACGTAAATCAAATCCTGATCCAGACCTAAATACGGCCCCTATTCCTTTGTGTGTTGACAGACTGACTGACAGACTGATGGTCTGTAGACAGATGTTACGGTAGGGAAACAGCTTACCTGAGCATGCTGTAGGCTAGGTCTACACTACAGCGGGGGGTCGACCTAAGATACGCAACTTCAGCTACGTGAATAGCGTAGCTGAAGTGGCGTATTTTAGGTCGACTTACCTGGCTGTGAGGACAGCAGCAAGTCGACTGCTGCCGCGCCGCCATCGACTCCGCTACCGCCTCTTGCCGCGGTGGATTTCCGGAGTCGACGGTAGAGCCATCAGGGATCGATTTTATCGCGTCTTCACTAGACGCGGTAAGTCGATCCCCGATAGACCGATTGCTACCCGCCGGATCGGCGGGTAGTGAAGACGTAGCCGTAGTTATGCCTGCTGAGCTAAGCCTGTATCTTTGCAAGCTGAGGTTCACAGTTTCTGGTGTCCATATAACCCATGCCCCAGGAACTGTGCTTAAGGACCCTGTCCCCCAGGACACAGTGTCTGGGGTGAGAACAATAACAAATGACTGGCAATGGGGAAATGGTCACCAAAAATGTTGCATTGAAACCAGTGGGACTTACTAGCATGCTTAAAACTAAGCACTTGCCTAGATCCTATGGTGGATCAAGGCCATAAAGCCCATGCAAGGTCAGAGCAGTGAGAGGGAAGGGATCATTCCTTGCTGTGGGACCCCATCGCACCTAAGCTAGATGATGGATGTTCTCATGGGCAAGGGGTCACTGAGGAAGAACTTGGGTTCTGGCACCCCATCTCTTGAGTGTGGGGGACACAAGAACTGTGGTTGCAGGAGAGCCAACTTTATAGGAAAGCAACAAGCAAACACAGCAGCTAACAAAGATCATGTAACCCATGGTGTGTGAGAGTAGGGCAAGGAGGAGTCCATTACAGGATGCAACACAGTCACGCACGTTTTTTTTTATTTTAGCTGCTAAGAAGGGAAGCAACAGCCTATCTAGGATTGTATCACGCAGGAGTGTGGAGGTTGGGATTGGCATGCCTATGGCACTATGATTTAGCCTTAGTTCAGATATACTGTATATTTGATTTAAAATGTTCTCACATCAAAACTCTGCATCTGAATACACCCAGGCTTTGGGGGTGCTCAAAATCCCAATCCAGAGTTTGATCTGAATGTTGTCAGTGGGCTTGTCTCCATAATGGACTGAAGCAGAAACTCAGATGTGACTACACACCAACTTGAACTGTAAAATCAATAGTGTGCGAAACGGTAGTGGTACAGTGGTAAATCAGGCCCCAGAAATGGATCTGAATTTGACCATTTTAACCATCTCTCATTTTTTATTCCTTACTTCTGTTTTCCTTTTCTCTTCCCTCTGTCAAACTTCTCCCTTCTCTATATTAATCTCTCTCCTTCCTCCTATTCTTTTCCCTTCTCTCTCTGCCAGAGCCCAATCTCATAAAATGATACGTTTCATAACTTTCCGGGAGGGTTTCTTTTTTCTGTTTAAAAGAAAATTGACATGTTTAAATAATATAAAGTTTGTGGCATAAACTCAAAACTGCCGGCTGATTTAATTTGTGGTTTTCTACTCACAAAGAAACTTTTTTTTAAGTGAAGTACAAAAGCAGAAAGGACATTTCTGGGACAAAAAGAAAAAGCACCTCACGTACCAATCAATGTTTCTGCAACAGCCTAATAACTAAGCAATTTATATGACATTTATCGCCACATACATTCAATAGGAGATTCACTTATGCCGTTATGCTGCTCCATATACTGTGTGCTGTGGAAGATTGTTTCAATTAAATGCATTATTCTGAAGATCAATGGGACTAAAAGGTTAGTATCCTTCAATCATTGCTAGATTAATTCCACATTCTCCTCCTCGAGTGGACAGTTTTTATGCCGCATGCACATCTAAAACATCAGTGTTTGTTTATCTTGTTGTAGCTGTCCAGTTGTTAGCTTCATCACAATTTCATTTTTCATCACGTTTTTAAATAAAATACAATGTTTCTCCTCATGCTACGATTTAAGTTAATTCAATGAGGTGTGCTGCACTGATTGATGTGGGTTTGCTTTACAGAAGATGTCTGTCTGTTGTCAGCATTTACAAACCAGTTGATCCAAGTATATTCTTGGAAAGAGGGCTATGTTTTTGTTCTTCACTTAGCACAAAGGAGCCCTGGTCTATGACTAGGGCTGCAAGGTGTGACAGTAACACAAATAAAAAGTACTAATACACCCTATACAGAAACTTCAAAGGAACTGAGGCAAACATGTTCACATATGGGTCCTCAGAGTTAGGTGCCGACTTCCAGATTTAAACACCTAAATGAAAGCCTTCAGATCTTATCTGTGGCTTTGCTATTTGTGAATTCTGCAGCACCAGTGCACACTCGTTCCAATAAAGCCACACCACAAAAAGTATTGCTGGATATTCCACAAGAGTTCCCTTGGCATCATTAATTTGAGAGGAAGGATGCTCCAGCCTGGGACTTGGGAGTCCTGGGCAAAATACCTTGCTCTGCAACAAACTTCCTGTGTGGCCTTGGGCAAGTCTCTTAGACTCTCTGTGCCTCAGTTCCCCACCGGTAAAATAAGGATAATAGCACTTCCCTACCTCACAGAGATATGGTGGTGGGGTGACTGCACACAGACCAAGAAGAGTTAATGAGGCCCAGTCAGCCCCACCCCATTACCAGTGCAAGGTATCAAGCCTGGAGGGAGGAAATAAGAGGAAAAGCCCAGCTCTGTAGTAGCTGACTGGAAGAGGGAGAAGACGTCTTGAGCTAGCCCTGTGAACATACCCTGGCTGGGGCTAAAGCCTAACCAGAGACGGCCTTGAAGCAGCTTTCAAGGAATGATCAGCTAGGGCTAGAGCTAACGAGAGACTCCTAAGTGGCAGCACAGGTGGGCCTGGTGCAGAACCTTTCTATTTCTTTTGTTCCTCAACTAGTTTGACTCACCTTTGTTTTGGGACCTGCAAAGGAATCAGCCAAGGAAGAGGCTGTGAGAGGCCTAGCTGCAGGTCACAGTAGGAAGTAGCCCAGGAATACAGAAGAGGGTCTGAACAGACCAACCTCATCTGCTTCATAAGGGGCCCTGGGCGGGGTGGGCCTGGGTTCCTCTACTAGCCCTTGGAGGGCATGGAGACCCTAGAGCTAAACCTGGCCGGCATGAAGTTGGGCCAAACCACTTGTGTGATGCCACCACCAGGCCAGTGGTCTGTTGGACTTAGATTTCCCCAGAAGGACTAAAAACGACCTCGCCAGACAGCCAACTACTGGGAAGAGACCACCACAGTGCCTGAGTGGCTGTCGGCACAAGGTGCCAAAGGAGCAGGAGAGCTGCCACACCAACCCAGCCATAAGAGGGTCTGCCTGTGATGAGAGGACACTTCCACAATGAGGCTAAATGAATTAAAGTTATTGAAGTGCTCAGAGACCATGGTGATGTGGGCAGGGCCATACAACTGTCAGAGAGAGGTCATTTTGATTTAATGCTTTTAGGCTTCATTTATGCAGTTGACTGCTCATATCCTGGGACCAACACTGCTACAACAACACTGCAAAAAATACAAAATATAACAGAGAATAAGTTTCCAGAGAAGGATGACTCCAAACCAGAGGACTGGCTCTGGACTCCTTGAACGTTGGGGACATCTGGAGCCAGACCTGAATCCAAATTTCATGAGTTGGGCCTAAGGACCTGATCCAAAGCCCACTGAATTTAGGATTTGGATCAAATTCCTTCTCTAAACTTTGACTCAAGCCCCTCCCTAGGGGTCCCCTCCCCTTTGTTATTGTCAAGGCTATACTGTGGATTTCCCATCGAGTTTGATCCTGTATAAATTATAAAGCCAGAAGGAAGCATCTAATTCCAGTGGCTTTCAACCTGTAGTCCCCAGACCCCTAGGGGTTGGCAGACTATGTCTAAGATTTTCAAAGGAATTTGCACCTCCATTTGAAATTTTTTAGTGATCCACAAATGAAAAAAGTTTGAAAATCACTGTTCTAATCTGACCTCCTGTATAACACAGGCCACAGAACTTCCCTGAATTACTTCTTGTTTTAACTATATTATAATGCTGTTTTCTAACTACATTTGAAGCTACTATTGTGTCTCTCAAAACTAGCTATCCATTTGTGTGAGTCTACACATTCTTATCCCAAACTTGAGTCCACGCCAGACCTGAACCTCATAAATACAACTAGTGGCAAATAATATCGATGATTATGAGTCAAATTCCTCTCTGGTGTGACTCCATTGAGGTCAATGGAATTGCACCAAGGATGAACTTGACTCCTCATTGTAACAGGTACAATAAAACTGTTAGTTCAGTGATCAGTTTGTGCTTCTGGGATTGTATTAGGACAATGACTACGTTGCTACCTGGTTATCATTTAGTGTCCAGTCTGAGGACTGACTCAGATCTCACAGGTGTAGCATAGTTAACAATTTAATTGTGAAAAAAGAAGCAAGAGCAGTGTGTTGTAACAGAGGTGGGGGGGGTTTGTCCAGCAAAGAATATATAATATTGACTGACTTTGATGCATATTTTGGTTGCTAGGCTGCAGGTGCGGTACCCAGTGTTACTAGCCTGGTGAATGCTATTCAGAGGCGTCATTCTCTGTTTACTTTTCTTGTTTGTTTCATTGGTAACTATTTACATTATTTTTCTTTGCTTTTATTATACTGAGGGGGGACCAGTTTGTTCTTGATTGTAAAAAAATAAATAGTTGGACACGTACCTGAGAAACCAGAAAAACAAGATGTGAAAGTTATCTCAAGGGAAATGCTCTATTATTACAAAGCCATCAGTAAAAAGGTAACTGCAACTAACCCCAGCAGGCTGTAATCGCTTCTCACTCACGCTGATCGTACACCACTGTAATTCCATTGGCATCACCCGGGATATTCCTGAATTACACTGGTGTAAGTAAGATCAGAATCAGACCCACGATTTTCTCCTACAAAAAGGATGAGACCATTTGGTATAGATCACAAGAAACTCTCACCCAAACAGGAGTTGGACCAGGATGGCCATTTAACAGAAACATATTTATTAAACTACACTTATTGGGCCTGAATTTCCACTGCCTGGCACCTTGTACAGTGTTACACATGTGTGTAAAGTGAGTGAAGAGTGGGTGGACAATGCTACCATTTTGACCTGGCAGTGTTTTATGCTCACTCTGCACAGACATAGAGGAATATACAAGCCATGTTCTGATCAAGGGAAAGGTAGTAGAGAAATCCCATGTACACCTTAGCTAGGACTACTACAACTAGTAAGTGACCAGATTTTTATTAAACATATCTGTGCTGGAGTGTCTCTGAAGGATCTGGCCACCAGCATGCAATAAGTCATGCCCCTTTAAAGTCCTTCCTCATTTACACCACTGATACAAATATACTTTTAAGATTAAGATTGGATGGAGAGTCAGGAAGACCTGGGTCCTATTCCTGGCTTTGGCACTGAGCTGCTCTGTGACCTTGGGCAAGTCACTTCACTTCACTGTGCCTCTGTTTCCCCTCCCACCCTTTGGCTTGTTTGTTTAGACTGTAAACTCTTTAAGGCTGTGGTATGAAGGTAATAAATTATTCTCATGGAAAGACAATAGGTCTAACTCAAACAGGCTCCTTAAGAAATGTGCTAGGGGAAAATCTAGCCTTCTTAAAGAGCCTTACCACTCTGGCCAGTCTGCACTACAGGTGCATAGCGATGATGCTGTAGCTATGCCACTGTAACCTCAGAGTTACACAGACTACAGCAACAGAAGGCATTTTCCCATCACTGTAGGAACTCCACCTCTCTGAGTGACAGGAGCTAGGTCAAGGGAAGCATTCTTCCATTGACTTAGCTGTGTCTATACCGAGAGTTAGGTTGGCATAGCACTGGCGCTCTGGGCTGTGTAGCTTCATTGACATAAGTTGTAGGTGTAGATCAGGCCTATGTTAATTTAGATTTCACGCTTCCTTGACTGCCAGGAGCATCATTTGCTACGGGGCACTGGGGACAACTAGCCCCCCTCAGAATTTTCATAGCTCCTCACTAGCTGCTGCAGAGGTATCTCCACTGGGCCTGCAGTAGGGTGACCAAATGTCCCAATTTTATAGGGACTGTCCCGATTTTGGGGTCTTTTTCTTATATAGGCTCCTATTACACCCCTCTTGCTGTCCCGATTTTTCACACTTGCTGTCTGGTCACCCTAGCCTGCAGGAGCTGCTGTGGGGTAGACTAGGCGAGGGCTCCTAATTGCCACGTTGTCAGAGCCACCCCCTTTCCTGGCCAGTCTGACAAGAAACAGCAGCAGTGGCCTGGGACAGAGTTGAGCATGGAGCAAGCCAGGTCCCAATCCATGCCCTGGGCCGCCCATTGGTGAGATACCCCTAACCCCCATTGGGTAGAATGCAAATTCTAATTGTTCTTTCACTACTTAATAAAGTATCTGTTTACTGCTTGAAAAATGGAAGTTTTGCGTCAAAGATTACAGGACCTTAGCTGCCCTGTATAGCTTTTCTCCTGATTTGCTACAGATTAGGGAAGAAAGTTAGCCTTGGGATTCAAACCGAAGACTGAGCACCATTCCTGGCTCTGCTGCTTGCTTCCTATATTAGCTGAGCAAGTCACTTCATTTCTATGACACTTTTCAGAGTAGCAGCCGTGTTAGTCTGTATCCGCAAAAAGAACAGGAGTACTTATGGCACCTTAGAGACTAACAAATGTATTTGAGCATA
>NW_020664417.1:87175621-87190715 GCF_002925995.2 Terrapene triunguis | reverse complement strand
AAAAGATTGTCAACATGACTGCAATTTTCCATGGTTTTTTTTTTTCAAATTTTCCAAAACATGTTTATTGATATTTTCATCAAAATAGATTTCAGAATCATTATTGAAATTTTTCATTAACCAAAAACAGGTTTTTTTCCGCAAAGAATGCCTCAGGATCTCTGATAATGTACCTCATGATAGTTATGGGGGGGGGAAGCTATCAATTTTCTAGACTCAAGTATGATTTCATTACTACTTCAGGAAAGAGAAGGATCAAGATGATAATAAAAAATCTTTTCTAACCAATCAGGAGTGATTGGCGTGAAGCAGTTATCTGCTCTGCCTGTGACATTGTTCAGCTCAGAGTTGTGGGTATCTGTGTATTTAACTAGAAGAATTTAAAAAAAAAAAAAAAAAAAGGGGTTTGCAGCTTGCTTCTCTTGAACAAAAGGAACATCTAATCAATCAAAGCGGGAGGATTGCTTTTAACAGGGGCAAATGAGTCATCAAAGGTTTTCCAGCTTAGAAAATATTTAGAAAACGAGGGGCTAGCACTTAAAAAGAAAAGTTACAGTCAATCTGTAGAGTACCCTCAGCCCTTCAGGGGACCCAGTCATCCTGGAATAGACAGCTATGGGGTTTCTTCCTTTTAAGAGCTTCATACTGATTTCTGAGAACCTTGTCAACAGATGTCACCAGGTTCTAAAGCTGAGCCAGTCCTGGAATGAAACAGTTATCCTATCCTTAAAAGCAGGATTAGCTGGCCAAAGTGGAGCAGAAAGCCCCTCTGCACTTTTTAACACCTCGTGAACAGATCCGGCTGCCAACAAAAGGCAAATCCTAATGTGTAAAAAATGCATAATAATGAGGACTTTGGCTGAGTGAAATTCCATCATGGATCAGCTGAAATTGCCTTATGCAACTTGCTGAGGGCTTCATGCTATGCTAAATGACCTTTGTACCATGTAAAATGGGCACTGCGGCAGGATGCAGTGAAACCCAGGGGCTGGGCTGCTCTTCCCCCCCCCCCCCCCCCCCCCCCCCCCGCCTCCCAAAAAAAAGCTTGTCAAAAATTCAACACCAAAAAAGAGAACGAGAGCGAACTGTCCTGTTGAATTTTTCATGGATTATTTTGTCAGGAGAGAAGGAAAGTTAGTGTCTATGGTGGATCTGGGGGGGGGGAGGGGGGAGCAGAGGGATGACGCAGCAAAAGCAGGATATGAATATCTGTTCACAGGTGCCTTGTGAGAAATTGCAGTCCAGCACAAGTTGTAATTCACCCTGCCTTGCAAGTTTGGACCAGAGATTTCATTTCACACAAGAGGCACGACCCTCCTTTCCCTTGCACAGTCTAACTCTATTGACCGCAGTGAAGCTAACCCCAATTTGCATTAATTGAGGAGGACTGGGCCTATGGTATTTTGGGGGGCTGATTTTTCAGAACTGCAGAGCACCCACAATGCCAGTTAAAGTCAATGAGATCCGCAGGTGCTCAGCACCTCTGCAAATCAGGCACTTGGTGCCTTAAAACAATTATTATTTGCTATTGGTGATTTGTATTGCAGTAGTGTCCAGAGGTCCCAGTAAGAACCTGGGCCCCGTTGCACTAGGCACTGTACAAAAGACAGTCCCTGTCTCAAAGAGCTTACAAGATAAATAGACTGGGAACAGACAAAGGAGGAAGGGGATTGGGCACAACATACAAAGCTATCAGGGTGCTGCTACGTCCGCCAGAGACAAGGAACATACGAAGGAGATTAGAACAATCAAAATATGTATGTATTTTAAATACACACCATATCAGTTTGTTATATGTATCTGTTTTATGTACCTCTTGGGCTGGGTTTTGCTTTAAAGGCCAGAATTTTCACATCTTCAGTACCCACAATCAGGCCAGACTTAGCGGATCTCAGCACATTGGGTCTGGCCCTAAGTGCCACAATGGGGGCTACTGGGTGCTAAGGACTCAAGACAATCTAGCCCTCATTACAACACCTAACCTCATTTGAGTGTGTGATCTACAGGTAGGAGGGAAAAGAGAAGTGGAATTTGGAACTCCTGGGTTCTCTTTCTAGCAATTCCATGGTGTGATCATAGGCCATTGATTTATTCTCTGAGCCTCAGTTTGCCAATCTGCAAAATGGGTATAACTCTTCTCTACCTCCCATTGGTGTTGTAGGCATTACTGTCAGTTAAGCTCCACTAGATCCTTGAAAGAAAGAGTGTGACAGAAGTGCAAAGTATTATTATTTATTAGATCTTCTTCCCAACCAAAAGGTAATAAATTCTTGCTTGAAAGGTTATTGAGCAGGTTACTCCATCAATATCCCTTACACAGTGTCTTGCATTTTCCTCTGAGGCACCTTGTACCTGCTACTGTCAGAGACACAATAATGGATCACTGGTCTAGCCATTATAGTCATTCCTATGTTCAAGTTGTAAAGTAGAAATACTATGTCCTATTCCCCAGTGCTGATGCAGGGAGATACAAGGAGATCACCCCAATGAAGGTCAGGTAGGTAGAGTTGACACAGTTGCTGTCCTTTGAGGTGTTCTGATGATGGGTGAAGCTCTGGATTATAATCAAGTGGTGGCGGCTGAAGGGATGCACTGAATCAGTGCCTCACCCTGGCAACTCCTTGTCCAAAGCCAGTCCCACCCTCTATGGGGATTTCACTGGCTGCCTTGGCAATGGGCAGGTTGCAGCTGCTTTCCACTTTTAAGCCTACATCCTCCTCCCAAGCAGATCTCCCACTGCCAGGACCATGCTTCACAGGATCCAGTAGAAACCTGGCCAGCTGTAGGCTGCATCCAAGCTGGCTTGCTGCAGCTCAGGACTGTAGGCACAGGTAGGCACAGGTAGCTTTAAGTCACCTTCATACCCCTCCGACCACAGGGCTAGCTGGCTAGTGTGAAACAGCCCATCCTTAGGGCTGCTGTGTTTTGTGCCATTTGCCAACAGCCTTCAAGGTTGCCATTCATAGAATATCAGCGTTGGAAGGGACCTCAGGAGCATTACAGCAACTGGGGATCGCAGGGGCAGAGGGACACCCCAGACCCATCCAATATGCTAGGAGCCAGAAGAAGGAATGTAGGTGCCTTTGGTAGTTTTCCTAAGCAGGAGTTATCCTCCATTGGATCCACCAGGTTTACAGACACTTTGCCCGGACCCAATGCAGCCACAGTGTGGTGGAGAAGCTGGTCCTAAGTTTCTAAAATGCTGCTGAAAGTGAGAAGCGCTGTGCTAGTGAAAGAGACTCAAATGACTTGTGAGGATGAATTTCTATACAGAGTTTGCTCTTAATGTGTATGTCGTGTATTTTACCTCCCTTTCTGGGTGTATGTTCCTGAACATGTCCCACTCTGTTGGCCTTCCCCAGCATTCCTTGAGAATCTCACTGTTCAGACATACTGTGCTAATGGCACCACACTAAGGATTTAATGGCACTTTTCCCATGCATGCAACTCCAAAGACATGGAATATTTACTTTAATACAGTGTGCAAAACAATGCCAAATAGTCTTTCCCAACATATCAAGAAGTCCTTGCACAGCAACCTCTTTCTTCTTCAGTTCAAAGTGCTTTGGCACTTCAGCTGGAAAATCCTTTAAATCTACATTATATATGCCTTATTTAATCTTTTCGGGGGCACTGACAGCCAGTGCACGAAAAAGAGATTTTAGGCTGAAAGGAAAGCTCCTTAGTTCTGATCACTTCTTGGGGCAAAGTTACAAATAAAATTAGAAACTAATGTGCCAAAAGAAAATGTCACTTTTATGTGTCATTTTCTTATGCCGAAATGGTTTTGGTTGGCCAATTGCCAGCTGGATTAGAGATGGATTTAAGCCACAGAATTCAGATCCCAACCTGTAGTTTGAACACTCCAAAGTTGGGTGGTGTTTGGACCTGGGTTTGCCATTATAGATATCAAGGCCAGTTTCAAAGTTTGTAGACGGGTTCAGGTTTGGATTTTGAGAATTCATGCGGTGTTTGTCTCTCTAGGATGAGCCACTGGATTGTAAGCATCTTGTACATAAAATGTTTGTAAAAGAGTAACTTGAGCCAAATTCATGCTTGGCATAACTGCATTAACATCAGTGGAACTAGATCCAAGAGCAGCTAAACCCTTTATGTTTTGCACAGAGCAAATATCAGGAGAGAAATGCAACAGGGAAACCCATTTGTATAGAATTTGGATATAGTTTGCTGTCATGAAACTGCATTGATTACAGCTGCCCCTTGCAATTCAGCTGGTTCTAAGTTTTGTCATTAACTTACCAGTCAGACCAAATTCATTCCAAGGTTCACCAAGATTCATGAATCTTTCGAGGGCCAGTTAAGCAAACCTTGCTGATTTATGGCTTTGCAACCAAAGCCTGGACAATTTGCAGTTCTGTATGGTTTCAGTGAAAAGCTAGGCAATACAGTGAAAAGCTAGGCAGGTTCAACTGATTTTTTTCCCTTCAGATTGAAACATGGGAGCGGGTGCAAAGCTCCATGGATGAGCACTAAGGAGAACGTTTGCAAGGGACCCCTGTGAAGTGAAACACCTGAGTTTTGTGCCGCATGAGCTTCTTTAGAAATATGATGAAAATCCCAAATCATTTCAATACAGCAAAGTGAGCAAAGTGCAATTCTGACTGCTGATCAGACTCAGTCCTGCGGGGAGCTGAAACAGCACCTGAGAGTCTGTGCAGTCTCAGCTCCCACTGAAGCTGAGTGCATGCAGCAGTGTGCAGGATCAGGCCCATTGTGAAGCTGTTCTGTGACATCAATGATTTCACCATGGTCTGTATCCTGACATCCTTACTCAAGCAAAGTTCCCTTTGGACCAAATCCTGAATTAGATTTGACTCGGCTTTTACCGATGGTAATCTACCCGAGTAGGAATCTTGGGATTTGACCCATTGATTTCAATGGCAGTTTACTTCATTAGGAGTTTTGCCCGAGTACATGCTGAGAAAGAACTTCAAAACTTAGCCTTAGGAGAGGTAGTCGCTGTAATTCATGAACTAACAAAGCTGTGCAATGCTGATTAGACTGGGGTGCATCACAGTCTCATACTCAGACTTGCATCTGAAGAAGTGAGGTTCTTACCCACGAAAGCTTATGCTCCCAATACTTCTGTTAGTCTTAAAGGTGCCACAGGACCCTCTGTTGCTTTTTAGTCTCATACTATTTATTTATTGGACAGCTTCACGAATGCTGATCATGATTTCCCCCTTCACAATCAAATGCCAAAATATAAAGGCATTTTCGCTTATTTGACTAGAGTGCTTGCATAGCAGACTAGTCCAAAAGCCCATTTGATGTTGTACAACCTCCAGTCATATTAATTTTTTTTTTTTTTTTGGTCTCTAGAGAAAAAGGATGGTCTTGTGGCTAAGACACTGGCCTACATCTCAGGAGACCTACATTCAGTTCTTGGCTCACCCACAGACTTCCTGGATGATCTTGGGCAAGTTACTTAACCTCTCTGGGTATCAGTTCCCCATCTGTAAAATGGGGATAATACTTCCTTTCCCCTGTCTGTTGTCTATTTAAACTGTAAGCTCTTGGGGCAGAGACTATCTCCCTGTATTTACATATAACCCGTGCTGGCTTGGTATGGTGCTCTGTCCCCCTGTGGTGGCACCTAGACTATCTAGCGATTAATGAGTCTGCTCCAGCCTTCATTAAGAGCCATGTGGCTTTTAACTCATGCAGTAGAGGCTCATACACTAAGCTTCAGAGGTCTCAGAATCGATCCTGACGACTGGGGTCTGTCAGCGTTACACATACATCTATTATGGGACCCGTTCTGAGTGGGTGCCCTTTTGTACTATTGTAATACAGATAACAATAGTATTTTATAGGAAGCAACTTTCCCTGTGCTTTAACTAAAGGTCTGTTGAGTCTTCCCATTCCACAAGACTGGCACACTACCAACGCATATAGCACCTCCTAAGTGAAGGAAACAATATTTGTTTTGAATACGTTTTTTAAGAAAAAGCTTGTTGGCAAATTGCTCCTTATCTGTACCACAAAGTTAATCAACACGTACAAGGTACATGCAAAGTAATTCTAATTCTGCTATGCTGAAGACTGTGGCTATTAGGTGGGGCATGCATTTTAATTTATTTCAGTAGTGCTTCATCCTGCTCCAAGTGTCCCAGATAAGACACTCAACATCTAATTACTGGGAGGAAGAAATGGGGAAGAATTTAATGTGTTTCCAATATAATATGGTAATTTGTACTGTAACATCACACATGTTATAACATGTGGTTGATACCTGAGCAGAAGCTGAAGAGCAAACATCCACTCTGAATAGGCACAAACACCTGTGTACTAGAATTTCTATTTCCTACTAAAACAATTGAGCTAGATTCTGACTCTGGGCACAGCCCTGAGCGAAGGCTGCTCTGTAGGCAGCTCCACCTTGGGAGTAGACCCAGGACAGATTGTGTCTGAGGCCATGTCTACACTAGCATTTATGCCAGCAAAACTTATGTCGTGGAGGGGTGTGAAAAAACACACCCCTTAGTGACATAAGTTTCACCAGCATAAGTGGAAGTGTGCACAGCGCTATGTCAGTGGGAGAGCTCTCTCCCAGTGGCATAAAGTGGCTACATGAGCGATCTTACAGTGGCACAGCTGCATCGGTACTAGTGTAGACATGGCCTTAGATATACACCTCTAAGTCACAGTTTCTCACCTACTTCCTCGGGGGGGGGTAGTAATTGACTACATGTCATTACCAGCAGCAAATTACTACCCATACTGCACTAGTTTGGCTGTGCTGCTCAGTGGGGAGTGGAGCCATGTCTCTGCCCATTCCTCACCTCACCCACCATGACCCACCTGCTCCAGAGAGGGAGTAAGCACATGAGTGGTCCAACTTAGTCCTACACGTCTGGACCCAAAGTCTGGGTAGCCGGCATAGGGGTGTAAGTGGGAATTCTTTTTACTGTGTGTGGTGCATCGTCTGAGTGTCAATCTAAACCTTAATAATAATAAGACTTTGTACTCTTCTATAGTACCTTCTATCCAAAGTTCTCAGAGCACGATACAACCATTAATAACCTAGCTAGTGCAAAAGGGCCACAGGGCAACAGTGAAACCAACCCAGAAGTTTTCTCTGTCTTAAGTACTTATTGCTGTAGCATCTGAGTATCTCACAGTCCTTAATGTATTTTTCCTTTCCATAGATGGGAGAAGAAGTGACTTGCCCAAGGTCACACAGTCAATTTGTGGAGGGAAGGAACCGAGCCTGGATCGCCTGGGTTATATGTGAGCACTCATAGAGTATCTTGCCCTCTAAGTCGGAATAAGTTTTGGATGAGCACTCAGGTTTTGTCCAACTATTGGGCCTGATTCTCCTATTACTTAAACCAGCTTTTCACTTGTACAATTCTACTGAAGCTACTCCTGATTTGTACCAGTGTATGCAAGATGAGTCACCTGAAACAGGTGTAAATGAGGATTAACACTCTAGAAGTAATTGGAGCAGTACCCATGTTACTAGGCCTGGTTCTAGCACTAGCTCCAGTTACTTCGGTGGAATGACTCTCCTTTCCACTTTACATAGAGGTAAATTAGTCCTGCCATGAGGGCGGGGGACTGGACTCGATGACCTCTCGAGGTCCCTTCCAGTCCTAGAATCTATGAATCTATGAAAATCAGGAATCTCTGAACATGTTGGGTCAGATCCTCAGTCGATGTAACCTGGAGTAGCTCTGTTGGGGAGCCATGTCAACTCATCCAACCTGAGCATCGGGCCCTTTGAGGTTCAGCTACCACTGCCTGATCACCGTGCCTCCCGATTGCCTTTATTAAGGGTCTTTTCTGTGCCATATTAGAGGGCGAAATCCCTTTAGGAGATAGATTGTTCTCTCTTGTTTCCGCTGTAGGCAGAGTAGTGTCTTTGTTGCCACTGTGCAAAGTAAACATTTTTTTTCTGTAGCTGAAAGCCCAGGGCCATTTGGGCAGGGCTTCCTCAGCTCTATCTTGCTGAGGCGTTTGCTTGAATGCTAGGAATTTAATTTGCCTCAGAGTTACACCCCATAAATGACTTTCAGTTAAATGTTTGAGCTGTTAGATGTACAGTTTTTTTTTAAAGACCTAACACCATTTTAAAAAAAAACCTTTTAAAACAGCAAACAATGCAAAATGCTGTGCACTTGGAATATAGTTTTTCAGTTCACTTTTATTATCATACCTGGATCTCTTGGTAAATCCAAGCAGGTGCACCCCAGCTAGAGTAGTGTTCTCCCCCATAACAAATGCCACAGCAAGCATTCATGCCCCATGTTTATCAGAGAGAGAGGTTCCCGGACTCTGTGCTCCCACAGTGATTAGATTGGACTGTTGAACCAGTGGTGTTTGGACAGCTAGGCCTTTAAATCATCAGAGACAGAAGACAAGCTCCAAGAGGAGAGCTAGCTATTCACGCTGCATGGCGCTGATAAGAACAAGAGTCTGGTTGATAAACCTGGAGAGACTGCAGGAATCGGTCCGATTTTGAAATGTTAATTATGTCGCCATGAATTTCAAAAGAGGATGACACGGAGGTACTTGAAGGGTTCTTTTAATATTCTGGTCTCTGTCCCACTGGTGGAAATCCAGGAGTGCCAGTGGGGCTACCCCAGAATTACATTGTGGTAAATGGGGTCAGAGTTGGAAACTTCATCTCTTTCATTTATTCTCACTTGATCCCCACCACATACCCACCTGAACCAAGGTCAGTTTGAATTTAACTACAAGCTGGTTTCATTGCAATAAGGTTTAAACAATGTTTTGAGGCCATAATCAGTTCAAAGTCTGCAAGAAAGTTCCGACACAAGGGTAACCAGTGGGAGGCCTATGGGTGAAATAAAATGCAGCCTGCCAAGTCCTGCAGAATGGCCTTTGGCCACCCTCACCTCAAATACAGAAGGACAGACCGCACCAAGTACAGCTCTCTGTATTCAACACTCCATCTGGATCAAAGCGGTCTTCACTCAGCTAAAAGTGCCTTTCTGGGGCCTGTAGTCTTTTGGGGCTGAAAGCAGTTATAATCTGTTCCATTATATGAGTTAAAATCAGCCCTCAAGCTCCCGGCGAGTTGTCAACGCAGCCCTTCATTGGATAAAGTTTGTAAACCCCACTTCTGGCAACATTAATCTACTGTGTGCACATGTGAAGGTTTCCCAGGGTGTATTCCCAGGATCCCAGGAGGAAGCATCTCCACTGATCTGTAATGTAAGGATATTGAATTTGTACATGCTCTCCAGAAACAGGCTTCCTGTATTCATCATGCAATGCAGCCTTGGGCCCATAATACAGGCCTAGGATATAATGCATTGAGAAATGGACTCACTTGAGGCTAGAAGCTATGATCTTAGTAGAATGGCTCCCTGGAGATTAGAAGAACAGAGTCTGGTTTTCCAGACTGAAATGAAAACGCACAGCTGCCAGCCATGCCTTTACAGCAGCAGAGAGCTGTTGACCCCTTGCTCTGGGGGAGTGTTCTTTCCCTTCTCTCCTTGACCTCCCATACTCTTGCAAAAAGGCCCATTCCCAGTTCACACTGCCCAACCCTTATTTTTGTTTAATCTACATAAGACCTGATTCTCCATTACCTTGGGTCCCTGTGTTGTCATTTGCACCAGCACAAACTGAGGGGTTGAAATGCTGCCATTCTGATTCAGCAGCATTTTACACTCCTTATGCACTGGGGGAACTGATGACACAAGGTGCAGGGCAATAGAGAATCAAGCCCTTACCCAGGAGGCTGAAAATTAGACCTTCCAAGTGCTTTGCCAACATGAGTCATGATCCTCTCAATTCTCCTGTGGGGCAGGTAATTATTATTAATTCCATTTAACAGAAAGGGAAACTGAGGCTGGGAGAAGAGAGAAGAGAAGTTACCTAAAATCACAAAGTACAACAGGGATTAGAAGGCTGGGATGCCTGACTCTGACTCAAACCCAATCCACTAGACAAAATTGCCTCTCGAGGTACTACAGTAATAGTATAGTAAGCCTGCACAACACTAGAGCATACTGTAGTGTCCCTAGAGTGTTTATGGACCATTGCTAGAAAACAATATTGTATTTTTATAAGGGAAAAGAGCCCAGTTAATACACTGGCTAATTAAGAAAAACACCCTTTTAATATCTGTCTTTGTGACTCATCGTTGGAGAGCTGGCTGTTGCTGCTGGAATGAAATTCTTTGCTGATTAGTCTTTAAGGGCTTCCCAGATAATTAAATAATGATTTCTCTCACCATTCATTCCAAGTGACATGAGAGCCTGGCAGAGCCAGCTAGCATGGAAACCTGGTATGTTTTCCCAAGCCGGATAGGAGCTTAGCTATCCCGTGGCTAATCCGGTCCTTAAGACCAAGCCGCAGACTCTCTGTACCAAGGAGTAAGTTGTGTCACCATTCACAGTGCTCCAGGGGTTAGTCAGGGTTTGCCAAATCCGATCTGAAAAACTCAAATGAGGGCAGGTTTTCAGATAATGAAATATTGAAGTAAGGGTGGGGTGGGCCTGTGCAGATAAATAAGGACGTTGGCCCTGAGCCTCTGAAAAAATCAAACCTTTCCTGAGCTTTGTGAAGGCACAATTACATTTAAAATAAATCTGCATGCCTCTGTGCTTTCTGGTTTTGTCCAGGGCTGGTCCTATGCTGCCCCTGGTGCCTGGGAGGAGTTCACTGTGAGCACCTACAAAACTAACGCATTAGCTTCCTTCAAATCCCCCCCTCAAAACCGTCCTTTTTGCGATGCTTACAAAAAAATGTTTCATAATGGTTCGGCAGAGACCACTGCCTGTCATGCTGACTAATATTGTCTCACTGTTTCTTTACACCACCAAAAGTAAGAGTAAAAGCAGGCCCTTAGGGAAGCAGCATGGTCTAGTAGGACCATGGGCAAGTCATCTAAACTCGAATTTTCAAACTTGGGTGCCTAAGTTAGAAACCATCATACCTATTAAATACTGTAAGTAGCTTGATTTTTCAGAGAGGCTAAGTACATGCAATTACTGAAGTCAATGAGAGCAGCACGTCGCTCAGTATTTCTGAAAAATCAGGCCATAACTTACATCCATATTTAGTCTCCTGAATACTCTGCGTGCCTGACTTTGGCACCCATCTTTGAAATGTTTGACAGTCACAGTCTTCTGTGCCTCAGTTTCCCAATAGGTAAAATAGATGATGATGATGACCTACAGCTCAGAAGGGTTTTATGGGGTTTAATTAGGTAGGGCCACAAACATTACAAAAGAATTACAACTGCCCCACAAGCTTGGCATTCTTATATCAATTTAACCAAGGCACAGAGAGGTGAAGTGAGTTACCCTAGGACAAAGCAAGTCGGTGGCAAAACGAGAAATAAAAGCCAGGAGTTCTGACTCTCCTTCCCCTGCTCTAATCACTAAACTAAATTTGTTCAAAATATAAGGCAATGTGGTGGGGGTGGGGTAGGAAGCTAGTTGATAGAAGGACGGTTTGGCTCAGACCCCTCTCCTAACCTTCAGACCATGGAAGCAATGTGCATTTCAAAACATTCCGTGAAAGGGGGTGGGGGAGAAGACATATTTCCCCCATACAAAAACTGCATTCAATAGCTTTTAGAAGGATGGCACTCAGCCTGACAAAAGCCAGGAAATTCAAAGCAAAGGGCGACACTCTGTCTTTAACTTACATTTTTATGCCTTTTATTCCTTTCTTCTCAACAGTGCAAATTAAGGACAGGGGGTCAAATCCATCCCTTGTGGAACTTCACTGAAGTCAACGAAGTTCCACCAGGAATGATTATGGCCCAGCATAACAGGCTTAAGGTCAACGTTTCTGGGCAGTTTTGAAGCTGAAACCAGACCTTTCACTTTCTGAGCATAGATTTCCTCCTTAGCCTTCATTCTTTGTGAGGGATGAGATGTTAACTTTACTAAACTCCTCAGTGTGTCGAGGTGGAAGAATCTTCCCATAAGGATTTTTACTAGAGTGCCTCACAATTCCTTCCTTCTGGAGAAGGGTTTGAGAGAGATGGAGGTGCTGGTAGATAGGAATCGAAAGGGGACCCTTCATGAATTGATAACATTCCCTTTGATCTGAGAGGAATGAAATAAGACAGAACCTTTTGAGATAAGCTGGGGAAAGAGAGCAAGCCAGAGCCCACAGGCTGTTTCAACAGGGGCATGGAGAAAGAGGGACCTTCAGTTAAACATAAATGCTGAGAAACATTCAGACTGAGGGTGCCCAGCCAGGAGATTTCTTACCTACTGACCTTTTTAGTCAGACAAGGTATTTTTTTCCATCTGTTGAAAACACAAATACCTCCATTAGAATAACATTGAAGCTTTGACTGAAGTCCCAAAACATCAGGAAGAAATTCAAAGCTAAGACTCAAACACCGCTCGTCATTCACCTTTGCCTACACTAGAGAACCATTCATACACTCCCAAGGACAACTCTTCATACACTCCGTGCCCATGCACAAAAGAACCCCAACCTATTTACATGCTTTCTAAGAACCCTCTGAATTAGCTTTGAGCAGGTTTAAGAACCAGTTCAGTCTGAGCCGATTTATTGCTTGTATAGAGCTGAAATAGCTCAACTAGTCCTACTAGCCCACTACCGTGCACTAGAGGCCTTTTGACATTTCCTAGAATCCACTGCTTCTGCCATCTGTGCCAGGAGCTGTGGTATAGGTATCCAGAGTGCATTGCAATTGAAATGGTTTAGAACAGCACTAATGTGAGCATGAAACAAAAGTGTGAGGGTTCTAGCCAGCTGGGACACCCTGAATAGTATTTAAACCAGTTCTGTCCAAAGAGTTCAACTGCAATCAATTTAGTGTAGATGCAACCATTGTGCCTGGTGCAGTACGTATGTATTGTAACATTATTGTTCTGAGCTGTTCGAATTCAGGTTACACAGGAGAAAGGTTAGAAAATGGTGACATATTAGGGCCCAGCCAGTTAATTCTGATCTTACTTATACCAGCTGTAGACTGCTGTGACTTGTACATTTAATTCAATGGAGTCACTCCTGATTGACACAGGTGTAAGTAACAGCAGAGTCAGTGGGGTTAGTAGCTGCAGCATATTCTTCCAGTCCCTGTTGTGCTGCTATCAGCAGCTATCATTGAGTTTTGTTTTGTTTTTAAGCCAGATCTACACTACAGACTTTTGTTGGCAGAGCTGTGTCAGTTAGCAGTGTGAACCCTCACTGACATAGCTATGCCACCAAAAGCCCCTAGTGTAGCTGCATTTCTACCGGCAAAACTCATTTTAGCTACTATAGTTTGTGTTACTTTGGGGGAGGGGGGAATAAACAGTGGCAGGAAGAGTGCAGTTTTGGCAGGTATAACCGATGTCCATACTAGGAGCACTTTGTTGCCAAAACAAACTGGTATAGCAATACTGGCAAAGCCTTCCACATGTAGACCAGGCTGGCGTTCGCAAAGAAGGATATGTTTCAGCAAAAAGAACTAGCAAATGAAATAAGCCTTTCTTTTAGGAGAAACGTCATTGAAAGGAATTGCACTGGTTTTCCAAAGAGGGCGTAAGGGTAAAAATGACTGTAGGTCAAACTGTGGGCTTCCCAAACTTGACTGTCTCTTTAAGTACATCAGGGAATGTCTTCAGGGCTAGCAGCAAAGCAGCCAACTTTTCCACGGTTAGTTCACCAAACACTGCTCTGGCATCATGACTGTCATTAGGCATGATCCATGGTGCCGGCTGCTATTAAGAGTGAATCTCCACTAATCTCATCTGGTAACGTTTATAAAGTAATGAAGCTCCTGCTGTTATGGGAACAATATTGTCTTCAGCCTGTTTTTAGTTTTTAACCACTGGAAATAATTATGGGCAAATCCCTTTGCATTAATAAAGGGAAAGAAAGTGAGATGCAAGAAATAATTAGCAGAGAGAACATACATTAATAACTTTCCATGTAAAGCCAGGATCATCCGTGCTGTATGATCTACATATGTCAGATCATGCATCTACAGCACCCATAAAGGATACAAAAGCAAAGGAGATCTCGCACATCAAAATAATGCTGCCTTCAGTGCCATAAAACTGTGGTGTCAAAAAAGGCTAGAGATTTTACACTTAGTGTCAGTGCTTTATAGTCATTAGCCTAATTACCTTGGTGGTTTTACCACCTTTACACCACTAATTGGCCTAAAAGCCAAACAGAGACATCATTACTTTACACAAGCAAGCAATTATTGGGCTATAAATGCACCCAGGGTTTGTGTTCTCTTGGTGTGTAGGCAGCATTCCCAATGCTCTCTCGCCACTTGCTGTCGGTGACAATAACATGGATTACAAATGCACTTGACTTTAGCTTTGTTTACAAAGAGGTTTCAAAGCTGCTGATTTGTTAGAGAAAATGGACATTAGTTACCTCCCGTAAACAGATTAAGAAAAATGGCATAAATCCAGGTTCATTTGATGTGCTGGTTTCTTAGTACCAGTATAGCTTGGCTTGATTATTGGATGGGCTTGTGCTTCCCAGTGTATTTGCTTTCCTAGAAAGTGACAGTGTGCTGTATGTACCCAAAATGACATGTTTATAAGAAGCCTATGAGAAACATTTTCTTTCCAAGCAATTTGGTCTCCTCACAGGAAATATTAGCAACAATTAAGAGTCCTGTACTTAGGACGGAAGAATCCCATGCACTGCTACAGACTAGGGACCAAATGGCTAGGCAGCAGTTCTGCAGAAAAGGACCTAGGGATTACAGTGGATGAGAAGCTGGATATGAGTCAACAGTGTGCCCTTGTTGCCAAGAAGGCTAATGGCATTTTGGGCTGTATAATAGGGGCATTGCCAGCAGATCGAGGGACGTGATCATTCCTCTCTATTCGACACTGGTGAGGACTCATCTGGAGAACTGTGTCCAGTTTTGGGCCCCACACTACAAGAAGGATATGGACAAATTGGAAAGAGTCCAGCAGAGGGCAACAAAAATGATTAGGGGGCTGGAGCACATGACTTATGAGGAGAGGCTGAGGGAACTGGGATTGTTTAGTCTGCAGAAGAGAAGAATGAGGGGGGATTTGATAGCTGCTTTCAACTACCTGAAAGGGGGTTCCAAAGAGGATGGATCTAGACTGTTCTCAGTGGTAGCAGA
>NW_020664417.1:86972863-87175221 GCF_002925995.2 Terrapene triunguis | reverse complement strand
AACATCCAATCTTAGTTTAAAAATACACGATACAAAAATACATCTGGTTCATCCAAAAGAGAAGTTTCTTCCAACATTGTACCTACCTACACTTTCACACTAGCTATTTCTGCTGCAACTGTGCTGGTTTCAGGGCGGGCAGAGGGCTAGCACAGGAAAGGAGGGTCCTGGCGCTTCCTACCTGCTCTCCGTCCCAATCCCAGGCACCATGGCAGCTGCTCCACCCTCCCCATGCATGTACACGTTTACATGGGGGCATTAGCCCCCACTAACCCCCTGTTCCACTACCACACCTGTTTATAAACAAACACAAGTAATGTACTTCCTTGCTTCTCGCACATCCGTAAAGGTCAACTCTGTTGTCTTTGTTCTTAGGCATGATGGAGCTTACAGAGATAAGTGCTCTCTGTATGGGAAATTAGAGCTGACCCGAGAATGACAATTCTATTTCACAGCAACTTCTGAGGTTTTGAAATGTATTTTCATTCCACTTTCAAAGTACGTGGGATATGGGAGACCCAGACAGAGCAGGGACTTGAACCTAGGTCACCCACAGACCACACTCAGTCTCTTGCTCTCTTTCTGACCCAGAGAAACTTTTTCAATTAAGTGTTCATTCAAATCAAAATATCTCCACAAAACGTTTCTGTTTCAGTGGAACAGAGTATTTTGACAAAATTTCATTTGGGCAAAAATGTTCCAACCAGCTCTACCTGAAATCAGTAACTTAACAGATACTAGCAGGGACCGAGGTAAGGACATCTCAGTCTTTTGCTCTCTGTTATTCTTATAGTTATGCTTTGCTTTTTAAGATGCAGAAAAATATGTGAAAAGCTGGAGAGTGGAGGAGATAGAGGTCCCAGGCATAAATATTTGAATTTCCTGATGTTTGAGAATTTTCAGATCTGGGGCTTTGGTGCAAGCCTCATTCTGCTCTATGCTGGGGCTAGATAACTTCAAGAAATCTGAAACTACATACTTGTGTGGCATCCATCCAGATTGCATCTGGTTTACTAAAGGCATAAAAGTGTGTGCGTATGCATTCACATGCACTTTGGAGATGTGTGAAATAAAAAATGTGAGCTTCTTCAAAATATTTGACTAACTAAATTAGTATCATTATTATTTAATACTTATATTGCAGTAGTGCCCAGCGCCCCCAGTCAGGCCTGGGAACCCATAGTGCTAGGGACTGTATAAACACATACAAGGATGTGGTGCCTGCCCAAACAAGCTTGCAATCTAAGACATATTTTGGATGAGACATAAGACTAAGGTACCGGCCACTTGTGGTCATTGAGGAACTCACAGCAATTTTTTATAAGCATGGGGACATTAAGGGGAGATGGTGGGTGTTTATAAAGAGTAGGTTTATCCTGGACAAACCAGGGGATTATATGATACCCACTTAAAATTCAACACATAACTTCCATTAGACATGGTATTTTTCAATCCCAGTGCTAAACTGATGCGTAGTATTATTGTGAGCCATTAGATAATTCCTGCTTTTCGCTAGAGTTAGGGGTACCTTAGTGAGGAGTGAAGCGATCAGTCTAAGCCACTATAACTCTTTTCTACCTCACATGATTATGAGTTCTGAGGCTTAATTAGTCAATGGGAGTTTTGCCTGAGTAAAGTTAGCTTTGAAATCCTTGCTATCCATATAGTGCCACTGATTTTTAGCAAACTCCCCATTGGTTTCATTTGAGGAATTCTAATTCACTTAAAAATTAATGGCACAATATGATCCATTATTATTCTCTTACATATGAAACCAAAGTCAAATATTCAGCACTTAGTAAATGATTCCTAGAGTGTAACCCTGGATACTTTACTACTATTTACTTTATTTAGGTCCTTGTCTGTGCAGTTTCCAGAGTTAGCCAAGTACTTTTTTTTAAAAGTTCTGCAAATCCATTTAATATGTTTCCTTTAAAAAGAATCAGAATTATTTTTAAAAACATTTTGTAAATTACATCTGTAACATGCAACAGGATTGCCCTACCCCTAGGAAAGAGAAATTGCAAATCACTTTCTGAACAGTATCTTTTTTAAACAGCTCTGAGAAAATAAAGTCAATTTCCAAGTCTAAGGAGAATTTACACGTGTTTTGGCATCAAAGGTTGATATGAGCATATCAGCCAGAGACTGTCATGGTATCTAAGAACCCATGTATTAGTAGCACGATAACATTGTGTGGTTTACAGCTGTGGCAACAGCTGCATATTTTCTGAATTAACGTAGGCTAGGATTTATATAAACTATCCTTGATAAGATCTGACCAGAGTCCCTCTTTGAAAATGTGCTAAGATCATGTTCAGCTACAGTGGCTTTCCCTTTTACAACATCTGATCTTCCAGAACACAGAATGAAATAAATCAAAATGAAAGTGATAGCAAAATATGCCTCTTGTGTGGTATTAGAAGGTTATATTTTATTGGATGATGATTATTTTAAGAAATGGCACACAAAACCGAAAATTTTAGCAAAGAAGGTAGAACAATAAAGATGTCAGGCGGCTTCTTGGGAGAGGGCTGGTATGTCTTGTCATGCTTGGACATGAACAGGAAAAAAAATGTCTTTATTACCCAGAATGGTAACCTTGAAGTGCAATGGCCGCCTGATCCTATAACTTTCCCATTAGAAGAGGGCGCCCGCAATCCTACTGAGGCACAATAAGTAGATTATGAGGCTCCTTTTGTTTTGCTAAGCAGCAGCTTTTCTTCACAGAGTATCACAAAGGTGTGTCCGGGCCTCCTGAATGGAGCCACTATGACTGATATGTCGATTTGTTCTGTAGAGCTGAAGAGAAGAATTGAAGAAGACAGCACTAATGTTCACTAGAGCAGTAGGGGGCGGGTGCCGGAGCAGCCTAAATTAGACTCATCAGTATTGAGGCTCTGCCCATTGTGTCCCAGGCTATAAAGCTGTCAGAGGCTAGCACATTTGAATGTTCTCCCATTCCTACACTGGCACTTTCTCTGCTCTCAGCAGAGAACTAAGCCCCAAGGTCTTTTGTTTTCATGAGAAGCCAATTGCATCTAAATTTATAAGGTCTTTTAGAGCTCTGGTATGAAAAATAATTTTGATTTGAAATTTAAAGTGTTTTTTTTTTAATTACTAAAGAATCAAATAGTGAATGTTAATGCTCCTCCTCGAGGCTATTATCTTTATACACAGACAGGAAGTCAGTCAAGATACACACAGCATAACAGTTATGGGGCTGTGGCCTCTTCGCCTTGCATATTCATTCACATCTACACACCTTATGAAAAGGGAATGTCATTAAAAATTAGAGCTGGGCTTAGAACCAGAATCAAATACCCCTGATGTTGAGGGGATGTTGAGATTGGTTCAGGCCCATCATTGTTATAAATAGGTTTCAAATCAACCCTCCTGCAGCCAGGCCAGTGCCACTGCCAGACAAACGGATGAATGCTGAGAAAGTATTAGTGACGGGAGAACCACCTACAGGTCCAGGCAGAGGCTTTCACAGCTGTCCAATGGATTGGGATACCCATTTCTTATTAATTTTTAATAACCGCTGAGTATCTGTAGCCTTGAAACAGCTTTGAAGATCTCAGCCATACAGTTCTGGGTCAGATAAGCACCTGAAAGCTCGCAGGCTCCTCTGAAAATAATGAGCCTGCACAAGAGAGGTGTCAATTTCACAAGACCACCCGATGGTGTGAGATGGCTGCTCCTTCTGGCTTCTGGCTGGGCTGGAAGAACCTGGAGAACAACCTCTCTCATGTTGCTTTGGCACCGCTGTGAACCTGGCAGCACAAAAATGAAAAACAGAGGAGTAACTGTACTTTTCTGACCCTCTGAAAAGCTCCACTTTGAGTTGGATTTGAGCTCCAGCTGCAGCTACAGTTCTGGCGCTCTTGGTCCCACTGGGTTTGTCTATCCCTTGTAGCTAGGCAAGATAGGATCTATTAGTAGTCTCTCCCTGGTGTGCAGCTAACCACACTTATTCATGCTTTTGTGACCTCCACTTTAAAGATCTCTGGGGTTGGCCACCCTTTGGGCCCAGACAGAAGCTTCACCTGGTGGACAAGGAAGTAATCTGACTATTTGGTGAACATATATTAGTGCTCCACTATTTGCACTGGCTTCTTATTCACTTCAGGGTATAGTTCCAGGTGTTGCTATTGACCTTTATGGCTTTGGTCCTACCTGTCAGGCTCTGGCTTCGAGGCAGTCAGTCCTGGTGGTCAGAGCTGTCGTCAAGAACAGGTACAAGGGTCAAAGCCAGCCGCAGAGTCAGGACTTGGCAGAGGGCAGTACTGAAATTGAGGTATGGGGATAAGCTATGGTTCAGAACTGAGATCACAGTCCGTAGACAAGCCAAATCAAGATCATAGCTGGAGTCCAGATGCAGGCCAAAGATCAAAGCTGGGTGGGTGGCAGTCAGTCCAAGGGTCAGGAGGCAAGTGCAGGGCTGAAGAATAGTTAGAGTAGGGTCTGGGCAAGGCTGAAGTGGGTTGGAACAAGGCATGGTCAAGAACAAGAACTGGATCAAGGGCAGGCTGGAAGCCTAGGGAGTCTGTGGTTCCTGGCCAAATAGTTCTGTTGTGGGGTCAGTGAAATACCTGTGCCTGGGGGTCATCTGACCCAGGCCCTGTCCTGGAATAGGCTGCTGCAGCAGCATGCCTGAGTGATGAGTCACTGCAGGCTTTATTGGAGGGGTGAATTATGGTATCTGAGTAAGCAGCCCTGGTCTGGCTGCAGGTTTGTCTCTCACTGCCTCTCAGAGAAACTGCCTCTCTGACTACGCGCCAATGCATCAGTTGAGGACAGCTCTTGATTTAGGCAGCAAAGCACTTGAACACATGCCGAAGTCCTGTTGACGCCAATGGATGGATGCAACATATGTGTTCAAGTGCTTTGCTGAATAGGGGTTGGATTACTCACATGCTTAAATGCTTTGCTGACTCTGTGTGTTACTGCCTAGGGGGTTACAGTGCCAATGTTTGATTGTCTACTGGACCCCGGACTCTGGAATTCTCTTCTCCTGTTGGTCCAACAGAGGCAGTTTTCTAATCCTCAAGGCCTGCTGGGGCAAACCCTATCTGTTTAGCTGGGCTAGCAAGATGAAAAGAGGAATATTAGACTTGTGGTTGTTACAGCGGAATCTCTGGTACTATTGTTATTATTTATGTGTATTGCGATAGCACCTAGGAGGCCCAGTCACAGAGCAGGACCCCATTGTGCTGGGCACTGAAAAAAACATAGAACAAAGAGGCGGTCCCTGCCCAAAAAATCTTACAATCTAATTCTATATTAGTTTGGTATCGTCTTTGCCTGCACACAAAGATGCAGCAACAAGCATGGTTTAAGATCATTACAAAAGTTCCTCCATGTGCTTCTTCAGAAGGTGAAAAACCCATGTCTTTTCCCCACCCTGTGTCACTGAAATGAGAAAGACTTTCCAGAAGGTTTTCTCCTCGCTCTCCAAAATCCTCCTCTCCCTTGTTTTTATTTCCCCCCTCTCTCTCTCCAGCACTGCTCTTGCCTTTGCTCTAGGCCAGGGGTCGGCAACGTTCGGCACGCGGCTCGCCAGGGTAAGCACCCTAGCGGGCCGGGCCAGTTTATTTACCTGCTGACGCGGCAGGTTCGGCTGATCGCAGCCCCCACTGGCCGCGGTTCGCCGTCCCGGGCCAATGGGGCGGCGGGAAACCACGGCCAGCACATCCCTCGGCCCGCACCACTTCCCGCCGCCCCCATTGGACCGGGACAGCGAACCGCGGCGAGTGGGGACCGCGATCGGCCAAACCTGCCGTGTCAGCAGGTAAATAAACTGGCCCGGCCCGCTAGGGTGCTTACCCTGGCGAGCCGCGTGCCGAACGTTGCCGACCCCTGCTCTATGCACTCTCCAGCAGGACGTGGGGAGCAGGTAGCTGCCTTCTGAAAGGGCAGCAATGAGTAACACTGTTTGCAGTCAGTGGGCAGCCTGTATGTCTTGGCAAACACCCCTTAGAACCTCAGCATTTGGACAACAATCTTTTTAAAATGTCTCTGCCTGATACTTTCCCCGGGTTCTAGCAAAAAGGTTGCAGGCTATTTCTGAGACCTGGTGTACACGAGGAAATTAGGTGTTGTAAGTACATTGCTCAGGGATGTGAAAAGTTCACACCCCTGAGTGACGCAGTTAAACTGACCTAATCCCTGGTATAGATCGCGCTAGTTCAACAGGAGAATCCTAGCCACCGCTGCTCGGGGAGGTGGATTACCTATGCCAACGGGAGAAGTCGTCCTGTTGGCGTAGGTAGTGTCTTCACTGAAGCGCAACAGTACTCAACTACCATTCAGGATTTGATTGAAGGAGCCTAGGTTATTAGGTCTGTCTGCACTTTACTGTTCCTTCTTTTCAAAACTCTTCTGAAAACCTGATTGCCCTTAGAGAAAGCATCACTGACTGTGATGTAGTTCTGATGTAGTTTACTGTAGTGTTCCCTAAACTGTACAATAGGTTCAAAGAGTGCGTACGAAGCAAGGTACTGAGCCCCACCTGAGCAATTTAGGTCAGTGGGAGATACCCATGCTCAGTGCCTTGTGAGATGAAGCCCTTTGTTCCTGGAAGTGACTTCAATGGGGGCATAGTCAGGCCCTCTGCATATTTATAGTTTCTAACCTTATTCTGTAATGGTGGGCCTGATCCTGCAGTCCTCACTTGGATGACACCCCAGCTGAAGCTAGGATCGCAGGCCACACAATCGAGCCCTGCATTAGTTCTATGGCGCATCTGGGGACATATTTTGCTGAAAGATGCTATCTAAAATAAAACATGCTTATCCATTCGTTTGTATTCACTTTCTTGGCAGTTAATTGGTGGAGGGCGGAAAAGTTTGGCTGTTAGAAAACAAACCCAAATCTCTATTGTTAGCAAGGAAAACCAGATCTGAAATAAGACATAAAACTTGTTAATGAACAAGCTTTGCTATTTAGTTCAATGGGAGCAGGCTAAAAATTGTGAAGCCCTGCTCCCAGCACACTGAATGCAGCCTTTATAAACTAAACTAAATTAAAAAATTGAGACATCTAGTGGTTTTATTTCTTTCCTTTTTACACTGGGGGGGGGGGGTTAATAGTGATCATATTTCCTTCTTTTTCTGATATTTTTCTGTAAACAATAATTGGTTCCTTTGTGCCTGCATTCACACATTGGCAGTTGCATGCAGTGTTTTCTTGGGAGGTGAAAAGAAAAAGGGAGTGATTTGTTTCAATGGGTTATTGTTGAGTGAATGCAAATGTCTGCTACCACTGGAGCAAATAGGAGTGGGGGATTAGGAGAGGGGAGTTGGTTGAGTGGCATAGGCCATCTGTCCTGGTCCTGAGAAAAGAGGATTCTCATTTGCAGTGTATGTTAATTAGTAAGCTGATTGGCTCAGCTGTCACCTCTGTAGAGTGAAAGCGCACAGGCACAATTAAATGCATGTCCTTATATGTTTATCAAAGCACATGTTTTAGGCTGCACTGTTTGAGTTGTAATTTTGTCGTCTTAGGTGCTGGGATGGTTCTTTGCTATTGTGCCTACAAATATAAAAAAAAAAAAAAAAGGAAAGGCCTTAATTAAGATGTGATCTGGACTGTTTGCTCAAGCGTCTCTGGCAATTGCAGGCTGCATTCTTTAATGCACTCGAAATTACTCATTTGCATCAATAGGCATTAGCTGAATTTATTTCCATGCAAATGTATTCCCTTGATGTTTCTGCACAAAGTGCTGGGCATGGAAATATCTGTATGGCAAGTTTGGGCTCCTACAGCGTCTCCATTCAAACAAAATGTCAATATCTTACCCCTAAAAGGACACCGTTAGTTAAAATAAAGCACTGGCTGGGTTTTGGTTTGTTTGTTTGCTTTTCCCCTACAGTAACACATGCAAGACAACATCCCAGCAATGTTCCTCTGGGAGAAGGCAGCAAAGGAAGCTGTCTGCCTAGAAGCCCCAGGAAGCTATTTCCCACGGTGTCATTTTTTGGTGTATTTGTTTGCTCTGTTTCAGCCCTTGTGCATGCACAGTGCCCCCATCTCACACACACCCTCCTCTGTGGGTACATAGGGTCCTGTCTGCAGGTCCTCCTGCACATCTGTATAGCAGCAGCTCACTGGGGTCTAAGCAGCCAGGAGGCGGGGCAGGTCTGGGCTGATGGAACCACCTCTGTCAGAGCCCCCAGCCATTGACCTTCACACAGAGGAGTGAAAGGGCTGCAAATCCAAACAGCCATGGAGTGCCTCTGCTGCTGCTCCGTAGCCTAGAGTGGAGGAGTCCTCCCTACTGCCTCTTCAGAGACCACCCTGCTCAACTAGCTGGGATGGGTGCTGGGAAGAGGCATTGTCATGTAATGTCCACACTCAATGAGACCGGACTAGGCAAGGGGCCATGTCCAGGATTCCACTGCAGTATTTGAAAGAGGAAAGTCGCAGGAATGAACATAGACTGTCCTTCCCAGCCAGGGCCGGCGCAACCCATTAGGCGACCTAGGCGGTCGCCTAGGGCACTACAATTTGGGGGGCGGCGACCGCGGCGATATTTCGGCGGTGGGACCT
Organism: Terrapene triunguis; assembly: GCF_002925995.2. Taxonomy (NCBI): domain Eukaryota; kingdom Metazoa; phylum Chordata; order Testudines; family Emydidae; genus Terrapene; species Terrapene triunguis. The sequence goes on along the minus strand of NW_020664417.1, from coordinate 87,166,668 downwards.
TCCGTCGCCTCTGTGGGGGGCAGCATTTTGGGGCGGGACCTTCCGACGCCTAGGGCGGCAGAAAAGCGGGCGGCGCTCCTGTTCCCAGCCCATCTTGTGCTTTCGTGTCAGACTCCCAGAATATAAAGAAAGGACCACTTCTTCATTCTCCTTGAAAGAGAAATACCTGCCTGCACAGCAGGAAAGATGGTACACACTGTGTGTGTGTGAGCACATGACTCCCTGTGAGCTGATTCACCAGCCAGGGAGGGGAAACACAACCCCATCTATAGAGCACTTCAGGGATCACTTCACTGTCAAAATAAGGTCCCAAAACAAGATCAAATAAAGTTAAAATACTGGGCCGCGATAACCAGAGGTGTTCCCAGGTTCCAGCAGCCAGAAGGGAGAGGACATAGTCTTCCCCTTGTATAGCTCTTCCTGGCTACGATAGAGAGCACTTCCTGGACTCTGCATCCTCTCTTGGCAGCTGCTCCAGTCTAAGAGGCAGGAAGTTTCACATCTGGTCTCCTGCTTGCTTCTAGTCATGTATCTTGCAACTGCAGCTTCCAATTTCAGAGTGCCCAAGGGCCACAACAGCTGTTCTGGGAGATGCATATGCATCCCAAACCTGAGTGTCCTGATCCCCTTTCCCACCAAATACCTTGTCACTTAAGGGAAAGTGCACTGAGCGGGGAGCCAGGAGGCCGCAATTCATGGGCTGACATGCAGGATGATATGGGGCAAAATGTACCAAATAAGTGTAAAATCTTCTATTAATTAGTAAAGCTAAAGACTTTGCTAATCCTTTGGAGAGCTTATCATATGTCACTAATCTAGAGCTCAGTGGAGAGCTAGTAAAAGAACAGCGTATGGTATTTGGGACTAAATGGGGCTTATCCGGGGACAGACCATCAACCGTATTCAAGCTTGGCGATGGAGCCCCTCTGTCTGATTAGTGCACTGTCCGCAGGTCTGGTTCTAGGGCACTAGGGGCAGGCAACCAAGGTGGTCACCCTAGGTGCCAACTTCCAGAATCCAGAGGGTGCTGTACCATTGTGCCGCTTGGCTATTTTTTGTTCCTCAGCCCGCTCAGGGGTGAGCGCCAAAAATGTTTTCTGCCCTGGCTGGCAAAAAGCCTAGGCCGCACCTGATTGCATGATCTATGTAAGCCAGGTTGGAACTGGTGAAATTTCTCTCCCTCGGTTACTGATGATGAATCCCATTAGGAGGGAGACCCAGGAGAGTGGCGCTGAGGTGGCCATTGATGGATGAGGTGTGCTGCCTTGTAAGTATGCTCCATAATGGAGTTCCTCACAGACTAAATTCCATTTTTGCTTTTTTTTTTTTTTTTTGTTGCACTGTCCCTTTTTCTAATGATTCACGGGTTCTGGACAAGTGCCCTTGTTGTCAAGAAGGCTAATGGCATTTTGGGCTGTATAAGTAGGGGCATTGCCAGCAGATCGAGGGACGTGATAATTCCCCTCTATTCGACACTGGTGAGGCCTCATCTAGAGTACTGTATACAGTTTTGTGCCCCACACTACAAGAAGGATGTGGAAAAATTGGAAAGAATCCAGTAGAAGGCAACAAAAATGATCAGGGAGCTGGAGCACATGACTTATGAGGAGAGGCTGAGGGAACTGGGATTGTTTAGTCTGCAGAAGAGAAGAATGAGGGGGGATTTGATAGCTGCTTTCAACTACCTGAAAGGGGGTTCCAAAGAGGATGGATCTAGACTGTTCTCAGTGGTAGCAGATGACAGAACAAGGAGTAATGGTCTCAAGTTGCAGTGGGGGAGGTTTAGGTTGGATATTAGGAAAAACTTTTTCACTAGGAGGGTGGTGAAGCACTGGAATAGGTTACCTAGGGAGGTGGTGGAATCTCCTTCCTTAGAGGTTTTTAAGGTCAGGCTTGACAAAGCCCTGGCTGGGATGATTTAGCTGGGAATTAGTCCTGCTTTGAGCAGGGAGTTGGACTAGATGACCTCCGGAGGTCCCTTCCAACCCTGATATTCTATGATTCTATGATTCTGTGATATTCCCAATACTGTTTACTGGCAAAATTCGCAGGTTATTTTGTTTTTGTTTTTTATTTTTAAAGTAGAGCACTAAATCAGCTATACGTAGGGGGCTGGCAGATGGCTAACGGACCGTGAGAAAATGGTAATTGTCAGGATTAGAAATCTTAAAAGGGAATTTAAACAAAGCTCAGTGAGACTTGATGTGATTGATCTCTGGAATTATATTTAAAATGTTTAAAAATAATGGCTGGAGGCCTCATCATGGTATTACCTCAGTACCTCAAGTATTTATCCTCACACCACTCATGTGAGTCAGGGCAGTCCTATTAGCTCCATTTTACAGAAGGGAATGAGGCACAAAGAGACTTGCTCGAGGTTATATGAGAAGTCGGTGGCAGAGAAACGAATGGATCCCAGGTCTCCTGAGTCACAATCTAGTGCCTTAACCATCACACCAGTGTTCCATGTAGCCTGCAAGGATCAGGGTTAGAGGAAGGGGAAGGCTGTCTTCTCCGTGGGCAGCTGGGATGTGTCGTGTATTGAACAGATCCTGGCACAGGAAGGGAAAGGGAGGCCAGGGCATCCTTACCCATATGCAAAGTACGCAGCTGCGTGCTGCTCCAGCTCCTGCTCCGGCTCTTCCCCAGGGCCCCCGCCCCGCCTTTCCCTGCCCTGCTCTGCCCCTTCCCCGCCCCAGCCCTGCCTCTCCCGCCTCTTCCTGCCCCTGCTCCGCCCCAACCCCGCCCCCACTCTCCTGAGCTCTGCAGCATGGCCAGGCCTGCACTCACTGGCGGTGGGAAGTGCAGACCTTGCCCCAGCTGTGCCGGCGGTGAGTTCTGGGGGGTGGTTTCCCACTGCCCCCCAAGCCAACCCCCCCCCACAGAGGCTTGGGGACAGCCCCCTGCTCCCCCCCCCACGGAGGCCTGGGGCCCCACACACACACCCCGCGGGGGAGGGGTGCTGCGTAGGGCCCCAGAATAGCTAGGGGCGGCCCTGAGGGGGGCATTGGAAAAGGCAAAGTGCCATCTTTTTGGCATTGTTTCTCCTCACCCAACCCCATAGAAGTCCTTCTGTGGATGCGTCACGGAGTGGAGGATCCATAAGTGAGGAATGGGCAGGCTGAGGGGGCAGCGCGGCTGCTGCATCCTGGATCCCATGGGGGTTTGATAAGTACAGTTGACCCTGTGATCATTAACATACCAAGCAGCCCTTTGTGGAGCCTTCCAGGGACACTGGCCTGTGGGAAGCCCTGCTGGAGCTCTGCAGCGTAGGCTCCAGGATGGAAGTGAGCAAGAAACAGGGAGTAGGCACAGGCCCGCCTTGTAAGAGGCCCTCTACTTCACTGTATCTTGGATGATCTTCAGGCTTAGAAACCAGGAGCCAGTTCGGCCAGAGGAGACTCAGGGTCTGTCTAAGCTCGTCTAAAACATGTTTCTATTTAAATGTGTTAAGTAACGCAGCTAAAAACCCTAGTGTAGACAGAGCACGATGTATTTTCACATGTGTCCTCTAGTCCAAGTGACCCCCAGGTGAAATAGCAGGTTCACTCCAATCAGCTAACAGATGCTAAAATACAGCTTGTATTGTTCTATGCTAGGGTTTTAAACTGTATTAGCTCAAATATTTTAAAAATACACCTTTTATCCTAATTTACACCAACTCACTGTATGGAACTGTCTTGCTTTAGTCTAACAGTTACAACAGACAGTGAGAAATAAAACTCTTACATTAAGAAGTTTACTGCTCAGCACCGCGCTGAATGGCATATCTATTTCACCTTTGCAGTTGAAGGTAGAAGCATTGCTGCATCATCAGAACAAATGTCATTGTATGATCAGTGATCCTGAGGCTAGAACAGCTACGTCACAACTTTTGAGAACGGCTTGGGTGTCACCTGCTCTGTGGCGATAATTAACAAATCAAAAAAATGTTAGGTCATTATTACTAATTGCATAATTACTTGATCTACCTCTGGCACTAACACAACACTAACACTGCCTTGTGAAGCCATTTACATGGCCCAAATGGAGTGCAAAGTCAGTGTGAATCGATACTATGAATGTGAATGGAGAATTCTGATTTACACTCACTTTATCCAAGTGTTAATGACTCCACAAGGCAGTGGAGAATCAAATCCCTCTATTTTCGCTGCACGATAATATCACAAAAAACAGCAACATCATTTTCCCAATACTTTCTCACCCTGCTATCTCTGAGACCATTCCAAGGAGTGAGACTCTCAAGTGGACACACACACATATACGGTCTTTTTCCTCAGAAACACTTGTTAGGTCATCTAAAGTATTCACCCCTCTTGGCTCCTATCTTACACAGCAGCTTCCAGTTCATTTGTCTGCAAATTGGGGATTCATAGTCACTTGCATTTCTATTTTGAATCCCTCCTTAGAGCATCCATAATTTCCCTTTTGGAAACATTGAAACAAAGCAGAACAGTTGCAAAAAATAAAAAAAATAAAAATAAAAGAGAGAGAAAAAACTCTTAAGTGCCTCGTTGAGAATCAAAGAGTTAAACTATCAAGGGAAGCTCATTTCATAGAAAATCTAGTGGAATTATTTTGAAAGCAAATTGCTGAGGTATTCCAAGAATGTTGATATCCAAAACTGTCATAATAGTTGACCCTCAGATACATAAATATCCATCCCTTGGGCATAGTCATTGCAATAATATTAAATGTGAAAAGAAAAAGAAAACACTTGTTGTCTTTCAGAAAGAGGGGAGTGGTGTTTTACAGCAGAGATTCTCAGCAGAACATGCAGCAAAGGGAAAGATTAAAACCAAAAAAAAAGCTTCAAGTACTTCTAGTGAGGAGCCTTTCATCTCCAGCTCTGTAACCATTTAAAGATGAAAGTCCTAAAGTTTCACTGGGAGTGATGAAAAACATTCCCCAGGGCCTTGCTTAAAAGTTTTGCTGTGCTTAAGAGTTTCTCCTCATACCTAAATTATAGGCAAAGAGCCAGATCTTGGAGGAGAGGCTCATCTGCACAGGTTAGGGTGTGTGCAAAAGTGGCTTAAAGCTCACATTTATACCACCCTGAACCTGATCCCCCTGCACCAAGTTAGAACTGTAAATGGCCCCAAGAGACAAATCTGCTAATACCAGGGCATCCTGGCCACTTGTCCCTGCTATTCCAGCAGCAGGGGGGGAAGAGGCGTAAGAGTCTCTAGGCTGTCTCTACACCATCACTCACATGGCCCTGCTCCTGCAATGAGCTGTATTCAGGTAGATCCCTTTGAAATCACTGCAGGATCAGAATGAGGTACTGTACATTACTGGGGGAATTATCTCCTCTGACTGTGGGGATCTGACAATTTTGTTATATGTGACAGAGAAGATCATTTTCAGTAACCAAAAGTCTGAGATTTGACCTTTGACTCTTGTGACAGGGTGAACTCCCCCCACACTGGATGGGGAAGAGTTGACTCCTCACTGTGGGCAGAAGAAGCCATGCCCCCATGTCCCTACTGGGCATGCTCCAGGTGTAGCACCAGTATAAGCTGACTGGGCTGACTGACGGAGAAGAAGGACACTCCTTGCCAGCTCCTGCCAGGAACCACTGGATCCGCAGACCGAGGAAGCCAGAGGCGCCAAGATCCAAGCATCAGGGGGTAGCCGTGTTAGTCTGTATCTACAAAAACAACAAGGAGTCCGGTGGCACCTTAGTCTTTAAGGTGCCACAGAAGATCCAAGCAGACATCCAGCTACCTGTGGACGCCCCAGGGAGGCCTGAGCTACAGGGGATTACACCGGCCGAGGAACCCAGAGACCTTGAAGACACACAGACTGCCACCGCGAGTATCACGGTAGGAAGTAGCCCCGGGGGGGACTAGCCATTGTCCCGATGATGGTCTGTGTGTTGCGGATGGATCCCCACTGACCCAGTGGCAGACACACTCGCCACTGACAGGGCCTGGGGCTGGGACCCAGTGGAGCAGGGAAGGCCCAGGTCCCCCTACCCTGGCTGTCACCCACCCCTCCTAGGTGGCGGCCCACATGCTCCAACTGGCCCTTAGGCCATACAGCCCCATCCCAGAGGACAACCCTATTAACTCTGGCCGCTAGGCCATACAGCCCCGCCCAAAGGGCAATTCTATTGACTCCAGCCACTAGGCCATTACAGCCTCGCTCAATAGGACAACTCTATTGACTCTGGCCACAAGGCCATACAGCCCTGCCCCATAGGGCAACTCTGTTGACTCTGGTTGCTAGGCCTTGCTGCCCTGTAAACCCAGGGTATTGCTATTGACTCTGGCCGCTAGGCCTCACTGCCCTGCAGAGAAGGACTACCCCACCAATGTAGGTTATGTGACACTACCACCTGACCCTGATGCCAATTTGAGACACATAGGCATTGAGCAATTGAGGCACTCAGAATCAGTGGCTGCTTTGGCAAATGTTGGCTATTAAACTATTCAGTGGATTCTCGCGAATAACAATTCTGTTCTCGGAAACCAGGATCAGTCAGTGTATGCTTCACAAACAGGGTAAAAAAGGAAGAAATTCATGGGATAATTTATTCAAAATGAATAATTCAGCCAGCAGTAGTGACTACTCCACAGATTGGGTCAAAAGTTGAGTGCTTGAATAAATGAATTGCCCTTTCACAAAAATAAAAAGCAGAAATTTGAATATTTATCATTTGCAGATACACAAATATCCCAGAACAACATTTTATAATGAAGGAGAGCGTTCAAATTCTATTGCTAACAGGGGTTAGAAAAGCAAATAATAACTGACTGGAGCATGTTTATGTAGGAAAAGTGACTTTTCATACAAACTGTCAACAGTGGGCTATGTTATGAGGCCACTAGGAAATAGAAATTCTGTAAATAACTTTCCTACCCCGGCAATTATTGAGCCTGGTGCCAGTAAATAAGCATCGTCTTGAAACACAAACTAAGCTGTTGTGAGTTCTGAGATACATGGTGAAAGCACAGATTCAAAGGTTAGTGATCCACAGCTGAGACCAGAGGAAGAGCCGTTGAACCGGACATAAAAGTGAAAGCTTTCAAAGACGTCTCAGTATCACAAGCGTAAAGGAGTCATATCGGTCTATGGATTTGGTATAAAATGTGTTCTAAAGTGAAGGCTTCTGAAGGCACTGAATTGACAGAGTGGGAGACTGGAGTCTTCTTTTCATCCAGTGCAGCCCAGGCAGTGCTTCTGTAAGAGTCTGTCTCTCTAGCTTGGGTTTTATTAGAGCTGGTAGAAAAACGGCAATAGAAGGAGGGGAAAATCACAATTTTGAGGGGACATTTTTTGTGTGTTTTTGGAATTTAAAATATTCCAACCAGCTTTCATTTTTTTATATTGCACCCGTGATACCTATGAGGTATTTGAGCAACTATCCTTCCAGACCCCACCAGCAGCCCTGCTTACAGAGACTGTAAAGTCTTTGGGGCAGGCACCATCTTTTGTTCAGTGTTTGTACAGCTCGGTCATAATGGGGTCCTGCTCCATCACTGGGGCTCCTAGGTGCTACTGCAGTACAATCAATCAATCAATAAATAATAGCCCCATGAACATGCCCCGTCCCTATTCTAAATGGACTACCACTAGGGCTGGGAAGGAAATGTGTCTCCATGACGGTTCCATCCTTAGCTAGTAAGCTGAGGCTACACCAACAAAGCTGCCTATTAATGCTAATTATGCTGTGAGCTGCTTATTTGGAAGGAACTGATGTGAGACCACCAAATTATCTCTCACTGCCCACCAAAGCACTGCCTGACAGCAGTGACTTTTGGTCACTACTGACCTGGTGCTAAATGAAAGCAGTAATTGAGCAGTCTGTATAGCCCATTGCACATGCCCTGGCCCATCCAGCTTCAATCAGGCCATGATTCGTGTTTATCAAACCTACATTTTCAGTAGGATCAACTACCGAACTTGGAATAAGCAGAAATACCTAGGCAGCCTTTTCCTATTGTCTATATCACAGCCCCAGCTGAGATCAGGGCCCCTTCTGCTAGGCACTATCCAAACACATAGAAAGAAAGAGAGCTCTCTGGACTGAAGATCTTACAGCTTGAACAGACAATGGGTGAGTGAAAGGAACTATCATAACCATTTTACACATGGGGAACTGAAACACAGGGAGACGTCTTCACTGCAAAGTTAATTCAGGCTCTGTCCCCGGTGTTGCCTCTAACTCCCCTCCTATCCACACCGCAAACTCTCTCAGCCAAGTTTAGAATTGCTTTAAAGCTGGGCTAGCTGTGGGTATAGGATGGACTAACCACTCAAGTGCTCATGGTCCTCCAGTGCCTTCCAACAATTTCTCCCCTTGTGCCCAGAAGGACAGACAACTTCTCCTACAGTTCATTGGGAAAGATTCATAGAGTGGCTCAGCTTACAGCAGCACAAAGACCAGTCCCGGGTTTACAATGGCGCCATGGAGCCAGGCCCATGCTCAAAAGGGACCCCGGCCTGTTCCTCTTGCGACCCAAGACCCCACCAGCCTGCTGGCTCCCCCTCACCCAACACTTGCTCCTCTCGGCCTGCCCACCAGCTGGCCAAGGGCTCCTCTCCACCCCCTAGCCCCACCCATCGGCTCCTCTCTGTCCCCTGGCCAGACCCCAGTGCACCTCCGGCTCCAGGCAGTCTCTGCTTCCCACCACCTATGGGGCCCTGCCAGTCTCTCCGGAGCTGAGCCGGCTGGGACTGGTGCAGAGGCCTGGCCAGTCTCAGTCGGTTTGGGGGCGGGGGGGAGGAGGAACAGTGCTGGGAGGGCTTGGCTGGGCCCCTCAGGCAAGTGGGTCCTGAGGGAGCCCAACCGGGGCAGGCCCTGGCCTGGCTGATCACACCACTCCTGAGGGGCCGGAGCAATTCCCTGCCCTGGGAGAAGCCCTGGCTGCGCTGCCAGCTCCGCCCGGCAGACACAGACACCTCCCAGCAGGGCCAGTGAGTGCAGCCGAGAGGCAAGGCATGGGGGAGTGGGACTCTGAAGGGTCTGGATGGGTGCTGGGCTGTGACGGGGTGGGGAAGATGTGTGTGTTGGTGCACTAGGGAGTGGGGGTTCTGTGGGAGGTGCTGGGCAGTTGTGGTGGGGCTGTGGGCAGTGGGGGCGCTGGGCAGGGGTGGTGTTGTGCAGGGTGCTGTGCATTTGTGGAGGAGGCCTGGGGGGCACTGGGCATAGTGGGTCCAGAGGGGCTGTTGCCATAGGGAGTTGGGGAGGGGTATTTGTGTTGGGCGGGGAGGCTGTGTGGCACAGCATGGGCCTGCCCCCGAGGGGAAGGAGCATGCTAGCAGCACAGAGTCGGGCGGGCCAGTGTGCATCTGGCAACTGCCGGTTTGTAAATAGTGCCCTTGCACTGGGTTGGGCGGAGCGGGGCCGCCCCTTGTATGCCATGCCCCATTGCCTCTGGCTGGCCCCTCGCTCTGGGGACTGACCTTTCTGCGCCATAGGTGCCAACTCCGTGGGTGCTCTGAGGCTGGAGCACCCACGGGGGAAAATTAGTGGGTGCTCTGCACCCACCAGCAGCCAAGTTCCCCTCATCCCCCACCCCACGTCCTCCTCCCGCCCCTGAGCATGCCGCCTCCGAGCTCCTCCATCTACCTCCCAGCACTTCCCACCTGGCCACCGCCAAACAGCTGTTTGGTGGCGTTAGCAGGCCCCGGGGTGGGGGGAAGGAGTGGAAACGTGGCGCGCTCAGGGGAGGAGGCGGGGAAGAGGCGGAGCCGAGATGGGGATTTGGGGAAGGATTTGGGATGGGGGTGGGGCAGAGGTGGTTCCTCATGGAAGGGGACAGAACGGAGGTCGAGTACCCATGGGAAACAGGGGAAGTCAGCCCCTATGCTCTGCGCCATGCACCATTGCCTCCACAGGGGCCCACAAATATGTTTGGAGCCAGGCCCACAAAAGGTTAATCCAGCCTTGACAAAGATCCATGAGATATGCCCCCTGAAGTCTCTGGGGGAGTGCAGCACTAATGAGGAAAAGCATCTCAGGGTGGCTATTCAGACCTGCACTAGGCTAACCGGGGTGTGGATCACCTAAGTTAACTCTGAAGACATATCCTAAGTGCCTTGGCCAAAGTTACATAGGAAATCCATGGAAAGCCAGGAATTGAACTCCAATCTTCTGAGTTCTTGTCCAGTTACTATAGCCACAGATCTATTCTCCTAGATTGCTAGCCCCTAGAAAAACAAGAAGGGTTCTTGTTCGGTTGTTTTTTTGATAAAACACAGTTTTTCTGATTGGCAATAAGAATAAAGTATTGTGGACATAAGAGAAGCTAATGCTGGCCTTTCCTTAGGGAATTGATACAAAGGGAAAAGCGTGGTCTAATAACTACAGCAAGGGGCTAGGGAGTCAGCAAGACTCTGGTAGAAGCAGTTAAAAAAAGTGTTTGCTGTAAAAAAAAGTTTCCTTACAGTTTTATAGCTTAACCCCCCAATAGGAGAAAGATTCCTAACTTCCAGCAAACAAGAATGCCTGATTTTAATGGGAATCAGCACCAAAATGAAGGGCTTGGTTTGTGAAATATGTAATATAATCCCTCACCTATTAAAGGCCTTGTTTCTCCATTGCCCTGTGCCTTGTGCAGTTATTTAAACTGGTATAAAGTGAGTGTAAAATGCTACCAAAACAGAATTCACTACTCACTTATGTCAGTGCTAGTAATATACCCCCACTTGACACAGGTGTGTATGACTACTCAAGACTTAAGGCAAGGCAGAATTAAAGAGGCAGGATAGGCCTGCAGTTGAGCAGTGGCCTAGGACTTGGGAAACCCAAGTTCTGGTCCCTGTTATAAACCTCCTCTGTGACCTTCAGCAAGGATCTATGTTTCAGTCCCCCATCTGTAAAATGGGGTGTATTGGATTTCCCTTCCTCACAGGAGTGTTTTGGGGACAAATCCATTAAAGATTCTGAGGTGTTGAGATGCTGTGGTAATAGAAGTCATATAAGTACTTAAGACAGGCCCTATAAATATGTTTAAGTACATGAGTTGTACATGACTTTAGAGATGAACAGTAAAAACTTGGCAGCAAGTACGGTGTGGCTCTGAACTTTGCCTGAGGTAATCTTAAACTGTTTGACTACTGCTGAATGCTTCAGTTACTATACCACCTAATATTCCACAGATTGTCAAGGGGATGTTGCAGCTGCATAGTAGGAATGTGAAATGCCAGCAATAAAAGGGTTAACTGGTCCTCTAGCCATTCCTATGCATTCCATATAGTGTAGCAATCTACTGAAATGTTTAATGCAAAAAAAAAAAAAAAAAGGTACCTTTGGCTATGGCTACACTACACAGCTTTTAGCGACACAACTGTGCTGCTACAGCCGTGCCACTAACAGGCAGGCAGCGTAGCTGCTGTTTGTCGGCAGGAGAGCAACTTCCATCCCCCATGAGCAGCAGCAGCTTTGTCGGCAGGAGTGCTGTTCACACCAGCACTTTTCGTCGGTAAAACATTTGTCATTCGGGGCGGCGGGGGGTTAACGCCCCTGCATGACAAAAGTTTTGCCGAAGAAGTGCCAGTGTAGACAAACCCTTACAGTGTGTATGAACTTTCCATTCACAACCACAGTAGAAAATACATTACCAGCATGCCAGGGGGAAAGGCCTTCATAGCACTGAGTAAGAAAAAAATATTTCACAGCCATCAGCTCCATTCTCCCCTCAGCTTCAAGGAGCCATTGTGTTGAATCATTTTGTTGCTTTGTTCAAAAGAAAATTCATATTTTCTGTTCTTTTATTTTTTTCCTGTTAATATTTTGGGTAAAAAGAGCGTGGGGGGCAGTAGAAGAGGAGACGTGAAGCAGGGAGATCAAGATCTGGTGAATGAGATGTCTGTCGGAGGGGAACATGGCAGCAAAAAGTATCCCTGAAGTAGCTACATTAATTCATCTAGCCTCTAGAGCCTTGTGTTCATTCCTTTTAGGGGAGATGGATTCTACTCTCGTTAACAGTGGGGTGGCCACGCAGAGGTCAGTGGAGTTGCACCGAGGCAGCCTTAGGTGGCAGTAAGAGGAGAACTGGGCCCGAGGAGTTGGGGCGGCTGTGCCCATAGGGCGATACCTGTTTGGAGAGGCAGTGACTTCGGCCCCCACAATGAGCCACGTTTCCACGAGTCATTTTAAACCAGCCTTAGTTAAGATATTGTTGTGCACACCTGCTGTGCTGGGTTCTGCAGGCTGCTGATCTCACCTGTGAGGTGCTGGATGTCCTCGGCTCCCATGGAGGTCAGTGGGGCTGAGGGTGCTCAGTGCCTTGCAGGGTTGAACCCATAGATGTCTCTGGTACTTGATACAACGTTGCCTTAAGCAATTTTTAACCTTTCTTGAATCACTGGTTTCCAAGGCAGTTGCCCTGCCCTACTTGTGGAACAGCCACCATTAACATGCTCTCAACAGTGTAACGCTCTTGTAAAAAAAGCGAACCTCATTCTGGGATGTATCATCAGGAGTGTTGTGAGCAAGACACAACAAGTAATTCTTCTGCTCTACTCCGCATTGATTAGGCCTCAGCTGGAGTATTGTGTCCAGTTCTGGGAACCACATTTCAGGACAGATGTAGACAAATTGGAGAAAGTCCAGAGAAGAGCAACAAAAATGAGTGAAGGTCTAGAAAACATGACCTATGAGGGAAGATTGAAAAAAATGGGTTTGTTTAGTCTGGAGAAGAGAAGACTGAGAGGGGACATGATAAGATTTCAAGTACTTAAAAGGTTGTTACAAGGAGGAGGGAGAAAAATTATTCTCCTTAACCTCTGAGGATAGGATAAGAAGCAAAGGGCTTAAATTGCAACAAGGACGGTTTAGGTTGGACGTTAGGGAAAAACTTCCTAACTGTCAGGGTGGTTAAGCACTGGAATAAATTGCCCAGGGAGATTGTGGAATCTCCATCTTTGGGGATTTTTGAGAGCAGGCTAGACAAACACCTGTCAGGGATGGTCTATAGATAATATTTAGTCCTCCGTGAGTGCAGGAATCTGGACTAGATGACCTCTTGAGGTCCCTTCCAGTCCTGCAGTCAGGGCCGGCTCTACTGTTTTTGCCACCCCAAGCAGCACGCTGAATTGCCGCTGTGGATGGCGGGGGCAGTCCGTTTGCCGTTAAGGCGGCACGCGCGTTTCCGCGGCGGCGGCAATTCAGCGGCAGCTTCTGTCTTCAGCCGGAAGACAGAAGCCGCCGAATTGCCGCCGTGGGCAGCTGAACATAGAAGCTGCCGCCGAATTGCCGCAGCCGCGGAAACGCACGTGCTGCCCTAACGGCACACGGACTGCCCCTGCCATCCGCGGCGGCAATTCGGCGCGCTGCTTGGGGCAGCAAAAACACGCGGACTGCCGCCCCTTGCAGATTGCCGCCCCAAGCACCTGCTTGGAATGCTGGTGCCTGGAGCCAGCCCTGCCTGCAGTTCTATGGTCTGTGCTAATGCCAGAACTGAGACAACATGCACTGTTAAACAATGTTTTAATGCTTCTCTCTAGAACATTCACTGTTCTTTGTCATGTGGTAGCACCCAAATGTGCGCTGGGTGCTTCACAGAACCTGCTTTAGGGCTGGGGCCTGCGCAGAGGGAAGGTGGGTGGTGCATCCCCTATCCATGGGCTCGCGGGTTCTGGATCCAGAGCTCAAAGAAGACTGAAAGTTGATGTAACTGGGTACCTGGGGATTCCTTTGGCATGAAGAGGGTGCCTTGGTGGTGCTGACCAGTGTAGCTGCTATGTGTTGCCCCTCTCCACTCCAGCCTGTCCCCCAGCACTGAGGCCATGTGGGGGAGGTGGCTGAGGGACAGAGAGTGTGGCCGGGGGGGGTGTTGCAGCTGGGAGCAACTTAGAATCACTCTGAGGCTGCTCCATGTTGTGCCAGGGGACAAACCAGTCCCAACCAAGCCCAGGATCAGAGGATAGAAAAGTGGTATAAAGCCACCTGTGCATTTCATCCATCCCCAACTGCACCAGACACATCACAAGCGCAGCCGAGCAGCTGGCCTCAAGGATCCCTCAGCAGATTCAATAAAGAAATGCAGAGAAACTGAAGAGAGAGAGAAATATTATAGATTAAAGAGAATGACTGTGTCTCCTGTAGGTAAGGCACCTGATGCAATGTAGGTATTGCAGTGTGGGTCTGAAGGGAGGTCAGTCATGGCTGTGTTATCAGCTTAATGGGCTATCATCTTTGATAGCCAATATGAAAGGAATTGGTCTCTGTCTGGTGTCTTTCTGTAAGGTGTCCACATCATACAAACCACCACAACTAGCACCTTTTGTTGTCAGGCTCAGAAGAGAGAGGCAAAGGGCTCAATGGTCATGGAAACTAGCCTGCTTGCTCTAACAAACCTATCACAAGGCATCAGCAAGGACCTGCAGCAGAAGCCCCACCACATGAAGAATGGCCCAGCTGTGTCTGCCACTAGAGGAAGACATGGTTACAGACACTTGGACAGCAAGGTACATCACCTCAAGATGTAGTCCCTCCTGCTGGGGGTTGAGGCATAGTGACGTGTGAGGAAGTTTGCGCTGCTGCTTGCCTTTTTTGTGGACATCACTTTCTAAGGTGGCGTGAGTCAGGTACTTTTTATGAGCATAAGATTCATTTCTTTTAAAAGAAAGGAGGAATAATGTAGTGTCAGTGGATAAGCTCACAGCAGTTCATTCCAGTCTGTGAGTGAGAGAGAAATGTGTCCATGACCATATCAATTTTGTCCCTCACTTATCCTGACTCTGCCAGAACCATGCTCCTTGCACTGCAGCTAATGGTGAGCTGCAAATATGTCCTCCCCGGGTCAGTTTTGTTGTTTGCATCGAAGAAATATATGTTGTGCCAGGTTGCTGCCTGGCTGCAAATAAAGGAGGATTCCATACAGCAGCAGCTTCTGCTGAAGGAGGGGAAATGGATGGGTCTGCTTGTGTACACAGATGACCCAGATTTTTGCAAACAGCCAGCAAAATGTGACAGGCAAATATATCCAAACCAAAATAACTACAGCCAAGGGAGCGACTATGCCTAAGGAATTGTTCAGTGATACCAACTAACTAATGATCTCACGGAGCGCATCATCCTTCTTACTGGAGCACCATCCGTTATTGCACTACTTACTTTAAGCTAATAAGAAACCTCCTTTTCCAGCTGAACTTGTGTGGGCCCCAAAATGCTGAGTGGGTAGATAGGAAGGAGAGAACAGCACAGTACTCAACAGTAATACAGGAGGGAGAGGCCCGTTGAGGTTGGACTGGGAATTGCTGGCGGAGCATGGAGACAAAATGTTTCTTGTTTCTTAATTATCTGCTGGGAGCCTGATGAGGGCTGTAGATATAGGGTGTCTATAGGTGGCCTTTGCAGCCTGCCCTGAAGGGTCTTATTGGTGCACTTGTGCCCTTTGCATAGACACCTTAGGGTGGCTAAGGGGGTTGAACAATGCTGCCTTGAGCTGGTTCGGCAGAGGGGAGGTTGGCGTGAGAATTTAACCCTTTGATTACTGACGTGGTGGACAAGGCTCAGCAGTAGGAGACCATGCTCTAAAAAGTGCAGTGCAGCTCTAGACACTAGCCCACACACACACTGCACTGCCACAGGAAAGGAAATCCTCATGGCCGTGTTTAATTATTTCCCCTTCTTGTGTGTGCCCAAGAATTAAACACATGGCAGAAAACATGCCTGTCAAGCCATGTAGAAGACACAGGACAAGAGAATAAACCTGCATGGAAGTCCAAGGCGTTGGACTAGAACCCACGGCTTTGTTTCCTTGCAGTACCTGGGTGACTCTTGGATACATGTTTGGCCTCCGTATGCAAATCTATAAGACCTGTTCAGCTGCGGTTCATTACAAAGGCACAGCCCATTTCTGAATGGAAACTGTAGCAAAAAATAAAATAGATCTCTGGATGTAAGACTTCTGACATCTTGAATTCATAAACTGAGCAACAGCATTCTTGTGCAGAGTCTGAGGGTGGCCTTTTCGGATCTACCCTCTTTTATACCAGACGAGTCTAACCTCAGCGTCAGGATGACTCCAGCGAGTATCATTATGCTAAAATGAAGAAAAGAACATAACTCAAGTCTTCACTATAAATTGCATACATGGGGGGGACTAAGCCTGCTGCCATCAATCCATGCTTAAGAAATGTCCATTGACTTTGTGAAGGGCTCCTCATTTCTCAGCCTATGAGGACGTCTCCAGAGATGGTAATTCTGTGCTAGAGTCAGAGAGCTTTGCTCAGAGAGAGATTTCCCAGTGAGTGAAATGCCCAAGAAAAACCCAGCTGTAAAAATACATTATAGAAACAGAAGAATAAACCAACAACCCATCCTGTTCCACCTACTGTATTACCAGACCACCTCCATTTTGCACAGCACACCCAGAGCCTCTCTTGTCAAGACCCAGCACTAAAGTCAGGCACAGACTGAGTGGGCTTCCTTTTAGAGTAGGGCTAGGGGGCACAGAGTCCCTAGTCCTCCAACATACATACACCTCCTTCTCAATGATGCAGTGACAAAAAGTTCTTGTGCTCCTTCCAACCCCCCAGAGAGGGAGCATCTCCTTTTCTCTTCCATTTTAACTCAGCAGAAGGATAAGAACAGTTCTCTGCTTAAACAGCAGGTTGCCTTAGCGCAGATTTCCGTGGGTATTCTGAATGCAGAACGACAAGGATTGTGCAAATGAATGCTTATCACCTTCATACAGAGTCATGTGAAAGAAAGAGATATGGTAAGAATGTCTGATTAAGCATTTGACAGTGAGATGGCCATGTGGTTAAGGCACTGGGAGATTTCGGTTTTATTCCTTGCTCCGCTACAGATTTCCTATGTGACCTTGGGCAAGGCATTTAATCTCTCTGTGCTTCTGAAAAATGGGGATGACACTTATCCATGAATCCATCAATGTTGGTGAGGTGTTCAAATACTGCGGAGGTGGTGCCACCTAAGTATCTGGATGCACAGCAAGTAAGGACAATTTGCAGGAGTCACCTGAGAGAGTGCTTAAAGAAAAAGTGACTTTATCTAACATGCTCAGCGTGACAGTCCCTCCTTGCCATGTGGAGGGAAACTGCCCTGCTTTGATCTAATCCTAAACAATGTGTGGCAGCCCATACTCTCACAATAGGAGCAGGTTGCCTTCTTAGAGCTTATTTTGAAACGCCTCCAGACTACCCCAAATCATGCTCCTCCTGCTATTCAGCGAAGGCATCACCATTTCCCAGCAGCATTCAGTGTCTTCCCTAATGTGACCCAGTTTGGGTTCAGAGACAGTATGCACTTCCAGCTGGGCAGTTCGGCTAGCTCAATGTGTGCTAGCACTTTTATTTCACTATAGTTTTTTAAACTATCGGTAAATAGAAGTGCAGGCAGCACAAGTCATATTCTCACCTGAGCAGTAAGACGGAAGGCACCAGCTACACAAGATAAAAACACACAGAGCTATGGTTGTATGGGTCACCAGAGGGGTAACCATTTATTCTTAGTCTGTTCATCCCATTTGCTCCATCTTTCCTCATACAGTTTAGTTCTTCGCCTCATTCAAGGAGTAAATCGTTCCACTTTTCTCAATTCTCTTATTCCTGTGAACTGCATTTTTATACTGGGTAGTTTGTTGCAAGCATAGGACTGAAATAATACTTTATTGGCTGCAGCAATTCTCACTAGGTATCTGCCTTTGTTTAACTTAAGTAAATTAGGACATTCTCCTAACACCATATGAATAGAGATTTTTATGGGGTGGGGGAGGGTGTATCTCCTTGAAATCAACTTTCTGACCTAAAACCAGAAGTGTTTCAATCTGAGACATTCCCAGCAGTTATCAAGGGGCTTCCCCACTCCGTGGCATTCTCTTCATCATTTTGTACGGTGAGATTGTAATTTTCAACCTGTATTTTCTTCCAGAGTAGAATTTATACTAGTCATAGCAACAGTCATCAGCATAGCTGTGCATTCCTCGGGAGAGACACGTTAGTTTGTTTTCTTTCCCTCCTAGCAAATTTATTTTGCTATATTTTAGAAAAGAACGACTACTTTTAAACAGTTTTACTCAGAGAAATGCTGCAGCCATATTATGATGCTGTTTTGTATGCTTATATAGGCATAGTTTCACATGTGGTTTTAACAGACATGGTTTTGCACAGGGGTTCTCAAACGGGGGGATGTGACCCCCTTAGGGGGTCGCAAGGTTATTACATGGGGGGGAGGTCATAAGCTGTCACACTCCACCCCAAACCCCGCTTTGCTTCCAGCATTTATAATGGTGTTAAATATGTAAAAAAGTGTTTTTAATTTATAAGGGGGGGTCGCACTCAAAGGCTTGCTGTGTGAAAGGGGTCACCAGTACAAAAGTTTGAGAACACCTGGTTTAGCACATGTGGCCTTATTGCAGAGCGGCAGTGTGCGTAAACTGTAATACAATTTTCCACAAGAAGATGGTAGCCGTCGTTCAAATGGGGTTAGGACTTGGGTTTCCAAGATGCTTAGGGTTACCATATTTTAACATTGAAAAAAGAGGACACTCCACGGGGCCCCGGCCCCGCCCCTTCCCCCGCCCCTTTCCCTGCCCCCGGCCCCGCCCAACTCCGCCCCTTCCCTGCCCCCATTCCAACCCCTTCCCCAAAGGCAAGGGGGGCTGCCCGAGCCGGTAGCGCTGGCTCGGGCAGCTTGGCTCTTACAGAGCTGAAGTCTGAGAGGGGAGGAACAGGCAGCTGGAGCCGGGGAGGAGAAGTGCCCGGCTGGCAGCTGGGGTCCGGAGGCAAGGCGGGCTGCCCGAAGCCAGTAGCGCTGGCTCGGGCAGCTTGGCTCTTAACAGAGCCGAAGTCTGAGAGGGGAGGACTCACAGAGCAGCCGCGGGAGGGGAAGTGCCCGGACGGCATTTTTCCCGGACATGTTCCGCTTTTTGGCAATTCCCCCCGGACGGGGGTTTGATTGCCGAAAAGCCGGACATGTCCGGGAAAAACCGGACGTATGGTAACCCTAAAGATGCTCAAAGCCCGATATACTAGTAAACCTTAGGTAAGGTACAGAGTTCAGTATCATGTGCCACACTGGTAACTTTCTGGAAACCCAGAGGCTGTATCTAACCTCCATAAAATGGAGTCAATGGCAGATGGCCCAAGCTTCCATGAGGAGCTGGAGTCCTTGGATGCTGCTTGGCCCCTAGAGCCATCTCTACTTGGATCAGATTGGGCAGTGCATGCTGGGACTTATAGTTTCCATGGGCTGTGCTTCTGTACTGAAACAGAAGACAGCTGTGGCCCTCACTATGGGTCACCTTTAGCCCACGGGTTGCATTCTGGCCACCCAGATTAGATGGACAATTTACAAAGCTGGAGGGTTGGGGTCCCCTGAGAAATAATAAAAAATAAAGAAATGTTGGAAAATCTGGCGGCTCTAAAGATGAATTTCTTTGTTGTGGTGCCCAACACTGGCACAGCATGTCAGCCGCACAAAAACTCTGTGCTCCCTCAGTAAAGGACCACCAACCAAGAAAACATATTGAACTATGAATGAAATTATTCTTCAGCTTTCTTAATTATACAAGTGAGGCCTTCCATAGCTGTGAGGGTGAGCCTTGCCACCTGATATCCAACCTTCTTGATAAAAAAGATTGACACTTTTACAACAGTGAAATTGAAAAAAGCAATGTCTTGGGGCCAGACTCGATAGACTTGCTCATGTTGATTAGCACCTTACTCTGGAATTATTCCCATTAAAGTCAACAGAGCTTTTTGCGGAAGAAGGTGCTATTCAACGAAAGTTAAAGTGACACAACTGGGCCCTTAGTACTTACTTGGGTGTATCTGCTTAGGTCACTTTGGCTTAAAGTAGTGGTCCCCAAACTGTGGGGCGTGCTCCCCTATAGGGGTGCAGAGGAGCGTTCACGGGGGGGGAGGGGTGTGGTGGGGCCCAGGCCAGCCCCCACAGAGGACAGCGAGTGAGTACCACCCAGCCCCATTCTGCCCCAGCTCCCACCTGCGGCTCCACTCCCAGCCCTAGATCCACTCCCAACTGCAGCCCTAGCCTTGGCCCCATTACCCCGTCTGTGCCCCCACCCCCAGAGCTGCCACCCCACTCACAGCTCCCGGGGTGGGGCGTGGACAGGAGTAAGGGGGGGCATGACCGTGAAAAATTTGGGAACCACTGGCTTAAAAGGACTTGTTAAATATACTTTATTTACTACAGCTATTGTTGAAATAGGGATCCACTCTGCAACATCTTGAAGTGTTGTGGTAGGCCAACAGGAATAATTAACATCAGAAAGCCTTTATATAAAGGTACAGCTTGAGCAGTTAAATGAAATGCAGATTTAAACAAATGATTTAACATAGACAGTGGTGTCAAGCTGAAAATCCACCAAAGGTAGAGACAGACATCTAAATGCCTCTGAAAGTAAATGCTTCCAGAAAATACTCGGTATTAAATGGAAATAAATTTATAACAAATGGCGAGATCCGTCAGAGAGTTCAGCATTTCCAATGTTATCCAGAAAAGAAAATGGGAATATCAGGGACATGTGTTAAAAATGAAGCCAGAGCATCTGCCAACACAGGAGTGCCATTGTGCAGCTGGAGGAACATGTGAAAGGGGCCAACAGAAAGAATCATTCCATCAAACAGTACTTAAGGGAGGGGAAATGATGGGACTTAACATAGAGGATGTGCAAAGCACAGCCCAGCGTAGATAGTAGGGTGACCAGACAGCAAGTGTGAAAAATCAGGACAGGGGTTGGGGGGTAATAGGAAAAGACCCAAAAGTCAGGACTGTCCCTATAAAATCAGGACATCTGGTCACCCTAGTAGACAGGGATGGCATAGCCTTGTTTGTGCCCTAAGTGAGGTCCGATGGCACAGGAAAGATTCAGATTGCTAAAGTCCTGCAAATAGGTAACTGGACTCCAAAGGATTAAATGAAAGAATATGTCATTTTTTCAACTTGGTTTAAAGAGACCCACCTATTTGAATTTCTTATTCATGAAGTCACTACTGTATCTCAAAAAATTCAAAACTAAATGACTGATGTTCAATCTACTTTTTAAAAAAGGGCCGTTTGAAAGTGTCTTCACTAGATGCTAATTTACTAACTATTCAGGAAGTTGAAGTCTAGGCTGTGAGAAATGAATGGAATGCAGTGGCCACTCTTTCCAGCTTGCCAAGGGCCTTAGGCCCTACCCTGGATTTCAGTGGGGCTCTCCAAAGGGTTCAGGGGTCATTGGCCTGCTAAACCCAGGGTTGTGAGTTCAATCCTTGAGGGGGCCATTTAGGAAACTGGGGTAAAAAAATCTGTCTGGGGATTGGTCCTGCTTTGAGCAGGGGGTTGGACTAGATGATCTCCTGAGGTCCCTTCCAACCCTGATATTCTATGACTCAGGGCAGGACTGGAGCCTCCAGTCATTAAGACATATATCCCTGTTATGCATGATATTCTGGAAAGCTGGGGTGCTTTTAAGGGTGATCACTGTACCTTTACTCTCACATTCTTGATCTTATGTGAATTACAAATACTGTATTTGAGTAGCCTGACTGGCTGCCTCAGGGAGTATGTGTGCAATTAGAAAGACTGTCAGATATGCAGATGTCTGTTATCTGCAAAGGTATCACCTGCAGAAAAATACTGAGCCTGGAATCTCAAGCCTTTGCATTATGAAAGAGATAGTATCATGCCCCAAGTATGCGTTGTTTTCTCTATACATGTGCATTTTGTACTTTGCAAGTTCTGTCTTTGATAGAAGCATTATCGAGATGTTGCCAGTTTAAATTCCATAAAACAGATCCTCAGCTGGGGAAAGTCAGTGTAGCTCCACTGAGGTCAATGAAGCTATACTGAAACACGCCAGCTGAGAATCTGGCCCTGTCTTTTATGCAGTTCAAGTACTGGTGATAAATGAAGGTCATTTAAAATGCCATTATCAGTTTTACTGGAAGCAGGCTGATTGTGAAAAGAGAATTTGCAATGCTGACAAATTCTAAAGAATGACTCAGTAGAATACAACATTAACTGAAAACCAGTAGGCCAAATCCTCCCCTTACTTAAAAATCCTGTGCAACTCCTGTGAAGTTATATGAGGGAGGTATAAACTGATAGAATTTGACCCACAGTCACTGCTTTTACGGTGCATGAGAATGATCCATGTTCACAATGTATAAAGAGATCCAACTTTCTATATGTATATTAGCTATATGGTTTGCCAGATTCCTGGACAGGGTACATATGTTTCCCATATTGGAGGACAAAGGACATTGCATTAGGACACTGTCTCATTTGTGTTGTTTTGTCATCATGTTGTAATGACTCTGGAAACAGTACTCGTCTTCCTCTTAAAATCTTCTGTGCCCTGATAAACAGTGGACACATTCCATCCATCACAGAGGTGGCTGCATTGTAGTGATGGGTGGAAATTATCTAAAATCATTGTTAATGTGAAAAGATGATAAATGAGAACTGAAAATTAACTTAACAATTGGAGGTGAACCATGGTCCAGCATCACCCATCCAGCACTTTAAAGTTTCTGCTTGAATACATGGACACTTAGATGGGACAGAGGTCCCGTTTATAATGTAGACTTGGACTCGACAGAACCTTGCCCTTAGGATTTTGGCCTCCTGGGGAACTGAAATTGTAATACAGAACACGGAAAACACACTCAAAATAACACTGGATGATTTAGGCAAGGCAATAACTATATTTTAGAAGCCACCTACCTACTCTGAAAATCTTAGCCAGGTTTTCTTGGCTTTCTTAACCCAGATCCCAGATTCCCTTATTCAAAGGTGGTCTTGGGACACTTCAATATTACCACCTTACAAGTTTACATCCTTTATTGCTAGTGCAGTTAAATAAAAGATGCATAAAACAGAGTAGATAACACCTCTTGGAATCAAATTATTTTTTCCAGCTTATATGACATTTTATGGCCTGGATTTTCACTTGGTAGCCAGTGCCTCTTGTCTAGTATCAGGCAGATCCAAAAGAGTATGTGGGTCACATCCTGAATATACAATACATACAGAGAGAGCCTGGGACATTTTTGAGACAGGTAGGGAGATAGCAATAGAATAAAAGAACTAGAATCAATACAAATGACTATTCTACACAATAATAATACTTTATAATATTTTTCATCTCCAATGATGCAAACAGCATCTTTGCCATATTAACAGTGAAAGTTCCAAGCCTTTCTTGTTTTTTTTCCCGGTATGATTCTGTTCTGGCTTTTGAAGAATATATTTCTCCATAAAAATTTCACTGACCCAGTTCAATTTGGTTCATGGATCTTTTAAAGTTTTCCAACATCATCAAACATAAAATAAACATTCATGATGTGAAAGGCTGCTTGATTTTTCAGGTTTCCTCTGTCCATTCATAGGAAGAAGCATGTATTTACCATTTCTGTGTGTGCCTACAGTGAGGGCTAGGCTGCAAACAGAATGACACTCACACTCTCAACAAGTATCGACAATTTCTCAAGCTTTACTGGTTGTCTGTCAGGCCTTGGCTACACTTGCGAGTTACAGCGCTGTAAAGCCGCCCCCAGCGCTGTAACTCACACCCCGTCCACACTGGCAAGGCATTTGCAGCGCTGTATCTCCGTGGTTGCAGCGCTGCATGTACTCCACCTCTCCGAGAGGAATAGCGAGTATTGCGCTGCCGCTGCAGCGCTGCGGTGCCAGTGTGGCCACCCAATGCGCTGTGAATGGCCTCCAGAATTATTCAGCAGTATCCCACAATGCCTGTTCTAGCCACTCTGGTCATCAGTTTAAACTCTACTGCCCTGGCCTCAGGTAACCAACCATGTGACCCACCCTTTACATTCCCCGGGAATTTTAAAAATCCCCTTCCTGTTTGCTCAGCCCAGCGTGGTGTGGAGTGCTATCAGCGAATCTTTCCAGGTGACCATGCCTCCACACGCCAAGCAAGCCCCAGCATGGAGCAATGGCGAATTGCTGGACCTCATCAGTGTTTGGGGGGAGGAAGCTGTACAGTCCCAGCTGCGCTCCAGCCGTAGGAATTACGATACCTTCGGGAAGGTATCAAAGGACATGATGGAAAGGGGCCATGACCAGGACGCCCTGCAGTGCAGGATTAAAGTGAAGGAGCTGCTCTACAAAGAGCTGGATGCGATACTTGGGGTTAACCCCACCTCCACTCCGAGCACCACCATGGACACTTCAGAGCCGGTGTGGGGGAGGGGAGGAGAAAGAGGAGGAGGAGGAGGAAAACGGGAGTGATGGTGGTGGGCCGGATGGAGACACCCCAGAATCCCTGGAGCCATGCAGCCAGGAGCTCTTCTCGAGCCAGGAGGAAGGTAGCCAGTCACAGCGGCTGGTACTTGGTGGAGGACAAACAGAAGAGCAGGTTCCTGGTAAGCGTTTTTTTTTTTCGGGAAGGAATTTTTTCGGTGCGGGCTCTTTGGGAGAGGAGGGTTAGGCATGCATGCCTAGATGCGGAATAGTGCATTGATGTGGTTTATCACATCGCGGTAATCGGCCTCGGTAATCTCCTCGAATGTCTCATCCATAACGTGTGCAATGCGCTTGCGCAGGTTTATCGGGAGAGCCACCGTGGTCCTTGTCCCAACCAGGCTAACGTGTCCGCGCCACTGTGCCACGAGGGGCGGGGGGACCCTTGCTGCACACAGGCAAGCTGCATATGGGCCAGGGCGGAAGCCGCATTGCAGTAGAAGACCCTCCCTTGCTTCTCAGGTCACCCTCAGCAGCGAGATATCGTCCAGGACGAACTCCTGTGGAAAATGTTGGGACAGTGTTCAGTGTAGGTGCCCCCTGAAGCTGTTGGCTCTCCCCAAGGCACAGAAACCCAGAGGACAGTGCAGCCCTGAAACAATCAATCCCCCTTA
This sequence comes from Terrapene triunguis, assembly GCF_002925995.2. Taxonomy (NCBI): domain Eukaryota; kingdom Metazoa; phylum Chordata; order Testudines; family Emydidae; genus Terrapene; species Terrapene triunguis. The sequence goes on along the minus strand of NW_020664417.1, from coordinate 87,141,864 downwards.
CTCACCATTTTGAGGTTCCCGTGGGATATGTGTGCTCTGTTTCGGACGGGAAAATTATGCTATTGTGTAGACCCTGTGTGTTTTCTACTCCTTAAGTGCGGGGGGAATCATTACTCTGTCTGGTAAAGTTTTCCATATAAAAAATGGAAACTAGGACAGATTACAAAGGATGAATATAGGCAAACAACACAGGAATGCAGGGGCAAGATTAGAAAGGCAAAGGCACAAAATGAGCTCAAACTAGCTAAGGGAATAAAGGGGAACAAGAAGACTTTTTATCAATACATTAGAAGCAAGAGGAAGACCAAAGACAGGGTAGGCCCACTGCTTAGTGAAGAGGGAGAAACAGTAACAGGAAACTTGGAAATGGCAGAGATGCTTAATGACTTCTTTGTTTCGATCTTCACCGAGAAGTCTGAAGGAATGCCTAACCTAGTGAATGCTAATGGGAAGGGGGTAGGTTTAGCAGATAAAATAAAAAAAGAACAAGTTAAAAATCACTTAGAAAAGTTAGATGCCTGCAAGTCACCAGGGCCTGATGAAATGCATCCTAGAATACTCAAGGAGCTAATAGAGGAGGTATCTGAGCCTCTAGCTATTATCTTTGGAAAATCATGGGAGACAGGAGAGATTCCAGAAGACTGGAAAAGGGCAAATATAGTGCCCATCTATAAAAAGGGAAATAAAAACAACCCAGGAAACTACAGACCAGTTAGTTTAACTTCTGTGCCAGGGAAGATAATGGAGCAAGTAATTAAGGAAATCATCTGCAAACACTTGGAAGGTGGTAAGGTGATAGGGAACAGCCAGCATGGATTTGTAAAGAACAAATCATGTCAAACCAATCTGATAGCTTTCTTCGATAGGATAACGAGTCTTGTGGATAAGGGAGAAGCTGTGGATGTGGTATACCTAGACTTTAGTAAGGCATTTGATACGGTCTCGCATGATATTCTTATCGACAAACTAGGCAAATACAATTTAGATGGGGCTACTATAAGGTGGGTGCATAACTGGCTGGATAACCGTACTCAGAGAGTTGTTATTAATGGTTCCCAATCCTGCTGGAAAGGCATAACGAGTGGGGTTCCGCAGGGGTCTGTTTTGGGACCGGCTCTGTTCAATATCTTCATTAACGACTTAGATATTGGTATAGAAAGTACGATTATTAAGTTTGCGGATGATACCAAACTGGGAGGGATTGCAACTGCTTTGGAGGACAGGGTCATAATTCAAAATGATCTGGACAAATTGGAGAAATGGTCTGAGTTAAACAGGATGAAGTTTAACAAAGACAAATGCAAAGTGCTCCACTTAGGAAGAAATACAGAATGGGAAGAGACTGTCTAGGAAGGAGTACGGCAGAAAGGGAACTAGGGGTTATAGTGGACCACAAGCTAAATATGAGTCAACAGTGTGATGCTGTTGCAAAAAAAGCAAACGTGATTCTGGGATGTATTAACAGGTGTGTTGTGAGCAAGACACGAGAAGTCATTCTTCCGCTCTACTCTGCTCTGGTTAGGCCTCAGCTGGAGTATTGTGTCCAGTTCTGGGCACTGCATTTCAAGAAAGATGTGGAGAAATTGGAAAGGGTCCAGAGAAGAGCAACAAGAATGATTAAAGGTCTTGAGAACATGACCTATGAAGGAAGGCTGAAAGAATTGGGTTTGTTTAGTTTGGAAAAGAGAAGACTGAGAGGGGACATGATAGCAGTTTTCAGGTATCTAAAAGGGTGTCATAAGGAGGAGGGAGAAAATTTGTTCACCTTAGCCTCTGAGGATAGAACAAGAAGCAATGGGCTTAAACTGCAGCAAGGGAGGTCTAGGTTGGACATTAGGAAAAAGTTCTTAACTGTCAGGGTGGTTAAACACTGGAATAAATTGCCTAGGGAGGTTGTGGAATCTCCATCTCTGGAGATATTTAAGAGTAGGTTAGATAAATGTCTATCAGGGATGGTCTAGACAGTATTTGGTCCTGCCATGCGGGCAGGGGACTGGACTCGATGACCTCTCGAGGTCCCTTCCAGTCCTAGAATCTATGAATCTATGAATTTATGGTATAAACAATGCTGCCTCTGTTAAATGTTGCATTTTGCCTATACAGCTGCATCAACCTTGAGACCTCAGCCGTCCCTCTTATCGTCTGCTCAGAGACTGCAAAGACTCAGGAAGAGACCGCGAAAAAGCAAAGAAGACATGCTGCAAGAAGTGATGCGGCAATCTATTAAAGAGAATGAGAAAGCACAGAACTGGAGGGAGAGAGAAAACAGGATCCGCCAGGAAAATGCAGCGCACCGGCGGCAAAGCACCGTGCACCGGCAGCAAAGCACTGATAGGCTCATAAGTATCCTGGAGCGCCAGGCAGATGCTATCCAGGAGCTGGTAGCCATGCAGAAAGAGGAGCAGTACCGCAAACGCCACCTCCCCTACAGCCCTTGTCCCAAAACTCTTTCTGTTGTGCCCCACTGTCACCTCCAACCCACTTTCCCCAACTTCCGTGTTCTTCACGCCACCCACTGCCTCCAACACCAGTATCTTCACCACCCAGCCCTGAAAACCACGACCCTTACCCTCTGCACTCAACCCCCATCACCATGCAGTATAGCTATCCTGAGGTGCAGCACTCACTGCACAGCACACCAGACAGGACCTACGCGAATCTGTGATTGTACTGTTCCCCACTCCACCCCCTTGTTTCTTTTCAATAAATAATTTTTTTTTCTTTTCAATAAATGGATTTTTTGGCTTTGAAAACATTCTTTATTATTGCATAAAGTAAAAGACTCCTTAGCCCAGGATATGCCTGAGTGAAGCTTTAACCCTTCCCTTCACAAATATTATGGAGGGCACAGCACATGGATATAACCGCGGGGATGCTGTTTTCAGCCAAGTCCAGCTTCCCATACAGAGATCACCAGCGGGCCTTTAAACGGCCAAAGGCACACTCCACAGTCATTCGGCACCGGCTCAGCCTGTAGTTGAACCGTTCCTTGCTGCTGTCAAGGCTCCCTGTGTAGGGTTTCATGAGCCACGGCATTAACGGGTAAGCGGGATCTCCAAGGATCACAATGGACATTTCAACTTCCCCTACCGTGATCTTCCGCTCTGGGAAAAAAGTCCCGGCCTGCATCTTCCTGAACAGCCAAGTGTTCCGAAAGATGCGTGCGTCATGCACCTTTCCGGGCCAGCCTGTGTTAATGTCAATGAAATGCCCACGGTGATCCACAAGCACCTGGAGAACCATAGAGAAATACCCCTTCCGATTAACATACTCGGATCCTAGGTGGGGTGGTGCCAGAATAGGAATGTGCGTCCCATCTATCGCACCTCCACAGTTAGGGAACCCCATTTGTGCAAAGCCATCCACTATTTCCTGCACGTTACCCAGAGTCACGGTTCTTCTGAATAGGATGCGATTAATGGCCTTGCAAACTTACATCAACACGATTCCAACGGTCAACTTTCCCACTCCAAACTGTTTTGCGACTGACTGGTAGCTGTCTGGAGTTGCCAGCTTCCAGATTGCAATAGCCACCCGCTTCTCCACTGGCAGGGCAGCTCTCAATCTCGTGTCCTTGCACCGCAGGATGGGGGCAAGCTCCTCACACAGTCCCATGAAAGTGGCTTTTCTCATCCGAAAGTTCTGCAGCCACTGCTCGTCATCCCAGACTTCCATGACGATGTGATCCCACCACTCGGTGCTTGTTTCCCGAGCCCAAAAGCGGCGTTCCACGGTGCTGAGCATGTCCGTGAATGCCACAAGCAATTTCGTGTCGTACGCGTTACGCGGCTCGATAGCATCGTCAGACTCCTCACTCTCACTGTCACTTTGGATCTTAAGGAATAGTTCAACAGCCAAACGTGACGTGCTGGCGAGATAAGTCAGCAAACGCCTCAGCAGTTTGGGCTCCATTTCCCGCAGACAGATCGCGCTGCACAGAAACCATTGAAAGATGGCGCCAAAGGTGGATGGAAACAAAGGGATTTCTGGGATGCAAAGCGATGCATCATGGGGCATTGGGACAGGACCCAGAATGCCCCGCACCTACACCCCCTTCCCACAACCCACGGCGCCAGAATGGGAAGAGGTGCTCTGTGGGATAGCTGTCCATAATGCACCGCTCCCAATAGCGCTGCAATTGCTGCTAATGTGACCACAACAGTGCGCTGGGCAGCTGTCAGTGTGGACAGACTGCAGCGCTTTCCCTACTCAGCTGCACGAAGTCAGGTTTAACTCACAGCGCTGTACATCTGCAAGTGTAGCCAAGGCCTCAGAAGTTGAACGCCTCATTGAACAGAATATCTCACACAGATGTTGCAAACAAACTAGGCAGCAATTTCTCAAGAAAAAGAAAATCCTTCTTCCTGCATAGACAGATGTAGAGATGTGCAGTACGGTAATGCTAGGATATTCTGAAATGATTTACATGCTTCTAGCTCCACATTGATTTGAGAGCAGGTTGACATGCCAGGGAGCAGGAAGAAAACAAGGAAAAGAGAAGACAGTAATGAGCAAAGAATTTGAAAGGTAAATTATTATTGTTGCCCTTTTTGGCCAAGCAGTAGCCAAAATTTGGGGCCTTGCAGTGTGGGCTCCATTTGGATGAGAAATTGGTGACCTGGAGCCAGGATATGTTCTTAGTGTAATGTGTTTATTTACACGGTGGGCACATGTCCTATTTCCCTCCACAGTGGTAGGAACAGAACAACACACATGACACAGCTCTCTTTGTACAGAAGCTTCAGACCAGCTACTGCTGACGTCTCTAAAGAGCAAGCTCTCTTGCTTCTTTCTCTCCAGAGACCCACACAGACTCACAGCAAAAGGCAGAATCCTCTCTGCTAACTGCTGACACAATAATTTTGTCCCAACCTTCAGCTTCTGGGTTTGAAATGCAGGAAATCCTGTTAGCTCCACATTCCCCTGGCTGGTCTTGCCAGGTGGATCCAGGCATCAGCACCGTCCTTTGTCTGCAGCTGTCTTTCCTAGGCAGCGGAGCTTCACGCGCCCACTTTAATGAAGCCTGTGAAGGCGTTTGCTTCCGAGAACCCTAAAAGCGGGCCATTAACACCTTTTTCATAATATTATTATTTGTATATGTAGAATCTAGAGTACCCAACTGAGCTCATGGCCCCATTGTGCTAGGTCCTGTACAAACATGTAGCAAGAGCCATTTGTTGCCTAGAAGAACTTACAGTCTAAAAACAGGTTTCAGAGTGGTAGCTGTGTTAGTCTGTATCAGTAAAAAGAACGAGGAGACCTTGTGGCACCTTAGAGACTGCATCCGATGAAGCGGGTTTTAGCTCATGAAAACTTATGCCCAAAGAAATTTGTTAGTCTAAAAACAGACAAAGAATCAGAGAGACACAAAGAGGAAAAGTGAATTGTCCAGGTTTGCAGTCAGTGGCAGATCAGGGAACAGAACTTAGGTCTCCTAATTCACAGACCAGTGATCCACCCAAGTAAAAGTTACATCTGCCCATGGTGAGCATTTAAGGCACCTTTAAGATTTCCAAGGTTAGTACTAGTTGTGGCTGACATTTTCAAAAGGTCTTACCAGATTTACCCAGTGTATTGGCCTGAAATTAAAAAAAAAGAGTTGTAAAGGAATGTTAGCTCATCTAGCAAATGCAGGGTTGATTCCCAACAATATATATTTCCCAGTGCTTTTCCCAGGTCCATTGTAAATGACTTAACAATGGGGCTTCCTTCCCTCAGAGTCTAATAGAGCTCACCCTTGGCACGGTTCAAGAAATGGCTTCTGTGTAGAGTCTCTCCCTCCAGAGGCCCACACAGACTCACAGCAAGCTGCAGACTCTCCACTAACTGCCTGAACTATAGTTTTATCCCAGTCTTCAGCCTCTGGAAATGCCAACAACCCTGTTAGCTCCACACTTTCCTGTGGGCTGTGTGGTCTTAACCAGGTCCCTCTGTCCTTTACCGTCATCCTTGGAGACAAAGCAAACTCTTATCTGTGAAGAGCAGCAACCCCAAAGCTTTGGATCCTGAGAGCTGGATCATGTAACATTTCTCATTCTGAAAGGATAATCAACAAGAGGGAATCCCTTTCCTTGGGAATACTCCCAGTCTTAGGGTATGTCTACAATGCAATTAAAAACCCCAGGCTGGCCCATGCCAGCTGACTCAGGCTTGCGGGGCTTGGGTTAAGGGGTGGTTTAATTGCAGTGTAGACATTCAGGCTCGGGCTGGAGTCCAGGCCCTAGGACCCCGCAAAGTGGGAGGATCCCAGAGCTCAGGTTGCAGCCTGAGCCTGAACATCTACACTACAATTAAACACCCCTTAGCCTGTGCCCTGGGAGCCCAAGTCAGAGTCAGATCGCATGGGCCAGCCATGGGTGTCTAATTGCAGTGTAGACATACCTCTAGAGTCCATCTGTTATGAGAAATTTTCTAGGCATTTTGCCTTTTTAAGAACAAAAAATGTCCATTTTCCAAAAAGGTTGTGGTTCTGAACACATCAGCGCTACATGGACAACTGCCCTTTCCCATTGTCATTTTTCATTTCACAGCCACTTGCAAGTGTGTTTACTCATTGCATACTGCGCTATAACTTGAGCAATAAATTGCATCCATAGGAAAGATGTTAGAGTATCTAAATATGTCTTGGAATGTATGGAAATACCTGTCAAAACACGACTCTCGTATCATTGTTAATTCTACTAACATTTCCCTTGTTGATTAACTGGCTCTGTGTAACGCCTTACCTGCCTCCGATCCAATTTCTTATGTAACTACTGCTTTTGGCACCACAAATATTTTTTTCTCTTAATGATGAATGAAATGATTTATGCCACAATTACTATGTAGAGGCCTTTCAGTGCTGCACCAAGCCAAACCTCCAAGACCACAGATTGCTTTTTTTGTTTCATTTGATCTAGACATACAATATGCTGCATCGACAGAATCACATAGAAGCCACTTCTGCAAATGTTCAGGAGCATCCGAGAGTTAATATACCCTGGTTATGACAGTCCTGTATTTGGTGTCATGATGAGAGCAGAGGACTGAGAGCCAGTTAACCTCTCTGTGCCTCAGACTAAGCACATGTAAAGTGGGGATAATACCTATCTGACAGAATTGTCATGGAGCATACTTCATTTCTGTTTGTGAAGTACTTAGAGACCATCATCTGAGAAGTGCTTGATCATTGCAAAATTGCTAGAGACGAACATGGGATCTGTAAAGCCCACACTTTTTGTTTCATAATACAGAGCCAAAAAAAATCCTTTCATGATCATTTGATTTTAAAAATGGCTTGTGTATTTAATATACTAATGTGTCCAGGATTCATGGTAGAATCCACACGCCCTATTTTCACAGTAGTATACTCCAAGCAGGGTTTCTACTGTGCTTCTAGTCAAAATGAAACTGCCACAAGAATTGCCAAGGAGATACACATATAAATCAGCCACTAGATGAGGCTGGGACGTAGTCAGACATTGTACTGTATGAGCTCTGTCTTGTGGGAATACACTGTCAGTATTAAAGTGGCGTTAAGAATGACTGATTTGTCCCAGCGTTCAAGTCCTATCATAAAGTAAGACAAAGTGCCACTGAGGAGAAAAGCTCTGCTGGAAGCAGTAGAAATAACATCCTCATCTTGAGTAAAATTCTTCAGTCGCTAATAGATTAAAGACCTCAAATAGTTATTAATTATTGATAATTATTGTTTTAATTAAATGGCCAGTGTAAGAACTTTAATAATAACTAATATCCTTCCCCCTCCCAATCAGCCCACACTGTGGAGAGGAGCAGTTCCCTTGAAAATCCACAGTAAGGTAATTCGAAGGGAGAAAACGGTTAAACAGAGTGTTCCCCTTGTAATTTACATAGCCATCTTCCCTTTCTTAGCAAAATATCCCAAGGAGCTTGTGGATACAGTAAACAGGGTGAAAGGTTGGAGCAGGAACCAATGAGCAGCTGCACTAAGCATCATGACCGCAGAGGAGCTGCAGGTAAGTTAAGGCTGCACTAACTGCCACTGTATGTGTTGTGACTGCCACACACAGTCACCAAACGGGCGTCAGTCAGCACTAATGGCAGCACAGCCACTGCCCCTTCGGTGCTGCCTGGGTAGGGTTGGGAGATGGGAGCCTGGATCTCCATAGCGATGATCTGGATAATCCTGCCACTACCAGTTGGGCACCAACACCAGTTCTGTGGATTGGGGCAGAAAATGCTTAGACTCCACCCACTTTTATACAAGCGAGGAGCATATGTGGGACGCTGAGGATGACTTACTGATGAAGATTTCACTAAGAGTCTGGGCAAACTGTGTCGACAGAGTCTGTGCATGGCCTCAACCCTCATCCAAGCGAGGTCCACATCTCCAATACGCCAGCAGGCTGCTTGAATCAATACCTGAGCTGGTCCACAAAGCCGCTACCCTCTCCTCATTTAAATCCCCACTGAAGACCCACTTCTTCTGCATCACCTACATACAGGAAGTGAGTGGATGAGTGGTCTGCTTGCTTTCTCCCCACTTACTGTGCAAAAAAGGAGTCCAATTCTGGGTGGGGGATGACAGTGGATCTGGAGCTAGGGATTGCTGGGGAGGAAAAGAGTTTGAGAGGAAAGGGGGGGGCTCAGTTGCTGGAGGAAATTTAATGAGTTTATCTTAGAGCAACAAACAGCCAACTAATAAACTGTGGACCTATAACCTGCCCGATCAATTTGCTTGCATGTTGCATCCTTTTCCCTCTACTTTGTCTAGCTTTTCAGACTGCATCCTCTTTGGGGCAGAGACTGTACCTCCCCCTGTATTTGAAAAATGCCTAGGACATTTAGGGCTCTACCTCTGTATTAATAATTAATGATAATTAGATGCAGCTTTGTAGTCTTGCATCTGGGACTGCACCTTCATGCTCAAGAGCAGGGCAGCGTCAATCTCCTCTGAATTGTGGTTTAGATCTCCTTTACACCAGGCAACAGTGCAAATCTGGAGTCACTCCTGACTTCAGTGGAATTACCTAAGTGTGGCCACGGGGCTCCCAGCAAATGGACAACATTGACCTTGGTTTAGGAAAGTTCAGCAGGTCCTACTACAATGCCGCATTACTCTCATAGGGCTAGGTGTACATAAGTAGTCTGTCATTTCAAAAAAATATCCCTTGCCCCCCAGAAGTAATTCTGTCTCTATGGCTATCCAAGGGAAATGTGGTGATCAAGGCTCATTTTTAATGAATATACACTGTACATGGTGTATATTTGATAGGTCTATCTGGCAGAAGTTGTATCTTTACCTTCTTATTCCCCAAGCCTAGAATCAGGAGATAATTTTCTTCTAAGGGCTTGATTCACTCCCAGGCCTCTGGTAGCAGAAGCTGGTAGGATCTGTGCTGGGGGCGGAAGGCATCTTACAGTCACACTCTCTAGGGGCCCAGACCAGCCAATGGCAGTGGAGGAGGTGACATGGCCAGCATCGATAGGAGATATGTTGAAGTAGGATTCAGTATCCAGTTCCAAATCTTTGTTTTTCAAACCCTCCAGAGGTTCTCTCCAGCCTTGTCTCTCTCTTCTTCTCCCCATTTCCTCCAATCATCCAGCACTCCCCTCCTCTCTGCCCTTTCATACTGTTTCACTGCTGCAAGAGCCACCTCCTATGCAGCTGCTGCAGAATAGCCTTCCTGTATCTCTCCAGCTCACCAACCTCTTATCCTTTTACAAAGCTCATCTTAAAACTAGGGCTATCAAGCAATTAAAAAAAATTAATCGTGATTAATCGCGCTGTTAAACAATAATAGAATACCATTTATTTAAATATTTTTGGGCCTTTTCTACATTTTCAAATATATTGATTTCAATTACAACACAGAATACAAAGTGTACAGTGCTCACTTTATATTTATTTTTTATTACAAATATTTGCACAGTAAAAAACAAAAGAAATAGTATTTTTCAATTCACCTAATACAAGTACAGTAGTGCAATCTTTTTATCATGGAAGTTGAACTTACAGATGTAGAATTATGTACAAAAAAACCTGCATTCAAAAATAAAACAATGTAAAACTTTAGAGCCTACAAGTCCACTCAGTCCTACTTCTTGTTCAGCCAATCGCTCAGACAAACAAGTTTGTTTACATTTACAGGAGATAATGCTGCCCGCTTCTTGTTTACAATGTCAGCTGAAAGTGAGAACAGGCGTTCGCATGGCACTGTTGTAGCCGAAGTTGCAAGATTTTTAAGTGCCAGATGCGCTAAAGATTCATATGTCCCTTCATGCTTCGACCACCATTCCAGAAGACATGCGTCCATGCTGATGACGGGTTCTGCTCAATAACGATCCAAAGCAGTGCAGACCGACGCATGCTCATTTTCATCATTGGCGTCAGATGCCACCACTAGAAGGTTGATTTTCTTTTTTGGTGGTTTAGGTTCTGTACTTTCTGCATCTGAGTATTGCTCTTTAAGACTTCTGAAAGCATGCTCTACACCTCGTCCCTCTCAGATTTTGGAAGGCACTTCAGATTTTTAAACCTTGGGTCGAGTGCTGTAGCTAACTTTAGAAAGCTCACATTGGTACCTTCTTTGTATTTTGTCAAATCTGCAGTGAATATATTCTGAAAATGAACATGTGCTGGGTCATCATCCAAGACTGCTATAACATTAAATATATGGCAGAATGCAGGTAAAACAGAGCAGGAGACATACAGTTCTCCCTCAAGGAGTTCAGTCACAAATTTAATTAATGCGTTATTTTTTTAACGAGCATCATCAGCATGGAAGCATGTCCTCTGGAATGGTGGTCGAAGCATGGAAGGGCATATGAATGTTTAGCATATCTGGTAAATACATTGCCATGCAAATACCTGTTCTCACTTTCAGGTAAATAAGAAGCGGGCAGTATTATCTCCCGTAAATGTAAACAAACTTGTTTGCCTTAGCGATTGGCTGCACAAGAAGTAGAATTGAGTGGATTTGTAGGCTCTAAAGTTTTACATTGTTTTGTTTTTGAGTGCAGTTATGTAACAAAAAAATCGAGATTTGTAAGTTGCATTCTCGCAATAAAGAGATTGCACTATAGTACTTGTATGAGGTGAACTGAAAAATACTATTTCTTTTGTTTATCATTTTTACAGTGCAAATATTTGTAATCAAAATAATAATATAGAGTGAGCACTGTACTCTTTGCATTCTGTGTTGAAATTGAAATCAATATATTTGAAAATGTAGAAAAACATCCAAAGTATTTAATAAATTTGAGTTGGTATTCTGTTATTTAACGGTGTGATTAAAACTGTGATTAATCATGATTAATTTTTTTTAATCGTGATTATTTTTTTGAGTTCATCACATGAGTTAACTGTGATTAATCGAGAACCCTACTCAAAACATAGCATTTCTCCCTTATTTAGGCTTCTGACTTTCCAAACTCTGTTCATCTGCCCTTATTTATTACACAGTTTGGGCTGTGTGAAATAACTTTTATAAGACAAAGTTGCATTCTCACAACCTTTCAAAGTTCCATACTTTTCATTTGCAAGCACAGAGGAAATCTTAGCATGGTGGTTTAGCCTTATGTGATGTTTACCCTGACAATCATTTGGACTCTTACGCTTAGCAACAATGAGTATCAGCTTGAAATTCAATAAACCTGCTTGGAATCTCAATCTCTCAAACTGACAAGTTCAATAAAAAATGGTTTAGCCATTTTCACATCCTTATTGATACAAATGGATGCTGACATGATCTGTGGCAAACTTACTCCAGTATGCATTTCTATTATGCTAATTCTCTCCAACACTTCAATTCTAAAAGTTAGGAAACCTTGACCTCTTCTCAAGAAGGCTGATGAAGATCTGATTTTTGAACCAATATTTTCACCCAGTCTGATATTTAGCTAATGACTTTTTATCAGCCTGGAGAAATAACTTGTTACTGTATTATGTAGCTATGGTATTCAGTGCATCCAAGCCTTCCAGTTATGACAAGATTTATTTTGGCCAAATTCATTGTATGTACATAATCTGATGTGATACTGAGGTTTATGCAGCTGTGCCTCTGTATAATCCTGAAGCACCTGCTTCGATGCATTAAAATTTTCATTAATATTTAACCTGTTTCGATGTTTTGCTCATCCTCCATATTGAGTCACACTTGTTTTCTGTATAATAAGGAGACTAAATATGAAAATGTGAGGATCCACTGAATGGGCTATTATATGACAGATATTATATGATAGGATACCAACCACTGTGCTACCTGGACACATTTTACAAGGCTTAAGTTAGGTCCATTAACATTCCAGGTAAGAAGAACAAATCACCATACTCCTCTGCTGTCCACAGCTTTTCATCTGACTATTCAACTAAGAACCCAGGAATTAACAGTTTAATTGATTAAAAAGACCTGAGCAGACAGGCATCTTGCATCTTTCTCTTTATGTGACCAGGTTCATACTTAAGCATATTCCTGCAGAGAGTAATTCTAGATCTCTGGGCCCATCACTGAAAAAGCCCTGCCTCTGCCTGCCATGAGCATCATCCTGGGGGCATCAGGTTCAAAGGACAGGTCTTGCAGTGATTCCGAGATAGTGAAGCAGTCCTTAAGGTAACATGGGCCTAGGACTTTCTTTATGCCAACTGGTAATTTGAATTTTACTCAGCTCTCAATTGGCAAGCAGCACAGAGAGCTCTTGTCAGCCCAACACCCCCCCCCCCCCCAGAAGACAGGCAGCTGCATGTCAAGCTACCTGGAGTTTCCAGATGACTTTCAGTGACAGTCACAGATGCAGCCTGTTGCAATAGTCCAACCAATAAGTTATAAAGATGTGGATGAAAATTGCATCTAACAAGATAAGGGGCAATATCTTTACCAACATTTTTTTTTTCTTCTGAGAACTAAAGCAACTTGGGAGTCAAGGAGCTGTGTTGTATCTAGTAAGAACTTCAGACTATTTGATGACAATTCGGCAGACGCTCTCAACTGAGGGAACAGTTATAGATTTCACCAAGTCCTCAAAGCACTTCCAACTGCCGATCAGTATCACCTCCACCTTGCCTGAGTTGAATTGCAGTCAGATGTCTTTCCAAATAGATCCCAGTTTTCACCAGACATTGGGTAGTCAGGAGATGACAAGGAGATGCACAGCAGAGTGACACTGGTGTACTTAGACACTGCTGCAACCCCTATCATCTCACAAACTTATCTAGCAACTTCATGTAGATGTTGAACAGAAGAGGTGACAGGATTGAGGATTGCTGAGAGTGGTCAGGAATGGGGAGAAATTACCCACCGCCACCCTCTGGGAAAGGAATGAGCAGAACTACTTGAAGACTATTCTATCCACTGTAACAAGTGTCAGCAACACTTTGTGACTGACTGCGTTAATGGCTGCTGAAAAATTGAGAAGCGTGTTCTATCAGTAAGGACAGCCAGCGTCCATCCCTTGCCTTCTGAACCCTGCTCAAATGGGATATAAAGAGCTTTAGGACATTAGATGTTTGGGAAGCTAGCCAGTCAGCATCTGCTAAATGAGTTTTCTTGATAAGGGGTAGTTGGAGAATGAGCGGTAGTTGGCCAAGATGCTCATGCTTAGAGTTGATTTCTTTAGTGGCCGCCTGACTGTAACTTGTTTCAAAGCTGTCAACAGATTGCCCGCAATAGGAGGCATTGACAGTTTCTTCCAGGACAGGGTCCAGGCATATTAATATGGTGTTAAAACAAAACATTAATAGGATCTGATGCTGAGAACATTGCAACATACTTATATCATGTATTCACAAGAACAAATGCAGCCCTTGCTCTAGATAGAGCATCTTAAAGGGACTTGATTTTCATCACAGACAACTGTGGATATTAAAGGGCACTAAGAATAGTAATTTACAGTGTGTGAACGCACTTTCTATAAAGAGTAAAAACTTAACAAATTCTTAATAATGATAGTGATTCCTACAGTCTGCTAAAGGAAAAAATCCAGTATATTTTTCTTTCTTAAATGTAGCAATAAATTAAGATGAAAGGTACACTCAGTATATCTGTCTGGGGATAGATATATGTCTTATGGCATAATGACTTCAAAATAAATTCAGAGAGTGTTGTATAGTGTTTACATGTGCATATAAATTGACTTTATAGTAAGATTGTGGCCAAGTTACAATTCAGAATCTTAGTTTTTAGCTGCATACACTTCATCTAGGAAGCTGTTACAGTTGTCACCACAGAATTTAGTGAGGCAGTTTCCAAAAATCTGTGCTTAAGTGGATCTGTGTTCCACCATTTCAATTGAATGTACTGGGGAACCTAAAAATATTCTGCTCTGGGGAAAACTACAAACTGTGAAGGTCTTCTTACAGGACTATCTCAATACCACTTTGATTTCCTGTTGCAAAGAGCTCCCAAAGCATTTAGTTTTCCTCCATATTAAAAACAGTTCAAAACTATTAAAGTGTTGGGTTTATATGATTGCATGTTCAGATCTTTACATATTTCAGCTAGCATAAGAGGCAATCTCCCAATTCACTATGTTTGGATCAGATGTCATAGTTTCTAGACACAACTCTTGCCCCAAGACTCTGTCAATAACCCCTTTCAGGGTTTAACTTGATCCAACATTTCAATGATTCAAGGTCACGGTAGCATTTGGCTTCATCTGATGTGGCAGCATGATCTACTGTACTGCACACAGACGTAGGAGCAAGGAATTCTTTGTGCTACCTCTAGCTGCCTTATGTGGATTTAGGAAATTCTCTTAACCTCTCTGCCTCAGTGTCCTCGTGTACCCTGGACAATAATAATTACAGGAGTACTATGAGGGATAATTAATTGTGTTACTGCTCTCTGTGCAGCGCCAAATTCTGTACACTAATGATACATGTAAATGAGATGCACATCTTCAAAATTACCATGAGGTCACAATGTGTCCCTTTCTGTGCTATGTTAATTTATTACTGTCATTTTAATTATTTTGCTATTTATTGATTTTCTGGCACCAATAACTTAGCATGTGTGAGCAACACCATCTTGCAATTTGACACACTAGCAAATGATCCTTGTGCCTGTACAATAACCCTATTTTATTAATGTGTCTGATTCTCTCCCCCCCACCCCCCATTGTTTTCAGTTAAAATTCATGTTCTCACATGAGAGGGCTGCTGAGATCTGGGGTTACCTTGCCCTAGATCCATATCAGTTTTTCCTGACACAATACGACAGTATTAAGACATCAATATCTCTGTGACTGATAAAGGTATCATGACAGAATCTGATCTCAGTTACAATGGTGCAATCTCAGAGTAATTCCGCTGAAGTCAAGAGTGACTCCAGACTGGCAAAGAAGTGGGTTGTAGCCCACGAAAGCTTATGCTCTAATAAATTTGTTAGTCTCTAAGGTGCCACAAGTACTCCTGTTCTTTTTAAAGAGATCTAAACGTGGATCATCATCTTTAATTTGGTTTGCTACAAGGAAATCTCAAAGCTGCCAAGTGCCAAAACATTTGCCTTAAATTTTTACAATTTTGACAATGGCCTGTATCTATTTGCTCTAAGAGGTTAACTATTACACCCCCTTGCTTCATTGGATCCCCAAGAGCTTTCTCAGATGATGTGGATAATATCGTCATCTCCCTATCTCAGGGATTTACTATGTCAAGAGGATTAAGACAAAACTATGACTTATTCCCAGCACGAAACAATTTGAATCACCTCTTAGCTGTAAATGATGCATGACAGTGAGTCAATTGTGGTATATCTGTAGGTATATTACAGCGCCTGAGATGATTATGGTAAGATTTTAAACCAATTTTAATCTCTCACACATGGTGAAGAGGGTGGTCTTCTGAGGACCCTGGCTTCATTCTGGGGGAGCTGATTGTGCTGTGAAGAATCTGACTTTATTTTAGGAGAGGGTGGAGTCCCTGAAAACTATGGTTTTCTGGAGGCTGTGCTTCTGATGCTACAATGCTCAGAAGCAACCTAGCAAAATGCTTTTGTCTCTTTTTGTTCTCCTCCTATTAAAAAGTTAATAATAATTAATAAATCAGTGTAGCTGATGCCCACCCACAGTTTAGGAAGTTATGGGACAAGTAATATGATCTACAAATATTTCTCTAGTGAAGATAACATGAAAAAAAAGTGTGGGATAAAATAATACTGTCCCTGTTAAATAATAATAATTAAGCATAAATAATGAAAAATAGCACTTATGTAGCCTTTACTGTCTGAAAGCACCATAAAAATATTAAATAATGAACTCTCATAACACCTTTTGTGTGCATACTGAGACTATAACCGCCTTTGAAAGGATGTTTTCTGTCATTTTATAAATATATATAACTAATGAGACAACAGAAGGAATCACTCAGACCCAAATATTTCTCTTCCCCTTCCCAACCCTCCTCCGCCCCACTCAGCAGAAGATGACCTCAAGGGTCTTTTCCAGCTTGGATTCCTATAACTCCATGAAGCCATATGATGTAAGCAAAATAGCAAGAATAACAGGAATCAGTGAGGAGAGACTGCCTCTAGTCCAGTGGTTCTCAACTAGGGGTACATGTACCCCTGGAGGTATTCCGAGGTCTTCCAAGGGATACATCAACTCATCTAGATACTTGCCTAGTTTAACAACATGCTAGCAAAGTCAGCGCAAACTAAAATTTCATACAAACAATGACTAGTTTATACTGCTCTATATCTATACTCTGAATTGTAATTACAATATATTCCAATTGATTTATTTTATAATTAAATGGTAAAAATGAGAAAGTGAACAATTTTTCAGTAGTAGTGTGCGGTGACACTTTTGTATTGTTATGTCTGATTTTGTAAGCACATAGTATTTAAGTGAGGTGTAACTTGGGGGTAACACAAGACCAATCAGACTCCTGAAAGGGGTACAGTAGTCTGGAAAGGGTGAGAGCCACAGCTCTAGTCCATCACCCCTGGCAGTGCAGGACGGTTCCCTGTAGCATATTTTGCAGGGCTAGGTCCATTCCAGGTTCAGCGGTTCCCAGAGATGTGGTACTCTGCTGTCACTGAGAGGGAATTTAACCCTCTAGCTTCTGCTCCATGTTTCCAAGCCAGCTCATCCAGGGGCTTTGGGGTCTGGGTTCTGGTCCAGCACATGCTCCAGGACTGGAATTGGGGGCCAGACGCAAACTCTCCCCAAACTGGGAGGGAGGTGGCAGAGGAGGAATCTGGAGTGAGAGTCTTGCCCAGTGCTTAATTTGTGCCAGGGCTGAGCCCCGGCACCTCTGGACTTGCTGCGTCAGCTATGACTGAAAAAAGTTGCTTGCTCCCCAGCACCTCTTGCATTACAACTGAAGCAATGGTCCTGCCTCGAACCCCTCTGTCAGGGCGCCGCAGAGCTGGTAAATCACCCGCCCGGCTCTGACTGCCGCGGCCCCACGTGCCCGTCCCGGCCGGAGGGAGCCAGGCAGCGCGCGGGAGGAGCAGGGCCGGGCTGCGGGCTGGCGCGGAGCCGCCCCCTTCCCGGGGGTTGGGGCGTGGGGAGGAGCCGCCCCACCCCCGGACTGGGAGCCAGGCGGGGGGAGGCGGGGTCAGCGCGGCGGCTGCTCCCCTGCGAGCGGCCGGGCGGCCGGCTCAGAAGCGCTGGGGCTGCGGGAGGGAAGAGGCGGCAGCGGTGGCTCCCTCCATGAGCAGGCGGTGCCGAGGCAGGGAGCGCCGGGGGCTGCCGCGGGACTCGGGCAGGTAGGTGACCCGCGAGCAGCCGGGCTCGGGCTGCAGCGAGAGTGCGGGGCACCGTCCCTGCCCGCTGGAGAGGCAGCGGGCTGGGCAGGGCAGCCCGGCGCCCTGGGGAGCTGCGTCGGGGGGCAGCTCCGCTCCCTCTGGGGCTCTTAGCGGCCCCCTCCCATGGCCGGCTCGTTCTCCCTTTGGGGGGCCTGCATTGCAGCCGGCAGGGGGGTGCTGGCAGGGACCCCTCCGGCTCCTTGCACTAGTTAGTAAAGGGGCTGCAGCCCATCAGCCCCGGGATCCCCTGGCGAAGTCCCCGGGGCTGCTTTGCAGAGATCGGGGAAGCGCATCGCTGCGCCTGGCAGGGGTTCTTGCCTTTAACTTGCGGGGTTGTTTTTTCAAAGGGAATAAAAAAAAGTTTCCCAGGGACCTGCGAGCTCGCAGCGCCTCTCTGTCTCCTCGCCGCTCCTGGTTGTGCTTGTTCTGCGGCGAGAGATGCACTCCGAGCCAGCCAGCTAGTTACAGGGTAGCCTCTCTAGAGACCGTCCGAAACGGGAGGGAAGCGGGATGGGGATGGAGGTTTCATTTGCACATTTTAAAAACAAGGCAGAGCGCAGCTTGATTGGGTGATATTTACCTTTGTTTTATGGGGCCTCAAAAATGGAAAGCTGGTAAACAGGGAAAGTCAACAGATTGCAACTTTTGTGCATTTAAAAAAAAAAAGTAGAGAAGGAGATTGTTTCCTTTAAAAGAAAAGGACCGATTGCAGCGTTGGTACACACACAAAAGTCTAATGTAGTTTTTTACACACCCCTAAAAAGCAAATGAGCTGGTGTTTTTAAGTGGATTGCATCTTGGGTACACAACGCAGATGAACGGTGGTGGTGGTGTTTTTTCAATAGCTTGCTCCTTTAGTACATGGTAAAGCAGATAAGTGAAGTAGCTTTTACGTGGATTGCAAACTCTTGTACACCGAAAAGCTGTTAATCGGGTGGTATTTGTAATAACAGTTCTGCAACTTCTGCGCTTACAAGAAGAAGCAGCTGCAGATAGCAACTCTTTCACATGAAAGAGAAATTCTGTTGCTTTAATTGTGCGGTGCTGCTCCGTGATACTCACAGGTCTGTGCGCGTGTCTTTCACTCTTGTGGCAGAGCATTGATTGTGGTGGTGCAGCAGTGATCCCCCTCGCAGCCGGGACCCCGGGGAAGGGACAGCATGCGGCCGGAGGATGTCTGAGGCTGGCTGGGGCAGTTTTCATACCACTCTGCTTTCTCCGAGCGTTGCCAGAGGAATGATTGCTGCGTGGAGTGCCTTCTTTTGCTTTTACCTGGTGGTGACTGTCAGCAGCCTCCCAGAAGCCAGGCTGCCCATCTCGGACCTAGAAGACAGGATCACTCGAAAACCAACAGGTAAGGGCAGCTGTATAGGATGCTGTGAATGTTGGTACGGGTCCCATCCAGCGGTTGGGTTTGCTCTTGCATTCTTCCAGGGGAGGGGGAATGGGGACAAATCCCCAAGGAATCCTTGTTCCTTTGCCAGCTTACTCCACCAGCAGTCATGAGAAATGCACAAGACTGATGTCTCTGACGCACCTTCCACCTCCTTGTGCTATTGCAATCCTGGTGTTCTCCCAGGCAAACTAAATGTAAATGTTAAAGCAGCAGGAGGAACAGTCCTGTTGAGTGCATCTGAGCTGCACAGCTTTGCAGGTGCATTGTTTTGGCAACACAGTTCCGAAGTGTATCCCTAGAATTAAGAAAGGTTGTTGGTGTTTTGTTTTTCTGGCCACATTCATCTGCATGGGCACTCCAACTGAGAACTGGTGTTTTTACTATATTAATTGATAATCTGAGGCTCTTCAAGGGGTAAAAATTAAGGTACACCTAAAACTGCAGTAAGTGCCACCCAGACCAGGCAACCCCCTGTCTTAAGTGGTGATTTTAATTATTCACAGGGTTTCCATTAACACTGAATTTGACTTTCAGTTGACAGCCAGGGTTTTTTTGGTGGTTTTCAGGTAGCTGCTAAAGTGCATTGTGACAAAGATGGGCCACAGATAAAGTGAATATATGCCCATCCTCAGTAGAGTGATGGAGGGTTAGACTATGTAATTAATTATAATCTTTATTTATAAAGAGCCATGTACATTAAAATTCTGGTTAGTAAGAAATATAAGCACCTTTTAAACACACATAGAGTGACTATCATGTTTTAAATATTAGAGTCCAAGGTCAGGATTTAAACTTCAGTTACTAATACTGTACAAATCCACTCTTCAAACATGCCCTCATGATCTATTCGTCTTGTGAAATGTGTCCCATGCACTTTGTAGTGTTTGCTTTGTAGTCGGATTTTTGTTTACAAAGACTAGTAAAATAGTGAGCAAAAATAGTTATTACAAGTGATCTCGTTTACTGAGCAGGTTTGTTTCGCTTGCTAGCTGGAGTCATGACATGTTACAGATTTGGTTCATGTCAAAATTACTAATCAGAGCTTGGAAAAGCAAAGCTGCTTACTTACATGGACTCTCATTCTGTATTAATTTAAAATATCTCTCTATATTTATATGTGTGTGTGTGTGTGTGTAAGTACACTTTGCAGGGATAAAACCAGAGCCGTCATAGTTTTTATTTATTTATTTATTTTTTAGTTAAGTCGTGAAATAATGTGTGCTGAATTGTGAAAATATTGAGAGGGAGAAAGAAAATGTTGATGGGAATCCAGTAACTATCCTCTAATCCGTGAGCAAAGTTAACATACAGGACAAAAGCTGTTTTAAAAATATACGGAATGTTTAAAATTGGTGTCGCTCTGATATGCCTCAGCTGCTACCTGAGTCTGTTTATTTTGCAAAGGCCTTTAATGGAAGGTAGTCTCTCTCACTCTCTTTTTTTAAAGGTTCCATACACCAAACAGAAAGTTTCCATTGTTCAGGAAAGGGGTTGAAGCATGTTCGCCAAAAAAAGTGACAGGGGAATAAATGTGTTTCGTGGAGGCTGGGAGGTGGGGGCTTTACTTCCATACCCCTTTTGGTTAAAGCTATAAATCACACTGGGGGTTGGTTTTGTTTTCAAGAAAGTACTAATAAAACACCAGATTCTTAGTGTAACTCATTTGGCTCATTTTTCACAGCCAAAATAATTGATTTATGGGGCAACATCTCAGCTACTTTGTCAAAGCAGCTGAATATGGTGTTTAAGAGGAAACAAGAGCAGCCTGTGCTAGCGAGCTTATCAGGAGTTCACTGAATTTAGTAGTCCAGCTTTTTTCGTGTTTTAGTCTTTATTTTATTTTTTGGCCCATTTGAGCCAAATTCTGTTCTCAGTAACACCAGGGTAAATCTGGAGTGCCCCCACTGCCTCTATTGGAGTATGTCTGGATTTACACCCATCAGCTGAGATCACAATTTGGAGCCCATGGCACAATTTTACCCCGGTAATGTTATTCTGTTCTTTAAAGCGCCCAGGCTTGCACTTTAAGTTAATAGGATGGCATTTGAAATATAGCAAATGATGCACAATCAGTGTCTTCCGGTGTGTTGCTAGAATATAAGTGGTTAAAGAAAATGGTCCTAGGCTGATGTGTCTAAGAGCTAAGTTAGACTGTGGAATTTCCAAAGTTGGTGGTGGAAATTCTACGTACAAGTTTATTTTTACCATATTAGCTTTTCAAAGTAATGACACACTTCTGATCCTGCTGAAATCAATGCCAAAACACCTATACAACTTCAGATGGGGCCGGATTAGGCCCCAGCTGAATGCTTCTAATGTAGAGCATATTTTAAAATATTTCTCTGTTGGTTTCAGTTGTTGAAAATAGGGGTGTTTTTGACATACATCACGTTGATGTGCAAAATGTAACTGCAACAGCGCTGATTTTGGGGAAAACAGGTACATGTGCAAAAGCCACTAAAATGAGGCAGAATTTTCTGACAGATTTGAAATATGGAGTAAGAATTTTTGGTTGGCTTGTAATGATGTTTAATTGGCTGGTCACTCAAGGGTAAGGGACCTATTTTGAATGTACAGGGCACCCTTATTTTGGAAAAAGATTCTGCGAAAGAAACTGTATAAAGAATATAAACAGTTGGAGCCAAGTAAAACCACATTTTACTTTTCAATCTTTAAATTGAATGGCAAAAAGCAAATTCTTTCTCCTAGTCAAATGGGTCATGGGTATTGGCTCATTACTGAAGGTTGTTGTTCACTAGCTTTCGCATTTACAGTCTAAAGCCTTATTTTCCATAAAGGGGCTTGGAAGGATTTTTCCCTAGTGATCTAATTCTCCACACGGGGCTGTGAAGGCTGTAACAGCTACTGCTTTGTGCCTATGCTCAGCTACATAAAACACACATTGAAGGGAGGCATTCTAGAGGTATGTGTATGTTTGCTAATATGAATACTAGCTATTAGTGGAGGTGGAGGGGGTGCAAGTTTTAACATCTCCACAGGGAGGTGTTCTGCTGTTGGCAGGAAGAAGGCAGATGGCGGGGTTGTTGCTGAATAGAATCCAAACTGAAAACACTAGGGGCCTCATCTAGGCTGAGTTTCTCTTCTCTCCCTTTCTCGGGCTGCTGCAGGAAGAACAATGTCAATTTTTTTTATGAATGAAAGTAGAGAGGCAAGGCAGCATTGAATGTGTGTGTCATTCACTGGCTATGACAGAGATGATTAGGGAGGTCAGTGAACTCCTTTGCTGCCTTGAGCATGCGGTCACTCTATTCAGCAGCCACAGAATAGACATCAATATAAAAAAAGCCCTTCCAATTTGCATTAGTATTCGGATAAAGATATTACTTCGTACGATTTGTGAATGTCAAGTAATGCTAGCTGCGTTGTTAGGGAGCGGATTGATAGAAATAGCAACATTTCACTTTAAATACTTCTGCTGGCTGTCCTGCCTCAGTTTTGCCTGAGATATAGATGACACACACACATCATATTAGAAAGGGAAATTTCTCTACATATTAGATCTCTATTCATCTGAATAGCACTTTGAGCTAGAAATCTTATATCAAGAAAGAAGTTTGCATGTGTGTGAGAGATTATTGCATAAAAATACAGAAAGGAAAAAAGCCATCAAAACTGTCAGTGGAACTGAAGTTTAGTGTAGTAGAATTGTTGCATTTGATCAAGTCCTTGCCAACAGTTAGTGAAAGTTACTGTACTGCTCCAAGTAGTCACTTTTCCAAGCCAGAAAAAAAGTGCCATTTTCGTTTGAACTTACCATTGATACTTGAATATTAATAGTCCCCTGCAACTTCTCCAATTTGAAATACTGATGGCATACTTGTTTTGTTATTTTCTTCAAACAGCTAATACCAAGTTTGTTTTCCTTTATCCTTCCCAGCTTCAGACTAGCTGAGGACACATGGTCTAGGACATAATTATCTAGGTTGATGGTCATTTTGTTTTATTGTGACTGTGTTCCAGAGTCCACCATGAAATTTAACTTCATTAGTGTGAGTTTTAATGGACACGCATAATGCCTATAGGGATGGTCAGTTTTTACACATTCTCTTAAAGGTATTTTTAAAGGAACTATAAAACTGTGTCATATATAAATTAGTGTCATTGTCTACTTTGTAATCCAGACCTAAAATTCTTTATAATGTGCTGTTTTGAAGAATATGTCTAATCATGCTTCTTCAGCTAAATAGATTCATTTAGTCCTTTTGCAGTAGTAACAATTAAAAAAACAAATGTATATGTTAAGACTAGCATATTTCACTGAATCATAAATTAACAGGGCATTAGTAACAGATGATGAGAGTTACTGCTGTTTTGCACCATATCCTTTAAAAAGCAAAGAGTGAGTTGGCAAATCTATTGAGTGCAGAGTGTTAACAGACTTGACGCGGGACTTGTACACGTCAGTGTTTCTGTGTCTGTCTAGATCGGGGTCGGCAACCTTTCAAAAGTGGTGTGCCGAGTCTTCATTTATTCATTCTAATTTAAGGTTTCGCGTGCCAGTAATACATTTTAATGTTTTTAGAAGAGCTCTTTCTATAAGTCCATAATATATAACTAAACTATTGTTGTATGTAAAGTAAATAAGGTTTTTAAAATGTTTAAGAAACTTCATTTAAAATTTAAATTAAAATGCAGAGCCCCCCAGACCGGTGGCCAGGACCCTGGCAGTGTGAGTGCCACTGAAAATCAGCTCACATGCTGCCTTCGGCACGCGTGCCATAGGTTGCCTACCCCTGGTCTAGATTTAGCAGGAGCCTGGATTAAGCCTGTGGTTTGTTTTTGTTTTTTGTTTAAGCCTTCATTAACAAATAGTAAATGAGGATGCTAACAAGCTGGGAAATCTAAAATTTGTGAAGAGAAGTGTCAATCTGCAAATTAACTGATGCAATTAAAATGAGCCTGCTTGACCATTATGATAACTTCCATGGGTCCATCTCTCAAAATTTCACCCCGATTCAGGAAAGTATCCCTATTCAGGAAGGGTGCCTTAAGCATGCACTTAAAGTTAAGCACGTGCTTAAGTACCATTGAAGTCAGTGGCACTTAAACATGTGTTTAAGTAATTTTCTGAAGAGGAAATTTCCAAATCAGCACTCTTTCTTTTTGGGGTCCAGTCCTGCAGTCCATTCTAGGATGAAACTTCCATTCAAATTAATGGGAGCTTAGTCTCAGTACATACTGTAACACTAAGCTCTTCTTTCTCTATCCAATGAATGAGTAGAACTTGGGCGTAAAATGTGATATTAGAAAACACTACATTCTTTTTTTCCCTTCAGCGAACTTTAATGCATGTATCTGCTACTTCAGATACAGAACCTAAAAATAAATGAAAAGGGCCCCAGTTCTCTCTGTTTCTAACAGTTACGAAGATATCACTATTATTAACTCCTTTAAAAATGTACTGAACCTCTCATATGTCTAAAGGTACATATTGCTAACTAGGAAACAGTTTAGAATTGGAGACATTAACTGAACAATATTTTGGGATAGTAAAGGCAAGACCGACTAAAATACATTTCTGTGACAATCATTTTAATCTACAGTATTGAATGTTGTATAGATCTTATCAAAACCCCCAAAGACATCTTAAAATGGGGAGCAAAGCTATCTATCCTTGATGTTGTAGCTTAGCTGTTGACACCTTTAATATACATGGTGAGAATGCCCTAGGGATACAAACATGCTTCTGCTCTGAGGTGTTACTGGCATAAGTTGGAATAGAGCTGGCAGTCATGTACCAAATGCAGATTTTTTGACAAATTTAGTTGGAATTTCAAATCCAAAATCCAGGATAGATTTTTCCCAAAATTTTTCGATCAGGTAGAGTTAAGTGTGGTTCCGTTGAGTTTACTGGAATTATACCAAAGTGAAAACAGTTTGAGATGGGAATCAGACTCTGGATATCTTGAGGAGGCAAGTATCCAGGCAAAGCAACCTGATTGTAGGTATAAATCTTTCAAAGATTTATGCGGGTGTTTTAATTTTTACATGTGACTAGTGCCCACTGCAGTCAAGTTTTTGTAAGATCAGGGCTCAGCATGCTTATTGTTTTACACAGTATAATTACATTGATCCTCTGCTGATTGTATAGAACGTAGAATATTCTAATCCTGGAAAAAGTTATTACCATAAAATGGGATAAAAATGACCAATGTCTGGCAACGTGACTACTTTCTCTCAGCTAGGCTGAATCTGATAGCCAGGCAGCTTATTTAAACCTTATTGATCTGTAGTATTCCTTGTTTCCTGACTCCATGAAGTACCCGTAACAGTTTTTCAATTGGCAAATGCTTGTAACTAATCTTTTGTCAGTGTTCTGTGAATGTGTTTGTACAGCTTTCCACACTGTTCTGTTGTCTTTTCTATGACTCTCTCTCTCAAAAAACCAACCACCCACAAATAAATCTATACCCTTAAAGCTGTTCGGTAGCTGTGTCAGATGGAACTTTCTCAGCTTCCCCTTTTTCATTTCTTTTTAATACTGTTTAGTTTATAAACCTTAGTCTCCTCCGTGCACCAGGCTGAATGCCAAAGAGGAAGGCAACTTCATAAAAATTCGACATACTCCCTTTCTGCAGCTTATTGGACTGCAATTCAGCAAATCCATTCACAGTGTGTGTGTAAATGGGCGCTCCAGCCCGAGCCCAAGTGTGAATATCTAGCACCCCAAGTGAAAACTCTTAAGATAGAATCATTATACAAGCGATATCTATGCTGCAGACATGTAAAGTATCCTAGAGACTGCAAGCCTCTACACTGCAAAAAGAGCCTTAGATAATCTTTTGCACCTTGAATGTGCACTTTTCCTCATGCATATCTGAGCTCTATTCCTCGTGCAAGCTGTACCTTGAGTGCTATGTATGCTTATCACTTTAATTTTCACTCCTGTCTGTTGGTTGTATATCTGGGACCCTTATAAAAACCCTGGTGTATAATTTTGTCTGAGTTATAACCATCTTCACTGCTCCCCTCTTTCTGATGCACTTTCAGCTTATAGTTAGCAAATGAGGTGGACATTGTTTGAAGCTGCTGTGCTGTGTGTTTGTGAAGAAGGGGCTTCATTGTTGCTGAGAATGTGATATTCATTATGTGCTGCCCTCTAAAGAACACAAACTCTTTGGCTTGAATAACCAGGAAGTTTCTGTAATATCAAAAACAAACAAGAATTCTGAGATAAGACCAGAGTAAAACCTTGGGTAAACTTGGTAGTTAAAATGTGAAAGGTAATCAGTTGTAAACCTGCCCTGTCCTTCTGATAGACTATCTAAAGGAGTATTATAACACTGAGGAGAACTGAGACTAGCCAGGTGTTGTATTTGCTGTGAGACTCAAGTTGCATAATATATCAAAACCCCAACTTCAAGAATCAAAACATTTTAAAATAGGAAACACTTCTCCACTGGAAACACTGGTTTAGTTTCAGAAGAACTGGATTAGTATGAAAGTTAGGGTACTGTATTTGCTACAGTGCAGCAGCTAGTATGAAATTTGATTTTTTTGTTTGGTTTTGTTTCAAAAAAAAAAAACCCAGGGAAAGCTATAGAATTTGTTAAAGACAGTAATTATTTAGATGTTGCATTAAATCTTGGACCTGCATTGTAGAGAGTTTTTTCAAGTATTAGTGTAAAGAAGGGTCTCAGTCCTGGTTCACCAAGGCAATGGGAACTTTCCAATCGATTCCATTTGGAGCAGATCTGTGTCCCAGGATCTATACCTTTAACTCAATGTAAAGTTTCACAAATTTTAGTTCATATGGGTGTTGCAAGGTAATGCTTGCTAAAAGACACCATGAAATATAGCATAGTTTAGTTTGCACCGGTGAACACTTTACTGATCTTAAAACCTCAGGTTGACATATGGCAGCTTGTCTTTTTCTCTTTCTTTCACCAAAGGAAGCCAGGTGTGACAGCAATTTCAGCAAGTCAAATTTGAGACTCTGAGGAGGCGAAGCAAATTGTGGCCTTTCATGACGTACTGTGCAGTGATAAATGGGAATTTGGGGTCAGAAGAATAGATTTCGGACTCTTGTTGCTTGATCATCAGTTTCAACATATTTTACGCTTTTGGCCAAAAGCTGACTGCTTAGTAATGTGCATTCATGATCTAAGACTAGGGACCAGTCTACACACAGTTTTTGAGCACAGTGATTTACTGAAATCAGTACAACTTTTATGTGTGTACCCCAGCCGTTAAGCCAGGGAGTTTGGTCCAATATTCTGTGGTAATAGAGCAAATGAGGATAAATGTCAGAGTTTCAGGCTATGTTTACACTTAAAACGCTACAGCTGCAGTTGTGCCGCTGAAGCGCTTCAGTGTAGACACTCAGTACAGTGACACAAGGGTTGACTAGGTGGACCAGAAGAATTCTTATATCGACCTAGCACTGTCTACACCAGGGATTAGGTCAGTGGATTTTTCACACCCCTAGCCAGGAACTCTTCAGTGTAGACCAGCTCTCAGAGTTTTGAGTTGAGCCAACAGGAGCTGTTAAAATGCTAGGTGGTGTTATTGGGGCAACACCCGAGGGCCTTACTCAGTTTATTCGATTTCCCCATTGAAG
Source organism: Terrapene triunguis (assembly GCF_002925995.2). Lineage (NCBI taxonomy): Eukaryota > Metazoa > Chordata > Testudines > Emydidae > Terrapene > Terrapene triunguis. The sequence continues at coordinate 87,114,179 of NW_020664417.1, read as the reverse complement.
TAAACTCCCTCATTGAGGTCAGTGGGGAATTTCCAGAGCAGGAACCAAGTTCGAATTGAGGACCTGAAAACCCACAAGAGCGACCCGAGGAGGAGAAAACCTCCGCTCCCCTCACACTGCCCCACCTGAGTTCCTTACACACACACACACACACACACACACTCTCTCTCTCTCTCTTCCCCAGCCAGCAGCTGCTCCTGAGAGTGCTGTTACAGGGGGGATTCTAACTGTGGGAGGATGGACCAGAGTAATGTTACATTTCTGCTCTGAAGGCCACACGGGTGCTGGAGGGATACTGTGCATCCCTTCTGGACCACTCGCTTCTTCGCGTGAGTGTTTGGACCTGCACGCAACCAGCTGGGGGAAGGAGGAAATGCTGCTGTGGAGGTTGCCAAGAGCCCCCCAATCCCCCTACCCCCACACACTTTTTCATGCAGAAGGGGGATTGCAGCATGTAGAGGGCCCTCTCCCTGTGCAGGTCTATGGGACAAGGCTGGTCCCAAAGTAAGGACCTCAGGATTTGGTTGACTATGAACCGAAGCTCTGCAGTGTTGTTTACAAGGCTCTTGACATTTGGTTGTGGAGTCTCTACAGCTCTGTCAGAGGCAAGTTTTGTCAGTTTGTTCTGTGGGTTTTTTTTGAAGCTTTCTGTATTGCCAGCTTGTAGTCCTGCCTGGTAAAACACAAATGAGGGGCTGATTCTGTGCCCATTGAATTCTGCATCAGAAAACACGCATTGACTTTCAAAGAGAACAGGCTCAAGCTTTTAACAGATTACAGTATGAGCAGCTATTTAGCATAAGCAGGGATCCTTTGGAAAGGATTCTAATGATCCAAACATTGTACCAAGCAGAAAAAAAATTAGTTTATAATACTAGTCAGCTGTGTGTTGTGCGTGGATTTGGTTTTGTTTTTTGTGCCTTTTTTTTTTATACTGTCTGCTTTTAGTGTTTGGTTGATTCTTGGTCCTCCATAAACTCCCATTTCTCCAGAAATGTGCCTTAATATTGGAAAATAATTCTTGTGATTTGCCAGTGGCTGTATTTGTTCTGTGAATCTTGTTTATTTTTATCATTCTTATCTAGATTTGACACAGCCCCCATAACTACTTGCAGTCTGAATCTGCTGAAGCAAAGTGTTCTGACAAAGCAACAAATATTGTTTTGATGTACAGTAACTCTTGGCTTGAAGTCTGAGAGAGAGAACCAGAGGAATGTCAGTCACTGTCATATTAGCAAGATTCTCATGTCAGTATGTTTCCATCATATCAATGTCGCATGGCATTAGTACCCTGCGCTGTGATTTGAAGTTAGCACAATACAACAGAGAAAGTGTTAATAATCCACCACAGGGGTCTGTAATTGAGGTGGGGCTCAGACTGCTCTCTGGCAGTCCACATACTGGAAGGCAGGAGGCCAGGCCAGCCTCACCAGAACTTGGAGTGTGAAAAATACTGTAGCAATTTGCATAGGAACAGAAGATCAGTGAATGTGGTGGCACTCTGTGCCTCCTGCTAGAATACACTGTGGTACAATGGAGAAGCCCTGGTACATTGCGTACCCTCTAAGGAGAGTTCCCCAGAGTCCAGCAGACAAACAGGCTGATGGGGTATCAAAGAGAGTTTTCTGAAAAGTGTTTTTTGTGGTGTGTTGTTTTAAGGTTTTTTTTTTGGTTTGGAGTGTGAGACTCAAGTATTAGAAATCCTCTCCCAGCGTATGTTTTAACCGTTTATTTGGAGATTGCAGTAGTCCTGAAGTAGTTGGTAATCTGATTTTTATAAACTTCTGTAAATAGATCACTATTGCAAATGTGTTGTTACTAACCAGTACTTGAATATGTAAAGAATCAGCACACTGGCTCAGAGCAATTTACCTCCTGAGATTGAGTCTAGAATATGAAGGGGAAGGAAAAAGCCCAATAGAAACTGAAAGGCAAGGGGGTTAAAATAGGATGCAAAGATAAGTCGAATGTGCACCTAAAGACAAATCCTTTATGACCCTGTCTCTAATTAAAATAATAACTGGAATTAGGCACAGTGCTATCCACTTTCTATATGTGTGATTTGTGTCTGTAAGAATAAAGCTTTTTGTGGTGGGTGGGTGGGGGGGGGGGTTAGAAGAAAAGATTTTAATCTTCCTTTGGTAGCTGGTGTTTCTGCTTTAGAACTGGTAAAAACCATATTTCTCTCTGCCTTGGAATACATATGCTTGTTGACAGTAAACAACTGTCCTTTAGCACTTCATGAAAGAAGAATGAAGTTTTTAAGAAAAGTTCCCCAGTTGATTGAAATAGTAATGTTAATAGACTGAGGCTGTGGATTAATGACTAATTGGGAGGAGTTGATAGCTCAAGGTGCATAAAGAAGCTGATAAATGCTGTGTTTAAAAAAAAAAAAAAAAGAGCTTGCTATTGAGCATGATTAGGGCTGGGAGAACACTTACCGTACAAAGTGAATGCGATATTTTTTGCCAGCTTGTTATGCATGAGCACACAGTTCTTCCTCCTCCCTCTCCCCCTCCCCCCAGTCAGCAGCTTTTCATGAAAGGTGTTTTTACTGAAAACTCAGAAAGCCTCTTTCTTGCAAAATGTGGTGGAGATGGTTCCCTGGAGGCCTAGAGAAATGAGCCGCAGGGATGGAAGCCCAGAACTCCCACTAACAGGCCTAAAAGCACTTCACAGTACAGATAGCACTTGGGCCTCACACCACTCCATGTATGTCATTAGTCCCCTTTTGCAGCGGTAGAATCCAAAGATGAGAGAGGGAAAGGAGCAAATTTTCTGTGATTGCAAAAAAGTTTTGTAAAAATTAGCAAATGTTGTTCATCCTCCCTTCAAAAAAAATTGCTACAAATATATCACTCAGCTTGTCCTGAGAAACTGGTGAGTCATGGCTGAATGTGAAGTGGTCATTCCAGGTCAGTCCTAAAACATCAGTGTCAAAATTTTCATTAAGTGCCTGACTTTAGGCACTTGAAATCTATAGTTAAGCACCAAATTAAGTGGGTGGATATTTTTTTCAAAGTTTCTCGGCATCCACAGATCCACTTGGCTTGGAGTTAGAGGCCTATATTTAATAATATTAATAATATTTAGGACTTTTCATCAGTAGATCTCCAGGCACTTTACAAAGGAGGTCAGTATCATTATCACCATTTTACAGATGGGGAAACTGAGGCACAGAGAAGGGAGGTGCCCATGGTCACCCAGCAAGCCAGAGCCAGGAGTAGATCCCAGATCTTCTGAATCTCAGTCTGGTGCTCTGTCCACCAGGTCACGCTGAGACTTCTAGATTTGAATGTCTTGACCACGGTTTACCTTTGCAGGTACTGCATAAAATCCCTTTACAATTTTCTCTTCTTCGAAATGAATCGGCTACAGTCTCAGCTGAGCTTGCCCATCTTCAGTCAGTTGTTGCTCAGAGGCAGCTCATTGGGAAGAGAGCAGTTTCAGAATCTAGCAACTGATGCTCACAGACTCTCTTGGGTGGAGAAGAGCAGAATGACCAGGTGGAGAAGAGCAGAATGACCATGCTGAGCAGGGGCCTCAACTGTGCCTCCATTCAGCTCTTTAGCCATTCACTGGCCAAATGCATTTCAGGGAGGGGAGCACTTACAGGGCTGCCTCTTCCTTCCCCCATTGCTGCTGCAATCATTATCAGATGGAAGGGATGGCGGGGCATGTCAAGTGGATGGGGCAGCAGAAGGAGTTGGGGACTCCAGAAAGACCAAAGATGGGGGGGGGGGAGATTGTATTTCCGTTTCTTTTGGCTACTGATTCAATTAAATAACACCTTTATTTGGATCCGAAGCCAAAAGAAACCCAGCCATAAAACCTCTGTCCCCAAAAATGTTTTTGAATCTTCCCCCTGCTGAACCACATGCACACACAACCCAGACAAAAATGAAAATAAGTCCCTGGATGTGTTTATTGATTTTGTACTATGACTTCAACATGTCTATTATTTAGTGAAGAAATAAATTTGTCTTTGACTCACTTTTATTTATAGTTATGGTGGTAGATGTGGGTCTTAAGAAGGAATTTGAAAGAGAAGGTCATGGGCTACTTGATCAACTCAGGCTCTTCATGGGTGGGTGGGAAACCACAGAATAGATAGTTGTATATGAAGCAGATGGCTTGTTGAGGTTGGCATCAGTGCCTGAATAAAGGGATTGGGGTTGATATAGTAGTTTGGTGTTCTGGAGAAGGGATATTTAGGTCCAAATCCATAAGGTATTTAGGCTCCAGTTTTCCATTGATTTCAAATACTTTTGTGGATCTGGGCCTTTGTGATTAAGGCCACTGAAGCGGGGCTTAGGAGACTAGGGTTCTGTTCTCAGCTGTCTCACAGTTTGCATGTGTGACCTTAGGCAAGTCATTTGATCTCTCCGCGGCTCGGTTCCCCATCTGTACAATGGGGATAATGCATCTTTTCGGTTACCTTTTGTTATCTTGTTTGTTTGGACTGAAAGCAGCTGGGGGCAGGGACTGTTTCGTACTATGCGTTTGTAGAGTGCCTAGCACAATGGGCTCTGATCTGGGTTGAGGCTTCTGGCCGTACCATAATACCAAATAATACATTGAACTGTCTATCTGAAATAATACCATATGATCCAGTACTTCAGTGTGACTGAAACACAAATCCTCCTTACAAGGAGCCATTTAGAGTAGGATAATACAGAAGATGGAATGTGTTAGTCCTGGCAAAAATGCCTGAAACATTTTTTTTAGGTATTCTCAAAAATGTGTAAATATTTAATTTACTGTTCATCGGGGGACGGGGGGGAATGCTACTGTAGAATTAAACAAGTCCCAACACTCTGCCAACCTGCTGCTTGAGTGCAGCTACCTTTGGGGTGAAAAAGTAGCAACCGTTTAACAATGCAGAGCAATACCACACAATAGTTAAGGACAGAAAGTGAAGAAGAATACTTGAGCTGAGAGGTGAAAACATTATCTACTATCCATACGAAATTGGAGAAAACTAGGTAGGCAGAATTTCATTAACAGATTAACCAGACTAGAGTTTGGCTAGTCTGAGGCTAACACACAGCTCTGCCAAAGAGCCGTTCCACATTTTCAAGACCACAGGTGGTGAGGACCTTAGTTTTATATCTGATCTGAAAGACAGCATCTCCAGCAGCATAGAAATGCACCATTGGTTCAGAAAGGATTTGTAAGGCCATCTGTTGAACCATTAACGCTATTCCCTGCACCACCGTAGGTTTTCCTAGCCAAGTTCTGAGAAAACTCAACATGTCTCAGCCTGGAGATATGACCAAATCATAACCCAGTATGTTATTTTAGGCCATTGTAAACCCAGCAGTAATCCTCAGTATGATCAGAAACTGCCATTTCAGTGATTCAAGTAGGAAAGCAAATATGAAAAGAATCAATTTCTTTGTCCTGGGCAAAATGTACATTCTTGCTACTGTTGTGTTGTGTGCAGGTTGGATTCCACCCCATAAGTGATTGCATCTAAGTCCCCATATATGGTACAAATATAATTGTCAGGGAACATGGTGACAACACAGTTGTCCCCTGACCTAGCTATGACACAGTTATAAGTTTTGATCCTGTACTTACTGAGGTCAATGGTAAAGCTGCAGTTGATTTCAGAAGTGCAGGATCAGGCCCCAGAGTTGTAGCATGGCTGGGACCTAACTATGTCCCGGTAGCTGGGTCAGTCTTTGACCATCTAAAGCTTTAGCTTAGTTAAATCACTTCCACTCTACACACGTTAATTATGCTGAAACTGTGTCCTCGGTTATATTTGTAGCGTGGCATATGTGAATCATTGGTGAAAATCTTTGGAATCAGAAGTGATATCTAAACACGCAGTATGCCAATCCATGAGACAAAGCCTGCTGGTTTTTTTTTTTTCTTCTCTGATAAATCCCCTTGAAGTCAGAGAGAGTTTTTTCTTCGGTAAGGGCCGTGGGATTTGGCCCAATCAACAAAAGATAGTCATAGTCTATATTCAGTTGTCAGAGGGCAAGAATGGCCTTTCTGGTTAAAGAACTGCCCTGGGACTCAGGAGATCTGGACTGAGTTCCAGCTCTACCAGACACTCTGTGTGATGTTGGGCAAATTGCTTAATCTCTCTGTACCTCAGTGGCCTATCATTAAAAAATGGACAACAATACTTCCTTCTCCCACCTTTTGTCTTTTCTATAAGATTGTAGGTTTTGGGGGGCAAGGACTGCCACTTACTGTGTGTATGTACAATGAGGCCGTGATCTCTTGTTGGGAGCGTTTATGTGCTGCGCTAATACAAATAATCTGTCCATCCTAATTGAATGGGGAGGGGAAAGAGATTCTCTAAGAGCTCATTCTCAGCTGTCACAAAGGAGTGTTTTTAAAACTAGCAATTTTGGGGGAGTGGGAAGGGAGGTTTGGTGGTATAGAGAAAGGTTTGAAAAACTTTGGTGTGAGAAGGAAAGAGAAAGCTGTCAAAATCAGGAGATCACATAGGGTAAGCAGGTGACTGGAAGTGGCGAGGGACCTTTACCTAAGGAAGCTAGTAAATATATTCAGAAGTTATAAAACAATGTACAAATGTCTGTAGATCACAGAAACCAAACAGACTATTATTTTACTCCAGGACACAGGAAGTGACCAGTCTTGGAAAGTGCATTTCCTTACGGAATTATTAAGGGAGTTTGGAACAGAAGTGTTAAACTGAATCTGGCATTTCTGTAGCCGAATCTGTTCCAGAATTTTGAACTGATTTGTGACAGAGTATGATTTGGTAATGTTAAAATTTGTTTTTTTGAGGGGTAGGAACAGAGACACGCATGACTTCCTTGAACTCTCTCTTAATTTATTACGTGTTGTTAGAAACCCATTGTAATAGATACGGTTACACAAGACCATTAAAAGATCAATTCTGTTGAACTTGATGCCCTGCTGCTGGAAATGATCAAATGTTGCATTTGATCGGATTTGTGTGCGTGTATGTTATTTTTAAGCCAACAAGTTCTGATAATTTAGGGTTTGTTTTCCATGTCTGTTTTGTATAACTTCATGGACTTAATAAAAATAAAGAACTGACTGTATTTCCTACTAAAGAAGTGGAACAGACATCACCATGGCATTTGAGTGCAGCAAGGTGAAAATAGAAATTTGTGTAGAAAAAAAAATCAAACAAGCTGAAAAAATCTAGAGGCCAATTTAACAGAATATTGAATTGGGAGCTGTCTACTCCCTTTAGTGATTTTTTTTTTTTTTTTTTTTTGAGAGAGAGAGAGACCTTCACTTTTTAAAGCTGAGGGATGAGAGCGAAGTTTTGCAGTAGATGGAATGTTGCAGCCTCTGTGCTATATGTGCTTTTAAAACCCATCTCCATGATTTCTGGCTTAGGTTAAAATGGATAAAACTCAGTAAAACCCCACAGAAGGGGAAATTGGAGACTACAGACAAGCTTTTCAAACTGGGAAGCCTGGCACCTAAATCCACCCTTAGCACTGAAATAACTGATGTGGTTTTGAAAGCTGTTGAGCAAACACAGCTTCCATTGAATTCAATGGATTCAGCACCTTTATAAAATCAGGCTACTAATTTTAGATTGGGATTAGATGCCTAGCCTTAGACCCCTAAACTTGAGAAGTTTGGCCTTCGGTTTTGTTAAGTATACAATGAAAATACACCAAATTTATGTATTTTATTTTATTTTTACACTATTAAATATAACTTGTAGAGAGGAGTCTAAGCCCTGAAGACACTTGCTCTGAGCTCACCCTTAAGAATAAGGAACTATGGAAGGGGCCCATTTTATATCATTACAGGAAGACAATTTTTTTGTTTGGTCCTGTTTTACTCCCAAAATATGATCCACGGTATACATAAAAATAAGCGCCAGAAACCTTTACCATCTCCTAATATGTGTTGTGAGAGGTTTTTTTTTAAGTGTATTTTTTAAAATGACTGAACTAAAGGCAATTGATAGTTTCATAATTAAAAACACAAACCCTAATCTCCACATAGAGGAGTTTCCCTCTTTATATGGAGGAGAAGGTAGAGTGAGGAAACAGTGCCAGGAGTTTTGAGGTTGAATGCTTATTAAAGTTTTAGTGGGTGGGAAAATTCAATCAATACATGTTGTTTAATGCACTGAAACTGGTGTTCGCTTTCACTAGCTGCACTGGAGAGTAGTTTTCATTTTGAAACTAGGACACTCGTAGTTGGAATGACAATTAATGCTGAGTGAATATGGTCCCAGTTGGAAGCCCATTTTTGAATAGAATGAAAACTCCCCCACCCCCAAACATTGGCTCCAGAGTGTAGTAGCTTCCGTTTTTAATTAGCAGGCCAGGCAAAATTTAGCTCATTGTGTCTTTCTCCTTCAGCCCAGTGGATAGCATGGATTTCTCCATCTTGTTGTCAGGAGGCTGTTCTTTTTATTTTGCTTCGTTTTTGGTGCAGGGGGCTTTCAGGATGCTTAGGATTAAACTCATTGTTCTGGGGTATTTACAGCCAGCTGCCTGCATTAAATGAAGATTAGAGGAGCGCACATTAAAAGTGCAAGGAAACTCAGAGGAACTGGGATTTGGTATCTGCATAGCTGTGAATTGAAGGGGAAAGGTTGGGGCTTTATGGATGGTAGATTTTTCTGATGCCATGTGATCTCGAAGTAGACTCCATAAAGCATCACTAATAAATGCCCAGGCTGGTCCTAGCTGGGAATGAAAAAGAAACTATGTTACAGCTCTATGAATCTTTGCTGTTTCAGTAACTGCCTCAGAAACAAAACTTAAATCTAAACTTCTCCATTTAGACCTGCTGAACTTTGCACTGTTTAAATGTTTGTCTCATGACACATCCAGAGCACTCACATGTAGACATTAACTAATTGTCAAAACGCCTCTCTGAGGTAGGTAAGTCTCAGTATGCGGGAGATTAACTGTTTTGGAAGGAGGTGGAGGAATTAAGGGAGGGAACGCAATAAAAATACCCCAAAACAGTCTTTAAATCTTTGCAACGTTTGCCTTTATAATGATGATGTACATGTTTGAAAGATTTTATAGCAAGGTTAAAAAAAAAATGTTGCATTTCCCTCCCTCTCCTACGCCTCTTGTACTACTTGTTCACTACTTAATTGCCTGAATCTTGTTGCAAGCTTCCCAAGAGCCTAGCCAGTACCCTTCGCAACAGCCCCGCTGTGTGGGCTGGTCCGGCAAAGGGAGTAAGGATGTTGTGGTTATGGTCAAGGTTTGGATGCTGGGATGCTGAGGTTCTGTCACACCTCAGCAACAGGGTTCCTTCCTGACCTTTGACAAGTATATGTCCTGCTCCCATAAAGATCAGTGACAAGACATCCATTAACTCCAGTGGGAACAGGATCCAGTCCTTAACCACCCTGTGCCCTAATTTCCCTACCTGTGTTGTGGGTTTAATATTTACCTACTTCGTAGGGTTATTGAGAAGCTGAACCTGACAATTGTTGCAAGGCCTTCTGAGAGCCTGGGGTATAAGGAACGCAAATCAAAATACTAACAATACATGCAACGTTGTGTTAGTGGCAGTCTCCTTTCCCCTTATGCTTAAAACGTTGTGAGGGCAGGAGGCTGGTTGCTGCTTTTTCTTGTATTTATGCAGTTCAGCCTGCCTGTCAGTAGCTTCTCTCAGGTGCAGCAGGATATTCAGTCTTGTCACTTTGCCAGTCTAGCTTCCCCCTGTAAACGGCTCAGATCTTGAGGAGAGACCCAGAATGTGCTAAGCATATGTGTTGCCATCAGCTGTTAGCCAACTTTGGAATGTATTAAAATGCAGCCTAAAACATAGCCTGCAAGTCAAACATGGCCCAAAGAGTTCTAAAAGGTAGCTCTCTATTCCTTCATCTTTAATAGGGAGCTTCAATCCATGAGGGCTACAGGTCCCAGGTATAGAGCTCCATCTTGATCCAGCAGTCGTCTTCTTGGTGCATTGCATTCTGGGGCTTTGTAGTTTCCATGGGCTGTTTTGAGCAACTATTTCTGCAGTCCCAATTCAGGTAAAATGGGCACCTCACAACATCCTGTGTTTGCAAACACAAAATCCTGTGTGTTTGCAATATCCTGTGTGTTGATTAATAAGTCAAGAATACTTCAAACCTGTTTTTAGAAAATGCTTCTGAATCATAATTGGGATAAAATCAAGGTTGGTCGTTGTCATTTTCATTTAAGTTCTGTTTAAGGATCCCCACATTGTGAAACAAATGCAAACACTTTTGAGCTATATAGTGCACCGGATTTTAAGACGAACTCCCCAATCACTGTGGCCCACTGCTTTTAAGAGAAAAACACAGAGCCCAAATCCTGCCCTCAATTCTGGACACGCAATAGCCATCGAAGTCCTGTGTCTAAGGGTAGATTTTAAATATTCCCAATTTGTTAGCTGTATCTAGTTTAGTATAATGAGACATGTTTGACTTGCTACCTTATGAGAAAGGAGAGTAAATCTGAGCCAGAGTATGTCTGTAACTATTTTATGTGTGTTATTTTATTCCTTCTTCTGACTCGGTATCTCAATTAAGTGATTTAAGAAAACACTCCATTAAAAACAAAATACTGTAGAATCCTGACGAATCCTGTTTTCTACTTGGTTGATGAAACAGAAAGCTAATTGCTAGTAGTAAATCCATTCAAAGGAGGATAGGCGGGAGGGAGAAAAGTTAATATTACTCCTTGAATGCCATTTAATCTCTGAAACCTTTCATGCAGATGTAAATTAGGATTTGCACAACAGCGAGTCAACAGTGGCTCAATAGATGAGGCAGATTTGTAACATCTGCTTTTCCATCCTAGAAGCCCTTCAAATTCAGTATGACTGTATCCAGTCCAAACACTACTGATTTTTTTCCCATCGATCCAAGTTTATAAAGAAAACAATATACAAACAAAACAAAATCTGCTTATCATTTTTAATTACATTTAATGTTGTTTGTTTTTTTAATTAAGTCTTTACTAAGAGGACTAACATTTTTCTAAATACAGTTGTGGTCATATGATGGCAGTTAATCTGTTTGCTTTTTTTTAGTAAAAGAACATTAACTTCTTAGGAAGAAACTTAGGCCAGTAACAGTTCCAGAGTATGGAGGCTCCCATAGTGATAAACTGTTTTATACTGCAGTGGTTCTCACTATTATTTTGAAATGCATTTAAAGCTTTTTAATAACAAAAAACCACAAACTACTGCTGAAAGATGAAATTGCTTCTTCAAAAGACTAAGGTCACATGTTTGCAAACTTGGTTTCCTAAAGTCAGGCCCCATGATTGCTGTTTAGGCACCTATACATCTAACCTGATTTTTTTTCAATAGTGTGGAGCACCCAGGAGTTCCCGTTGACTTCAGTCAGGCAGCTGGGTGCCCATTGCTTCTGTGAATCAGGCCACTTCAGTGTTCTACTGTAGATGCCTGTGATTGTCAGGAGTGTTGGGCAACCCCAATCCCTGTTCTTGTTGCCTGTGAAAATCAGACCACATACCTGGATTTAGGTGAATAACTTGGGCAACCAGTTTTGTGAATTTTGGCCTTTCATCATTTAAAGAATTTGTCTTCTTTCATCTGATCTCAGTCTTTTTTTTTAAAAAGGTTTTAAATAGATTGCAGAATAGTACTGAGAGGTGGCACCCTTTTGTTATTAAAGAAGCAAACAGTTTTTTGCCCTAGTTACAGATTCTGAACTCCTGAACAATTACTGATCTTTGCATTAGCTTCTATGGAAGAAACAAACACCTACCTAGTGAAACATCCCAGATGGCATTGTTATCTGAAAGGAAAGACACTGTTTTTCTTGGGTCAACACTGGTTACAGTCTGACACTGTGGAAGAATGATCCATGAAGGTTGAGAACTGTGCATTGACTTTTTTTTCCCCATTTGTCAAAGATCTTACACAGAAGTCAGGCAAAACCAATTTTGTTGCTAACACTGATCATTTGATTCCTACCACATGTTGGCTCATTTATGTAGCCATTATATTAAGTCTGTAATGGCATTTTCAACAAGGCACCACTGCTTCATTGGCATTATAATATCAAATCTATGTAATGTGATCTCTGCAAAGCAGTATAAATATCTCAGGGCAGTGATAGTCTATCTGAGCCACATTATCCTCCGAAGCATTGAGCAAAAGGACTGGAGTTGTTGGGATCACAGCAGCCAGAAGCAGAGGGGGGAGATTTTGTGTTCTGTAAAGTTGGAGAGCACTGCAGAATAATCTCATCATGATAGCCTGACATTGTTTGGTGACATTTCATCAACATTTGATGTTTGCTGCCCTGGATCAACTCCCCCACTCACTGCAAGGGTCATTCCCTTGAACCTTATCTTTACTGACAAGATGTGCTTTATAAACAAGCAATCCCACGATCTTAATTGTAACTGTTGCTCTCCCTTTCACCTCCCCTCTGTTTCTGGGTTACCACTTTTAATGTGATGTCTGGATGTAGATTGGGAGCTGCGTGGTGCAGGATCTGTTTCTACTCCATGTTCTGTGACATGCCTAACACACTTCACTCACCCACCTAGAAACATAATCATTCAGTATCTCCACGCTAACATGGCAATGCAGTGTTCATGTCGCTCTGTATCTCTGATTGATGAGAACCTTGGATGTCCTTGCTTTGGGGAGTGTGGCTAGATCTTAACATACGCAGGTAGTGAGCGGGTTTATAATAGAAGGAGGAAGGAAGAATAGCAGGAGCACAGTCAGGTAACACAAGAGTTCACCTGGTTCTGTTCTCTCTGACTCTGATTTTGATGCTACTGTAACTTCCTTGACTTCATGGAGTTACTCCTGACTTCCTCTGCCAGGAGATTGGAATTGGAATCTGCACCCATGGATTCAGTGCTCAGCTGTGTCTATTAGCTTCTGCCCTTAGCTGGGTGGGGAGAGAGTCCTAGCTATTTGAGACTTCCTGATCCTGGAGCTTGCCAGAGCTGCTCTAAATTTTTTCAGTAGAGTTATGGCCCTCGCGGGACCAACTGCCAGCTGGGGATGGCTAGAACATAGTGGTTCATTTGGCCACATCCCCTTCCTGGAACTACCCTTACAGGCCCTATATGCTGGGGAAGGCAGAGGAGCTGGCTATATCAGCCCTTTTCCCCCCCCCCCCCCCCCCCGCAAAGTCTGCTGTGACGCAGAGGGCTGAGTGGGCCTCAGAGCTGTGTTCCCATTGCTCCACAGAGTCATCTGTATAATTTTGAGCTCAATTCTCATGGAGTGATCATAAATTAACTTTAACAGGAGAGCATACCTTGCATAGTTTGTATTCTAAGTGAAAGGTGGTTGGAGCAGGTTAGCCTGCAGGTAACAAGGTGTGTTCTTCACAATACCGAATTAATCAAACACTTCGATAAGATTGCGGAGTGACTATCTTTTTGTGTGAGGCTTCATGTGCAGCATGAAATACATGCACCTTAAATAGAAAGGAGGTGCAGATGACAAGAGGACTGATAATTCCATAATGTGACTTCCTTGACTTCAGTGGAGTTTCAGTAGGAATAAATTAAGTTCAACCTATGTAGCTTTCCCCCCTAAGACATAAATAGCTTTCAGTCAGTATAATGAGAAAAACCACAGGAAATGGTAGAACTCAGCATGCCTTCTAGTCAGAATTTTTTTTTAACCTGTGACTTCTAGAACAAAAATTTCCTCCAATCTTTGATTCACAAGTAGACGTCTGAATGAGGGAAGCAAAGATGTTTGAAGTGAAGGTTGAAAGTGTGTCCTATGGTATCTGGATATTTTGCCACATAGAAGTTATAGATTGAGTCAGTGAGTGCCGTGGACAGATAATTATGACCCCTATTAACCCTTGTATGGAAGTCACCCTAAGAGAAGGGAAGTCAAATCTCAAGTCTGATGGAATAAACTGGTTACCCAACAGAGTAAGGATGGTCTGGTGGGTAAGGAATTGGGCTGAGGTGCAAGGGATCTGTCTTCTATTCCCATCTCTGCCATAGGCTTCCTGTAAGACCCTGGGGAAATTATTTATTTAATCTCTCTATGCCTTAGTTTCTCTGCCTGTAAAATAGGGATAATACTTCCTTACCTCACGGGGATGTGATGAGGTTAAATTCATTGCTAGTTTTGGGGTGATGAGATTCTGTGAAGATATGGGCCATCTAAGTATATATGCACACGTTTCCTTACTTCTAGCTTCACACTATTGGCCAAGTACCATATTGGTGTAATCATCTTCCTCTAGAAACAGGACACCACACTCAATAGGCAGATGGTCTGATGCTGTATTTTACTCCCATGTTCCTACCTAATATGTTGTCACAACAGATTTGTCATGATAAAATATAGTTGCTGAATTAAGTAGTATAGAGTTTCTGTCTGTAGAATTAAAATGAAGGGATAGATATAGTGTTATTACCACTGTGCTTATTAAAATCTTGCATGTTACCTGCCCAGTTTTCAAAGAGTAAAATACCCATTTGAAAGTAAAATAGCAGAATCACTTAGTCCCTTGTTACTTAGGAACTGTAAAATGATCCTGTAAAACATCGTTGTCGGGTTAAGAGGTTTAGGTGCATGACAGAGAGAGACCTAGAGAGAGAGAGACAATTCTAACTGTACTGCTGCAGCTTAAAAACGACTGCATGAGTTAAAAAAAAATTGTTTCCAGGTTCATCCCAAACTGAGTTTTGATGCCTCAGAGGAGTAGACATCTGATGGAAATACTGACATACTTAACACATTGGAACTAAAAACCACACAGAAATTATTGCTATGGATGAGCCAAGCAAATAGGGAGATATGAAGTATCTTATAAGTGAATGCACGCACAGTCATTTGCAAGAGCTGAGCCAGTTGCTTTTTATTGTAGAAGACATTTCTTTATTAGCTCTTGTGGCATTTCTTTTTTTTTTAATTCTAACCAGTCTGAAAATTGCATCTTTTCTCTAACAAATTTGCTACAAGGTCTTTCTAGCAGTGACATGCATTACTGCAGAGCTGATCTTCATTAGAAGTGCCTCTTGGTAATTCTCTGCTCATTACTGCTTTGGATAAACTAATAAATGGTTGAATTTTACTCATATCATGGGAGTCCAAAACCTAAATTACCTCCTCCTTTATAAGAACCTATTAAAGCTTCATACTCATTAATTCTAGCACTGTTGGCAAGTGACATATAAGCTCCCATAACCCTTGTGATAATTTATACCTCTGAAAATATTTGTTTGTAACTGTCTATGGATTTTGAAGAAACAGTGTTAGGTCATTTAGGTCCCAAATTAATTTTTTTTCTTTTGGGGGAGGAATTTTATGACCTAATTATAATAGAAATAGTTCATGAAAGTTTTGGAAAGAAAGGGCATTGAAAATGGTATTCTCTTTGGACTGGGGATGGTCTTGTGGTTAAGGCACTGGACTGGGACAAAGGGGATCTGAATTCATTTTCTGGCTGTGCCCATAAGCTTCCCCTTTGACCTTGGGCAAGTCACTCAGTCGTACCGTTTAAGGCCAGAAGAGACTATCACATCATCTATTCAGTTTGACCTCCTGTATATCATAGGGATAGGCCACCAACACCTCCCAGCACCCGCACGCTAAACCCAGCTGCGCCTCAGTGTCTCATCTGTGAAACACTTCCAGTCTCCCATGCTTGTCTTTTCTTGTTTCAATTATAAGCTCTTTGTGGCAGGGGTTGTCCCTCTTACTGTGTTAGGCTGCAGTCACTATTGGGACCTCTAGGCCCTACCATAGTACAAATAAATAACTATAATAACAGATGTTGCAAGATTAGAGCGCCCGGAAGTGAAACTAATGATTATTTTGACAGATCCCAAAGTTGTGCTAGGCACTTCACAGGAGAGAAGACCAGAGAAACTGCCTAAAGTGGCATGTAGCCGATCTGCGACTGCCAGTAGTAAATATCTCTAACGATGGACACTAGATGGGGAAGCCTCTGAGTTACACCTCTACCTCGATATAACGCTGTCCTCGGGAGCCAAAAAATCTTACCGCGTTATAGGTGAAACCGCGTTATATCGAACTTGCTTTGATCCACTGGAGTGTGCAGCCCCGCCCCCCCGGAGCACTGCTTTACCGCGTTATATCTGAATTCGTGTTATATCGGGTCGCGTTATATCAGGGTAGAGGTGTACTACGAAGAATTCTTTGCCAAGTCTGTCTGGTGGTGTTGCCCACATGCTCAGGGTGTAACTGATGACCATATTTGGTGTTGGGAAAGGAACTTTCACCCAGGTCAGATTGACAGAGACCACCCGGGGAAGGGGTGGGTTTCACCTTCCTTGGCAGCATGGGGCACGGGTCACTTGCAGGTTTAAACTAGGGTAAATGGTGGATTCTCTGTAACTTGAAGTCTTTAAACCATGATTTGAGGACTTCAGTAACTCAGCCAGAGGTTAGGGATCTAATGCTGGAGCGGGTGGGTGAGGTTCTGTGGCCTGTGCAGGACATCGGATTAGATGATCACGATTATCTCTTCTGGCCTTAAAGTCTGAGTCTATAAGCAAACTAGAAAAGAAGCCTAGAAAAACAGACCTGTCTATTTTCCATTGTCCATATGGATTAAAATGTGTGTAGATAGATAGATATAGCTAAGTAACTCAGTTGAGATCCAGTCGGGCAGCACTGTAGGGGGAAGGGCAAGGTACCATCCTAACAACCCTCACCAAAACAAAGCTGGCAGAAATAACAGATGACAGTGCTGTGGCCACAGCAGAGACTTCAGAGTCCAGCTGTTGCCAGTCCAAAGCGTAGCGTAAATGTGTCCTTTATTACAGTATGACTTTTGTAAAAAGAGTTTGTCACTTTGTCATGAAACAGTTTCATTAACACTTTAAAAGGGAGGCTTCTTTTTAAATGGCTTTTCCATTCAGTGCAGTTTGCATTTGTCTGGGCTTGTTCCCGTTTGGTGAATTTATGATATAAAAGCCAAAATATACAAGTCTTGATCACTTGGCAAACAACTTGGGTAAAACCATGTATTTTATATGGATGAATTGTGCAGCTGCATGGGGTTTGTTTTCTAATGGATTAAAATAGCAAGAACTTCCATCAAGGTCAATAGACAAAGAACAGTACTGAGGCTTGCAAGTGTGAAGCTATATATGGGGTCCTTACATTGCAGGCCAGAAGTTAGCGCTATTGAAGTAATACTCAGGTTGTGGTGCAAACCAGCAAAATCAAGGAAATTCATAGTTAAAACCTCAGCTGTGTTCTTCCCAGGGATCTCGCAGGTCTGATGTCAGTGAGGAGTTTTCCCACAAAACTGTTGTTCAGTGGGAAACTGGGTTTTTGACCAAATGAAATTTTTCATGCAAAGTGTGTGCTTTCTGCAGAAACTTAGTTTTTTTCATCAAAATACTGAACACTTGAAAACTGAAATATTTCAGTTTGTAAATGTTGCTGCAGTACCTCTTGGGGATTCTGGTTTGGTTGCCTCATATTCACATTTTCCTCTATGGGCCAGGCTCCCAGCCAGATGACATCTCCCATGAGGGGCTATGGCCAATGACTCGCATGATGTACCATCTCCCGCTCCAAGAGCGGAGACTATGGTGCATCATGGATATGTAGTCTGAGCACGAAGCCTATAAAGAAGAATGGGAACATGAGGCACCTGACCTACAACTTCCATAAAACAACTGAGCAGCACTTATAAATTTAAGTATTTAAGTTTATGGCTGAAATATTTTGGTATTCAAATTTCCACTGAACATGAAAAATATCCAGGGGAGGCCAATTTTTTGACCAGCTCTAATCATAACACTTAATTGCCACAGGACAACCTAAAGATACAGGCCCAGATCTTCTGCTAGTGTCAACTGGTTTAGCTGCAGTGAGTACACCAGCTGAGGATCTGATCCACTGATGTCCAAGTACAAATCCAGACCTGAACTTCCTCAGATCTGGACAAGGATCTGAAGCTGAGCCAAATTTAAGGTGTATTTGAATCATAGGTTTGGACCCATCTTCTTTGAATGGTTCCATTGAAATCAGTGGGAGTGTTGCAATTGACATCAGCAGGGCCAGGGTTTCACCTCGAGGTTCAGTGGCAGTTTACTGATTCTTCTCATTAATTGGTATAAACTGGGAGTAACTCTGTTGAAGTAAATAGTTACACCAGTGTAAAATCAATGCCAGTGCAAAATCAGCCCCTGGAATTGCAGTCTCAATGTGTATGTATAACTGTTGTTAAAATTGATGGAAGTTAAACAAACAGTTTACCTATGAGAAACATCTAGGCTTTAAACTTATTTTCTTTTGTCACCGTCTCATAAAATTAAACACAACAGCGTCTACTACAGGAACTGCCCAATATGCTGCAGCATTGTTGCCACAAGCTCTTGTGTTTTAGAACACCATGATTGACTATAGATACCTTGTGTCCAGCCTTAGGTTTGTTTTGTCTGTGCAGCTCCTGGCTGGCTGGATAGATAAAATTCTGCCCCATTTTGAATGCAGTGGCTATTTCAGAGCTACTGAATGGGTTGGTTAACTTTAAAAACTCCTCCTGCCCCTTGTGCTCTGTCCAACCTTCTCTCCTGGAGTCTCCTTCACCCATTCTGTGTGCACCATCACACCACCTCATATTTCTGAAACAAAGTCTCCATTAAGGTCCATGTGTTCCAGGAAGCATTCCAGTGGTACTAACCATATGCCAGTCTGTGTGTGTTCTACATTGTAAAGTATGACCATGGTAAGGGCCAAATCCTTAGTCACGTGAGTATCCCCATTGAAATCTGTGCAGCGACTCAGGGGACTAGGATTTGGACTCTGGACCATGAGCCCTTCAAGTCAGGGACTTATTTGTTTGCCCCAGCCCACCCAGCGTGCAGCATCATATGTGGTTATGATTCCACATAAGAATATAGCTTCACTGCACTGCATTTTGTAGGCTATCCCACATTTTGGCCATTTTTCTGGCTTTTTCCTGCCTCAAGAAGGAGTGGAGACAGCCTCTCTAGCCCTGCCAGAAAGCAAGCTGTACAATGGTGCTGTGTGTGCATGACTGCGAGTCTAGTGATTTTTATTTATTTTATTATTATTTTTTGCCTTCCTGCTTGCTGGGAGATCAGGAGGAGGGCAGCGCTTAATTCTGACAAGCAGCAGGAATGGGAAGCTCTGGGAAGAGGAGAACAGCAGGAGTAGAACTTAGATAACTTGTTGTGGAGATGCCCCCATGTTTCCCCTTCCCAGAGGGGAAGAGACGCATAGTGGCTTATAAAGTGTTTTGAAGTGAAAGATCATACATTAGCATAAGGGGTGAAGTCTTGCCCCTCTTGCAGTCTGTGAGAGCTTTGACATTGATTTCACTAGGGCCAGGATTTCACCCTAAATATTAACCTTGGGTTATCCATTTGCCATAAGATACACAAATAAGGGAGCCAAAATCATCCTCCCTCATGAACTATTTGTCTTTTCTTTAAAAAACAAAACAAAACAAAAACCACCTGAATTTAAAATTGGCCAAAATAACATATTGTTTAATTTGAAGAAAGAGAAACAAAGCCCCACGCCTGATACCTATTGCAGTGAGCTTCAGCTTACAGAAAATGACTGTAGCTGAATTACAAACCTCAAAAAGACGGAAGGCTTTGTAATGGCAATGCTGACACAACTGCCCCCCCCCCAAAAAAAAAACCCAAACACCCAACCCCAAAAGGCCCAATCCTGCCTAGTCCTGCTTCAGTCCTGTTGACCTTTAGCATATTGCAATGTGAGGCTCTAGGGAACAAGTTGTAAACCTGGTGGCAGTAATTCCAGAACCATTTATTTCACTGACAGCACCTACTGTTTTCATACTGCAACTTTGCTTGAATTTCATTCACTTCATTGACCCTACTCACAGTGAGTAAAGCAAGCAGGGTTTGGTGCCAAGTCAGTACCTCTAAGTGAGCTATTAAAGTACCGGCAGTCCTCAACTTTATGACGTTTGAGTTACGACAAACGGCATTTGGGACGTTTATAAATTGTCATTGTGTTTCGACTTTACGACGTTGGTTTTGACTTTACAACGCTCGATCCGACATTGTTCCTATGGGAAATTCGCGTTATGACATTTTCGACTTAAGACGCAATTTTCAGGAACCAATTGTGTCGTAAGTCTGAGGACTGCCTGTACTCGGTCTAAACAGCACCTGTACTGTGCTGAATGCTGTTTCTGACTAAGGTAAACCATTGCTTGTCACCAATTGATGGCATTTCTGCAGTTTTCATCTCTTGGCTCCTATGTGCATGAAATTAGCAAGGATATAGGTGCCATGGCTGCTGTCATCAGTCATGCCAGGCTCTTTCATCAGTGTTTGATGCCTGCTTTATTTAGTTATTTATTTTCTTCTCCATCACAGAATATCTGGGGAGCGAAACTGCCTTTCTGGAGGAATTGGTGTTTGGAAGTGGAGATACCATTGAACTTTCCTGTAACACCCAGGGCTCTTCTATGTCAGTTTTCTGGTTCAAAGATGGCATTGGGATTGCACCGACCAACAGAACTCATATTGGACAAAAACTGTTGAAGATCATTAATGTGTCATATGATGACTCTGGGCTATACAGTTGCAAGCCACGGCATTCCAGTGAGGTTCTAGGTAACTTCACAGTCAGAGTAACAGGTGAGTGCTGTAATGCACATTTTTTGTTTTGTTTTGTTTTTTATTCTTGCTTCTACAGATGGCCAACACAGCTGGTGTTCTGCATTCATTCTCTATGTTCTGCGGGCTTCTACATGAACTCTCAATTTTTGGCAAAGTCAAAGTAGGCAAAAGTAGAAACCACTTTTCTGTAATGAGTGTAAGATTCTGGAGATTCATATCATGGGAGCTTTGGAAATGCTGTTATACAGATTAAAACCAAAATCCCCCTGAATGCTTATAGATATTTAATTCACAGTACTTGGTAAAGTACCTTAAATGATATACACCCTTTTGAGGTATTTTATGGATGGGTAAACTGAGGCTCGCTGAGGTTAAGTGACTTGTTTTCAGGGTCACTGGGCAAGTCAGTGGCAAAGTCAGGAATAGAACTCAGGAGTCCTGACTACTAATCCCCAGTTCTAGCTGATAGACAGTACTTCCTCCCTAACCACATGATGTAATTTTGCAGATTCATTTTAGAAATATCATTTTTGTAGACGATCCATTTGGGAATCTGGTACTTAATCTTAGGGCATTAAATTTATTACTGCATCCTTCTTGCGCTAATGTTGGCACACAGGGTGGAAACACAGACTTTCACGGATTCTATAGTCATAAGGGACATTGAGATAATCTGATTTTACCTCCTGTATAGCACAGGCCATAGAACGTCCCCAAAATAATTCCAAGAGCAGATCTTTTAGAAAAACATCCAATCTTGATTTTAAAAATTGCCAGTGATGGAGAATCCACCACAACCCTCGGTAAATTGTTCCAGCGGTTAATTACTCTCACTGTTAAAAATGTATATCTTATTCCCTCTGGCCCCTTCCATCCCTCTGTCATTAACTGCTGCTTCCATCTGCTCTGTGGTGTGTGATGGACTGTTTTGCCCTTCCCGCTAAGCGTTCTTCATAACATTTCTCTTGGGCGCCCTCATTTCCTCACGCCAGTTGGTTTCCACTTGACAGCTTCATGTGGAGTCTGTGTGTTGACATCCAGAGTATGTGCCCCAAATATGTGCAGTGTCCCCTTCTCATTCTAGTGGAAATGGACTCCTGGTTTTCAATGGCATTAAATGGAACATATCAAAACTTTCAAATAAGTATGTATCAATGAAACAGCTACTGTCATTTGCCTAACCTTTTTAGCATGATTAAGATAATTAGGGCTGGATGACCATAAACTGCTCCAAACATAGATTACTGAACTCCAGGGTGCCAGAATGTCTCAGTTTCTGACAAGTAATTAGTAGATAATTAGCTAAGAACACCCATCATTATTGAAAACTGCTGGACAGGTGGTTGGATAAACATCAGTGTCATTAGTTGATAATAATCCTGATTTAAATAGATTAAGGCAGTGGTTCTCAAACTTTTGTATTGGTGACCTCTTTTCATACAGCAAGCCTCTGAGTGTGACCCCCATATAAATTAAAAACACATTTTGTACATTTAACGCCATTATAAATGCTGGAGGCAAAGCAACATCTGGGGATGGAGGTAACATCTCGTGACCCCCCCATGTAATAACCTCACGACCCTCTGGGGGTCATGACCCCCAGTTTGAGAACCCCTGGATTAAGGCCTGATTTTCAAAGTATCTACTGATTTTTGGGTCACCTAGGTTCAAAGTGCCCATATCTCCGTTTATTTCCTTCAGAGTTGTGAGTGCCAAGCATTTCGATAAACTAGACCCTGGGCCCAGATCCTCCAAGGTATTTAGGTGCCTAAAATACCTTTTGCGGATATTGGCCTGGGTGTCTCAAATTGGACACTCAAAAATGGAGGCACCCACTTTTGAAAATTTGTCCCTAACCTTTTACAGTACCAAGTCACTCTTCCCCTGCACCCGAAGTGATAACCAAACAGATGTAGTCTGGAGACATACACTCAGTCCCATCACAGGGGGTTCAAAGCTAGAACATTATACAAATAGTGAAATCGAAATTGTTTAAGGAAAAAGACATTTTCAGTGAATCTTGACAAACATCTGATTTTAATTGAACGTTATTGGAGATCACTGAGAACATTTCAGGGTCATATCAATTAAATAGTTAAAGAAGTATTTGGCCTGAAAGATTTTCTTTAACTAGGTGCGATTATTGGGAATAGGGAACTTCAGGTTGTTAGAAATGTTTGTATCTTTTTTTTTTTTTTTAAGTGACATTAAAATGCTTTTGAGTTCAAGGAGCAACAGAGGCAGGAAAGGGCAGCTGGCTATACAATCAAGTGAAACAGCTGTCAGACCAAAAAGTGGTAAAGTGAGAAATTGTTTTTAATAGTGGAAAGACTGATAATCTTGTGCTTTTAAAAGTTTAAGCCCCTGTGTTTTTCTTCTTGGCTAATAATAGCTAATAACAGCTTGAGAGCAAGTGAGTAACCTGAACCACCATTCTGCCAGCATTATGCATCTTTGATTCTGTTAGCTCAGTGTCATTACAACCAAAGTGCTGCTAATGTGGGAGTTTCAGTTTTAGCTGTCAGCCATGTTTGTTTTAAACTTTGAAGCCTTTGCATTGGGTGGCACTAGTGGCGCCTGTTATATTCGCTTATGTTTCTTCATAATTATTAGTGATTGCTTAGCGTTCAACTCCAAGAGTGAGACTGTAATCTGAGAGTGGGGTTTACATTCCTGCATTTTAAAAGTAACACCAGGGTTAGTTAGAATTCCTTAGATATCTAAATATTTGTTCGCTAAGATTATGTGCCATAATTACTCGGAGTTACACTGTTATTGGTAGTAACAAACTGGAGTTTACGCTGTAACTGAGCAAAAGTAGGTCTTTTAAATTTATAGACATGCATATTAAAATTTCCATTTAATAAATGGTACAGGTACCTAGTGTCTCTTGAGAAAGAGCTTCCTTCTTAATGATGCTTCCAGGCCCTCGTTAGATTTACTCAGGAGGACCAAATTACTATGTTAAAGTCCATCCCTTTCGGGGTAACAAAGTTCAACAAACAGTTCCTAGATCTGGTGTCAGGTCTCTGGCCCCTGACGCTGCTCATGCCGCTTTGCCAGTGGTGGGTAGGGGAACCCAGGCACTCCCCTCTACGCTGGGTTCCAGCCCAGGGACCCTATACTTTCAGCCATGGTTTACATAGTCCCCTTGCCAGTGTTTCCCTGGGCCTCTTCCTACCCAGCCTTTCTTCCCCACAACTTCCCTGGGTTGACCCTTCTTTCAGGGCTAGGATCCCAGGGTTTATTCTCCCCTCCCTCCCGGTTTCTTCCCCTGTTCCTAGAGAGAGTGACTGCGCACTCTCTCCCTGCAGCTCTCTTCTGCTTTTAACTTCCTGGCTTTGTACTAACCAGCTTGCTCCTGCTCACCTGGGCTTCATGATCAGTTAAGCCGGGTTTTCCTTCCAGGTGCAGCCAGGTACCATAATTGGCCTCTCAGGTCCATATTAACCCTTTCTGGGCCTGTGTGAGGCATACACCCTCCATCACAAGGAGTAAAATGAATCAACTTTTTCATTAAGGTGGTTTGGAAATCAGGTTCAAAGTTATTGCTTTGTACCGTAAAGGTTAATTAAAGAATAGATTTGTGTATGAATAAACTTAGAACCTTTTAAGCTTGGTCTTTAAAACACAGGACCCTGGGTGTGGGTGGGATTCAGCAGTTCACTAGTTAAGAAGGGATAGCCCCATTTCCCTCCTGCAAACAGTAACGCTTACATCCGTCTTAAAATAAATAAATAAATGTTCAGAATTGATCCTGCATGCCAATTATTGACACTCCAGTTCTGCAATCCTCCCATGCACAGAACTGCCCTTGGAGCTGATGGGTGAGTGGAGTCCTGGCAGGACAGGATCTCAGGTTACTTGCTCTTTTCTCACAGTACCAAAATGCAGCTTTTGAAAACCCCAGGTCAAGATTTTCAAAAATGGGTGCCTAATGCTAAGGTCTTGTTATCATATTTAGGCACCGACACAAGTGACCTGGTTTTTCAAAAGTAGTGTGTGCCCAGCAGCTCCCATAGAATTCAGTTCCAGTCTGGAACTCTCAGCACTTCTGAAGTCAGTCCACTTCTTTAGGCACCTGAATATGAACTTAGTCTCCTAACTTTAGACACCCATTTTTAAAACCTTGATTCTAGTCTTTCTGAACAGACTCAGCATTGTGAGTAAGATGAGACAGACCTTTTCTTTCTGTAGGTAATAACACTTACCCTGACAGGAAAGGAAAACACCATCCACAAAATCTGTTTGATTTCTTGTCAAAGTATAGTATTTAATTAAAAATGTGCTCCCCCCCCCCCCCCCCAGTTAAGACTGGTATATTTTAAAGCATATAAATATCATTATAATCATGCATGCCAAAATAAGGATTACCAAACCTCATGCTTTCAAGATGCAGGGTCAGGAAGGATTTTACCTCTTCCCCCTCCCTTGTGCAGCAGTGCACGTTTGGTCATGTTCTTGCCTTCATCAGGGTCTATAGCAGATGTTGTCAAAAGACCCAGTTCAGCAAAGCACTCAAGCACATGCAAAACTTTCACCAAGTCCCATGGGATTTTAGTGGGACTTAAGTCCTGGGGCTTAGACACATGCTGAAAATTGTGCATGTGCTTAAATGAATCTGGGCCAAAGACAGGATGTTAGGTATGATGCCCCCCCAATAATCTAATGCAATATGGTAACGCCTGTGTTTCTATACAGTGAATATTTCTGCAGGTCTCTCCAGATTCTGTAGAACAGTAATACCTTTGTTAGCTTTTTCACTGTATTTATCAGTCAGCTGGATAGAAGACGATACAGAAATTGCAAGAGCTCATCTTGTAACAAAGGATATTCTGCCTGACTTTGGCTAAATTGGATGCATTACATTTCTGGCCACATGTTGAACATTTCATAGAATTTCCTACTGTCTAAAAATCTACTGCCAATTTCTTTTACGGCTGTATCAAAATGTAAAAGCAGCTGCATAATATGATGCCTTTTTTATATTTATTGGAGATTATTTAAAGTAAGAGGCAATGAATAATGCTAAATCTTACAAACAGGCTTCAGGGTATAATTTTATTGATTGGTGGTTTCTAAACAAACAGTAGCCACTCAGAAAAAAAGAACTAACAACCTTTGTAGACCGCTCAATAAATGCAAACATGGTGTTAGGCAGTGTGAAATGACGGGTGAATACAGAAAATAATATAAAGACATTACATATTAGTGATATGCGCTCACCTGGCATGTGCTGGTTTGGTCTCAAAAATAATATATCCCATTGCAGAAAGGATATAACCAAAAAAGAAGAGATCCAGAGAAGGGTAGTGAAAGTGTCTAGAAGCATGGAGCAACTTGGATATGAGGAGAGATTTTTTTGAAACATTGGGGTTGTGTAGCTTAGAGAGGAGATAACAAGAGGTTTAGTCTGTCGTTGTTATGGGGGTTTTTACATCTGAAATATCTGATCCTGGCCATTATTGGATGTGGGGTATTGGAGTAGCGGACAATTGGTTGGATCTGGTATGACCTCTCAGTGTTAGTCAACTGTGTGATTGGGGGAGTGAGGAGGTAAAGTGCCTCATTGGGCCTCACACCCGCAAGGTGCAGTGGGAGCAGTGGCTCCCTTACATGATACCACCCAGAGGCGGCGCGTGACCTCACGTGTCCCCCCACCTCCATTTCTGCCTTCCATTTGGCCCTGCTCCCTGAAGTGCTGATGTAGCAGGGCAGAGCCCACCCACTCCCATGCTGTCTCTAGCCCCCCACCCCAAGAGTTACGTCGTCTCTGGTCCCACCTGGCACCCAAACACTTCAAAGCCCTTCTGCATGGTCAGGACTTTGTGGCTCCCGGAGGCAGAGCCAGAGAGCAGCTGCTTTGTAGGACATGCACTGTTTGGAGCCAGGGAATTATTCCCGTCAGAAATCTACCGAGCTGTAGTAGCTGCAGAAGACTGCCATGTGCTTCCCTTGGGAGGGTTTTGTCCAGTACATCCATATAGATTGGACGGCCTGGCCATGACCCTAGTTTCCCCTCAAATCCTCCCTCCCTGTGTTTCTCTAGAGCAGCACAAAACAGGCAAGAGATGCAGATCAGCTGTGCCCACTGCCCCCCTCATCCCCCACCCCAGGTACTGCAGTTCAGCTTCTCATGCCTGTAGGAGCATCATGACCTGCCATTGCAAATGTGTGTGCTGAGTCTCCAGAGATGAAAACACTTAACAACTCCACTGGCAGGCAGAGCTGCACTTATGTAAAGTACCTGCTTTCCTAGGCTGGGTCTGCACTACATAAATACTTCAGTATGAAAAATCCACACTCGAGCAACGTAGTTTTGCTGACCTTAACCCCCCATGTAGACAGTGCTGTGTTGGCAGGAGAGTTTCTCCTGCCAACTCTCACGGAGGTGGATTTATTAAGCCGACAGGAGAGCTCCCATCAACTTCAAGCGCCTTCACCAAATGTGCTACAGAGGCGCAGCTGCAAATTTGTAATGTAGACCTGACCCATGTCTCCTGATTGTCACAACTGCAGCATGGTGCCTTCATTACAGCATGATAAATGGGGGGTTTCCCTGTCCTTCTATCTCAAGCATCTTCCCCTTTGTAGTACTCCGTTCCCAAGAGTGTTACTAGAAAGACCTGCTCTGGAGAACAGGTGAGAAGAGTCTGTGTCAGAAAAATACGGGTGGGGAAGATGAAATGAAAAGGAAATACAATTCTAATTGAATCGCTCTTGTGATTTCACCATTGCACTAGTTCACTAGTCATCGTAGCCCTTCAGAGACTTAACACACATGCTTAATGTAATGCACCATTCATGACCCCATAGCAGTGTGGAGTCAATGGGACTACTCACAGTGTGTAATGTTATGCATCTTGGTAAGGATAGCTCAGTGGTTTGAGCATTGGCCTGCTAAACCCAGGGTTGTGAGGGGGCCACTTACGGATCTGGGGCAAAATCAATAGTTGGTCCTGCTAGTGAAGGCAGGGGGGCTGGACTCTGATGACCTAACAGGGTCCCTTCCAGCTCTGTGAGAGAGGTATATCTCCATATACATACATAAGTCTTTGCAAGATCAGGGCTTCAGAGTCTTTCAGCCTAGACAGGAGCTGAGGTCCAGCTCCTCAAAAATATTTAGGCACCTGGACCATGAGTTAGGCCCCTAAATACTTTTGAGCATCTGGACCTAAATATCTAAGATTTGAAATAACCAGGCAGGATCCTTCTTGGGAAAAATGCTTTCCGGCAATCTTTAGCCATCATAAAGAAGAAGAAAAAAAATCACAAGTCTTGGGGGAAGGAGGTTGTTTGTTGGTTTTTTGCTGATCAACTTTAACCCAAGATTGAGGGGAAACAATTCATATTTCTGCTACTTCTGCTATTTGGTTAGCTCTTCTGCATGGGAAAGTTGATAGCAGTGGAAAAGAGGAGAGCTTCCTTTATTGTTCTCTTGAATGAAATCTTAGATTCTGCAGAAAACAGCAAAAAAAATCGCAGAAAGGCCCTGCAGTTAAGAGTTTCTGAGACACATAGGGCCTAGTTTTCAGTAGGGCTGCAGCTCCCCACCATTTTGGCATGCACACACCTGTGGTATTTATCCATCAATCTCCATTCCCCAGACAAATGTGAAAATCCTCTCACTTGTGCCCAAAAATGCAGTTATGGAGGGTGGGTATGGAAGCTGCCGCTTGAAAGTCTGCTCCATAGTGGTTTAAAAAAATGACTGAGTTTGATCTACTGTTTCTTGTAGTGGTATCAAGAAAATGAAATACTGAAACACCACTAATAGTAGCACAACAAGTGACTTTTTTTTCTTCCCTTTCTAGATTCTCCATCATCGGGTGATGATGAAGATGATGATGACGAGTCTGAAGACACAGGTAATGGAATGCATAGTCTGTTTCTTTAAAGCTATCATTCATACTATTTCCACTCAAGAAGGTGTTGTGTTCATTGATTACAATATAGGACATACAGCATATTATTATAATTATTATTCAAAACAGAAGATTTCCAGAATGTATACGGGGAACCGTGCGGCCTGGTGGATAGGACACAATCATGCTGAGCTCTTGTCCTATCTGTGCTGTGGCCTCACTTGGTGACCTTGGACAAGGGACAGAACAGCTTTCTGCCTCGGTTTCCCTGTCTGTAAAACAGGAATGCGTTACCTACCTTTTGAAGTGCCCTAAGGAGGTCTCTTACCTCATTCAAAGTTGAAGGTGATAGCCTGTAGCATTGGAAATAAGAATTCCCCTAGATTTGGTACCTAGCCACCATAATGATGTGTGCTCTAGAGTCTAGAAGTTCATAAATGATGGCAGGCCAGATATTTATTATAAGGTCTTTATATTTATGCTCAAATACAAGGGCGATGATGACCTTCTAAAAATCTAGATAGATTTGACCTATCGCTTCAGCTTCTTGAACTATAGTATTAAGCCTGTCCTTGTATTTAAATTCAGGCAAACTCATTCTATCTGTGTTTTTTATTTCGGTGTAGCTATACTGATTCTACACCAATGGAGTATCTGAGCCTGTATTTTTTTTTTTTTTATCCAGTTTAATGCTTTTTCTTTACTAGCTAGCTTGCTGAGGGAAGGAGCAGCCATAGGCAAGATTCATTGATGCCCTAGGCAAGAACAACTCCATTTGATCTGCACCCTCTGATACTCATGGTGAAATCAGCCCCAAATCTGAGACTCACATTGTTTTCCTTTTCCAGTGAGGCTCTTTCAACCCTCGTGCTTGGTACTTTGAGTGTAATATCATTAATCTGGATCATTACATGCTTCAGAGGCGTTAGTGTTGTGTTTTATTATGCACTTTATATTTCTGCAAGGCAAATTGCGTGCGTGTGTGTGTGTGTGTGTGTGTGTGTGTTAATAAATATATGTCTAGTATTTGAATTCCAAATCAGCTATGTACCTTGGCAGAAATTCAGTATGACTGGAACATTTCTCCTACCCACAGCATTAGATCTCTAGGACTCTGTAAAACAGGTCTGCCACTGTAATAAATGTGTACCAGAGTGTCTTGCAAGAGGTGAACAGTAATTGGGAGTTATGGTGCCAGCTGAGCCATCGGCAGCAGTTAGTGGTTTTCTGATACCTGGTCGTTAAGGGCCTGCTTCTACAAGGTGACCAGCACCTCCTGACAAACACTCAGCACCTTTAATGCCTTAAAGCCAGCGGAAATGAAGCAAGTAGTCATCACTACTCAGGATTTGGCCCTGACTTAGAGAAACACCTGATTTAACACAATTTAAAGTTCTTTGCTGGTTTATATATAGATTTTATTTTGAAATGTGGTTTATAGTAAACTGCTTCATCTCTTAGCAGCGGGTGTCACAAAACACGGGCTGTGTGGTGTTACAAAAGGACACATTTTTCTTAAATTAAAAAGAAAAACCACACATGTTTTGCCACACGTATTTATAGCTTATATTCTGGATCTCCTTGACTTTTAGGGCTTCTTTTTTTAGAGCTGAAGGTAACCACTAGATTTACACAAAGGCCTAGCTATGAAGAGCTGCATTCTCGTCGGCTATACAATGGTCAATTAAGCTAGTGTGCCAAAAGAGAAAGCTGTGAAATCATGTGGCCTGTGGCAATGTGAAAGTGCTTTTTCCACCAGATGTAGTCGGACCCGCCAGTTAATCTTTGTCCAGTGTTCCTGAGTTTATTGCATAAATGGGAGCCATGTCATCAATCCCTTTGCTGCTGTATGGGATGCTTTGACACATGACCATCTGTGGTACATTAATTCTAAGTGCCAAAGATGGAACAGATCTGTTTGATCATCTAGGTCTCCCCCTAACTCCCAGGGCAGTGTATTCTGAGTTCTTCATCCCAGGGCCTTACGTGTTGTCCGGACCCCACACTTCCCGTTGGCAAAAAGCAGTTAGCAGTAGGTACGTGCCAGTGAAAACCATGATGACTATTAGTGGAAACCTTCTGTATATGCATGTGTGAAAAGGGGCCAGGCTGGGGGGATGTCTGTTCTTTCTCCCTCCAACCCCTCATTGACTCATGCAGTCAGAGCGGGAGCAGGGGTCAGTACAAAGGCCCAGTGCTTCCTCACAAATGGTCCCATGCCTCTTGCAGAGATCTGGAGAACTGCACAGATCATGAGGGACCCATACGATGTAAGAGCCAAGTCCCTTGCCCTTCCTCAGGGACGTGCCCCACAGAAGAATCCTCCATGGGAACCTGGCGGAGCTTCTTCCTCCCCAACTTTCTCTCAGGTTTTCCCCACAGGAGAGAGAATGTCGTGACCCTTAGTTCTCAGTCCACGATTTTATCAGGAGTCTCACAATACGTGGAGTTTTTCTTAAAGCTCCAGTTCCTGGAGTCGTGATAATGTGAGATTCTCAGCTTATTTCATTCTGGTTTTGGTTTTTAAATTATGTTTCTAGCTCTCGTGGCTGCAGAGAAAAGCTTGTAAATGCGACCCCCCTAAGGTTTCCAAGATCAGAAGGGAAATATAAGACCTATCCGACCTCAAGTGTATTCTTTTTTTAATGTTGTGGTTTTTAAGCCTATCTCGTGATCTTTTGGAGCCTGACTTGTGATTTTTTGAATGATTGGGGCCAGCAGTATTGGAGCTAGAAAACAAAGCAAAGACTCTCCTAAGTGGGACACATACACGCATCTGCATGGAGTTCTCTGCTACTTTCATCTTCCTTTAATCCTCTGCTCCTAACAGTAAAATTGGAGGTGACCCCTCCTTAAACAAAAAACACACGGGAATAGCTTCTGTAACTTCAAATCACACCCAGATTTGCTGCAGCCAAGTTACAAATTGCAATCTGTGCTTGCAGCATCTAAATTATCTACAGCTGTTTATTCTGATTCTAAAACGAAAACAAAACTCTTCTTTCAAACCCTCCTCCCCATCCCTCCAATTTTATCTATTTATTCAGAGTCCCTGCTGGCTAGCCGGAGCACCTTCAAAGAACCAATGTAATCTCCAATTAAATCTGACTGTATACTCAGAGGCGTCAGATGGGGAAATTACACAATTAGACTTGATTCTGTCTGGTGCAGAATTTCATGGCAGTACCTAATTGTTAAATGAGCGCTCAGCTACATTAATTATTTCAAGTGTCGCTCCTCTTTTTTTAATTGGTCATTCAAATAGGATGGGTGGCCAGGCTTAGTATGTGATTGTGGGAAAGGATCTAGATAATATTTGCTGTTCCGTTTTTCACACCAGTGAATGTAGATTTACTGCCCAGAGTTAATTTAGAGGGTATTTATTTAAAATTTCACTTTTGCCCTCAATGGTTTGTGATCCGAGCACTCACAGGGGTTTGTGATTTGCATTTCAGAGGAGATTTAGCAGCGTTTTCTCCCCTACAAATAAAAAACGATCTACGTGCAAGTTAAACTAAAAGTACTGGTATTCGGTCAGCTTCCCTGGATAGCAAGAATGAACACACCTTAAATGGGACACTGCCATAGATATTTATTCTCAGGCCAAGCCTGACGCTAGTTGTGTCCAAATTGCACAGGGGTGGGACTTCAGCGCAGGAGATCCCAAGATTTTAGAGGTCCCTTTGTGAATGTGCAGTCATGTGGAATAGGACTCCAGTGAAGGAGGTAGGTCATGGAATAGAGCAATTAGTTTAATCACTGTGGGCCTGATCCAGCTGGTGTCCACTGCACTCCCTCCTCTGCCTTACGAGCTTTAAGGGCCCAATCCTGCTCCCCACAATGTCCAGCGATAAAATGTCCTTGGGTTTCGGTGGCAGTATTTGTTGCCAGTGATTGATGCAACCTGTACTTCTCTCATTACATTCAAACGCGTCTTTAAGTGAATTTTGATCTGACTGACATTCCTTTTGCTTGGGAAGTTTAGATCTCAACCTTGGCCTGCCCTGCTCCCCCCAGACTCGGGAAGGTAGAAATGGGGAGGGTGTGGGGTCTAGCACATATGAAGTATAACATGGCAAGGAGCAGTCGTCATGAAGCATCCCCACATGTCTGTTGCTTTGTGAGTCATGAAGCCAAAGCTCCCAGAACCTAAGAACTGTGGCTGTCTTATTACACCTCCATGCCCAGAGGAGGGTCACTGCCTCAGGTATTTTATGGCATTTGAAACCGCTCTCATGTTCATTTGCTGTGCACCCAAGTTTACTGCATCTATGATTTCCAAAGAACATGTTAACGATACAATTCCTACATTTCCTTTTATTGTTGTTGCTTATTGCTACAAATGCTTTAATCCGGTTGTAGCTGCACAGTTCTGATCCCAGTGGGGTCAGGGCCGTAAGCGGTCTACTCAGCATAGTAATGTTAAAAACTAGGTGAAATGTGGGTGGTTTTGCTGCTAGGGCCAGATTCTGACTTCTGAGATACACAAACAGCTCCCACTGGAGTCAGCGAGAGCTGTTCAAGCATATATGAGGGGAGAATCAGGCCCTTAATATTTAGTCTTCATGATTACAGTTGTCAAGGCTGTTGAAGTATTTGGGTCCATGTGGTCTGCAGTCTGGTTGATGAAGCGTTAAAACAAATTAGAGTTGAGAGCAGTGCAAACAATACAGCTGTTCTCCGCAAATAAAGAGATGTGCACTCCTGAATCTACAGTTTCCACCTCCTTTCCCACAGCCTGATGGCTTTCCAGCGAGGCAGGACAGTGGAACTTGTGTCTCATGTTTGCAGATGCTAAAAATGCATGCTGGCTGGTGCAGATGTAGCCTACGCTACAAGAACTTGCTTGCCAATTAATTCCTTGGGCCCTAAGGCACACGTTTTTAACAGTGAGAGTAACTATCCATTGGAACAGTTTACCAAGGGTCATGGTGGAT
The DNA here is from genome assembly GCF_002925995.2 of Terrapene triunguis. Lineage (NCBI taxonomy): Eukaryota > Metazoa > Chordata > Testudines > Emydidae > Terrapene > Terrapene triunguis. The sequence goes on along the minus strand of NW_020664417.1, from coordinate 87,080,822 downwards.
TCTCCATCACTGACCATTTTTAAACCAAGTTAGGATGTCTTTCTAAAAGATCTGCTTTTATTTGGGGGAAGTTTTGTGGCCTGTGCTATACAGGAGGTCAGACTAGGTGATCACAATGGTCCCTTCTGGCCTTCGAAAGCTGTGCCCAGTAGGAGAAAGTAAGGAATGGAGATTAGATAGTGAGGTGCATTTCACTTCAGTGAGCTATGCACTGAGCAACTGAAAATCTAATTTCAGCAGAGACAGTCACTGTGTCAAAATCTGCTCATGGTTACAATGATGTAAATTCAGAGTAACCATCCCTGTGATTTTAATGGAAGCACTCTAGATTATAACCATAATATGTATAGTACTTCACTGCTGGGGGCTAAGGGAGTTAGGCACTCTTGACTCAGTGGGATTCAGGCACCTGACTCCCTTAGGTACCTTTGAAAATCCCAGCCTACGTGTTATCAACAGAGGATGAAATTCTTGTCACATTTGAGTCCATGAAGTTTACCTTACGAGCTTGATTGTGCCCAGCTCTGCATGGATTCAGTGTGTGTTCTGGACTCAGTGCAAGAGCCCGGTGAGGTTAGTACCTCTCCAAGGGGGCAGGGAGGGCTGGCATGTCCATTCCTGTGCTTTCTTGAAATCTGGGGGGCATAATGCTAGCACAGTGTCTTCAGCAGCTTTCCTCTGTGGTGGCACATAGGGATGCAGGTGGGGTGATGCCCCAGCACAAGGCTGTGGAGGAAAAGTGCTCACTAATTAATCCCATCCCCTACTTTTCTCCTTTTGGGCATAGCTTTGCAGGTTAGGTGATGCAAGTGCCCAAGGAATTTGCAAGCAAGTTCTTATAGCTCAGACTAGATAAGCTGCAGCACCCATATCAGGAAAAAATGACTTCATGCCCCCGGCGTTGGTGTGCTGTTATAGACAGGACAGCTCGGGCTCTATGATGTAAGATCAGCCTTGTTTTTGTTTTTTAGATACAAGTAGAAACATGAAGAGCTAAACCTATGTAGGTCTCAGTCTGTTTTGGGGAGGAATAAGCTGGCAACTTAACAGAGGAAAAAATAACTCTCAGTGCTAGGTATTGGCCCCAGGGGATTCTACAGCATTTAAAAGTTTTTTCCTGGAATTAAAATTAAATACTGAATTAAGAACCAGCAAGAGGGGAGGACTTTCCATGTTAGACATGGACAGTTTTAGCCTCAAAATCATCCAGCCAGTTTAATTCAGGTATGTTTGTTAAATGTGGGAAAATGCAAAGTGTAATTGTTGCACCAGAAGTTTACCTGGCTAATATAATAAAAGTGGCACTTTTTGGATGTACTTTTTGGACCCATGCATATGATAGTCAGTGACTTCAGTGGAGCTGTAACAGTTACAGCAGCTGAGGATCTCTCCCATTCAGTCAAGTTTTCCAGGACTAAGCCAAGCATGAAGTTATAGAGATTACAGTCTGGCACACCTAGTTCCATGAGAAGATACAAAACTGGGCAAAGGCCCAGTATTATCGAGGGTTTCAATAGAAATGGAAACCTAAGTGACAGCATTTCTCAGAGCTGACACACGCACACACACAGTAGGTAGTTTCTAATCCTTTGGACGGTAGCTGCGATTTACTATTGACCCATGGCTGGCCTGTCGCAGCAAGCCTTGATTACACATCATAGCTGAGAAAAATAAATGAGAGTAACATTGGCGCCCTCCTGCTGGGTGAGAATTGACGCCATTCCTTTATTGTGCTGCTGTCTGTAACACGTCAGTGGAGATGAAACATTGCTGGGAGGCAGTTTGGGACTGTGATAATCTCTCCCACAAGAGAATGTACGAAGTACAGTGAAGCTACGTCCATGCTAAGTCTTTTTTGCCAACTAAGGTTTCCTACTGGTCTGTATCTTTATGGTCCTCAGCCCTGTAGTGTCTGGGTGCCTCTCAAATGTCACTGATGTTCCCCTCCACACCTTGCATTTTATAGAGGCACAGAGTGATGAAGTGATTTACCCAAGGTATACAATCAAGTTGTGACAGAGCCTGGAATTTAACTCAGTGGTTGGAGCCCTAATGTAGACAGATCTCTAGGCAGCCATTGGCATGTTACTCCTATGTGGTCAAACCCTGCTCAAAGCATTTCTAGGCTTGTCTGTGTCTAAATTGCAGACAGTGCTTTGTCTATGCTAATGCTCCCACCCAGGTGTCTGCACTTGTGTTAGCAAGGAAGGAAAATTTGAGGCAAAAAAAGTCTTAATGGAGACAAGGCTTAAAAAAAGGGAGAGGGAAGAAGATTGGGTAACATTTTCAAAAATCCCATTGACTTTCAGTGTCATTGAAATTCATTAGGGGCAGCAGAAAGATGTTGGAATAGTGAAAACACTTAATTTTCAATGGGACCTAGATGATTTGGCATATGAAACATAGGCTCCTAAGCCACTTTGGTGCTTTTGAGAATGTTGGCAAGGAGGTTCTCTTGCCTGTTAGGCCACATGAGGAGTTTAAAGGCCTTCCTGTGCTCAAACACCATTCTCACAGGTGTCCCCTGTCTGTGTCAGAGACGTGTCTTCCTCTTTGCAAAAACTGGTTCGCATGCCCTGCATCTCCAGGGCTGGCGTTCTGCTGCTGGACACTTCCTTTCGACTTAGACGTTGTATCGTCTTAGCTGCCAGCCTTGCCTTCTTCTCCCAACCACTGCAAGCCATTAGGGACAAATTCTGTATGCCTGTGTCTCCCCTTGATTTCACTGGGAGCCGTATGCATCAAAGGGCAGAACGTAGCCCACAGGGTGATGTGAAAAACACCCAGAAATACAACCCTGTAATGTTTCCTTAAGCAGAAATCATACTTTGGGAGACTTTTTGTGCCCCCCTTCCTCATACACACAATGTAATAAGTTTTCTGCCACTGTCTTAATATGTATTTATGTAATGCATATATGTAATTGTTGTAGCAATGCCAAGAAACATTGCTGTCTACTTAAGGCAGATTATAGAAGTATCTTGTGTTAGCAGCAGTATTTAAAACTTATCCTTGTTCAAAGGTAATATGAATCCTTAAACTAAAACCACTTGTAGTTTAAGAAAGTAAACATGATAAACCAGTTTGGAGTTTGATTTTTGTCTTTTTTGTTTTTGTAGGAGGGTGGGATACATTCCCCTTCACTTAGAGGCAAACTCTTTCAGTGCTTTCTGCTAACATTACTTTACCTTGGCTCATTGCTGGACCATCATCACACTTTCACGGTTCCAACACCGTACTGCCACCCACAGTTCTTGGCTGCCATTCTGTTGAAGTTACATGTATGCATTTGTAGAGTCTGAGGGTCAGATTCTGATCCTAGTCTGGAATAACTCCACTGGTTGATTGCAGTGGAGTTGCTCCAGATTTACGCTGGTGTTACCAAGTGCAGAACCTGGCCGCAAACAGGTCTTAAATGCAACCACTCTGTCTGCATATATGAGAATCATTTGACTGGAAAGTTTTTCAGTATAATTCATCTTAACTACACAGGGAGCAATTGAGTTACCACTCCACATATGCTGAAGCCTCTTAGAAAGAAGATGCTCCACCTCATGTTCTATTCTACAGAAATAAGCCTATTTGTTTTGTGTCTTTCACTTCTCAGGTGCTCCTTATTGGACCCGTTCAGAAAGGATGGAGAAGAAGCTGCTAGCTGTGCCGGCAGCAAATACCGTTCGCTTCCGTTGCCCTGCAGCAGGCAACCCCACCCCATCCATATACTGGCTGAAAAATGGCAAAGAATTCAAGGGAGAACACCGAATTGGGGGCATCAAAGTAAGGCATTGTGGGTCTAATCTTGACCGTGCTGTGTTCATTAATCTCTTCGATCTATTATTGATGGATCGATCGGAGCCAGCGTTCACTGCACAATCCTGAGAGGGGCAAATGAGCGTGAGATCCCTGGCTTTACATAGTAAATATTTCCATGCCCATTAGGGCTTATGACATTTTTCTGCTCAAGATGTTTTTTCTAAGATATATACAAATTGCGTTTCCCTCAGTACTGCCGTTATTCTGGCAACTTTGTCATAAGTGAGAGAGAAGAAGATCTGTGTATATCATCATGAACCACAGTGACTGTGCCAGAATGAGGATATTTTTGATAATCATACTAATTGTTCAAATAATTGTTAAAACTAGCTGCTGCCCGTTTTGGTGGAATGCCAACGCTGAGCATTTGCTCATGTTGCTAGTCTTTTTAAAAGTAACCTAATAAAAACAGATCAGGTGTATTGCTGTGCTAGCTGCAAGAACTAGATGCAACGAGGTACAAAGAGACAGGTTTTTATCCAAGTTACAAAAGTGTAAACCCAGAGTGATAACACTGAACTCAGTGGAGTGACTCCTGACTTACACCCGTGTAACAGAGATCAGAATCTGGTCTGAGCTCTTAAGCATACCTCATTCAGTTATGTAACACGAGCCCTGCAGAAATACTGGGACTCTGTTGTGTTTGGGAGTCATTAACATTCTTGTGATGTAAATGATTGACCTGTGGTGAAATGATGGAAGCCCCTTTGCCCTGGGTAATGCCAAAGAGGGACAGGTTGGCAGTGTGATTTCGAAGGTCTTGCGGCTGTGATGTCTACAAACAGAGCCCACGGACACTGAAAACCAGTAAATAAATGCCTAACTAGGCGACTTATCAGACCAGCAATTTCTGCGCCACCTTGTAATTGTACATCAAAATAAGGCAGTAACTTAGCAGGAAAATCAGTTGCTCTTGATTCCTCCCCCACCACCCCCCCATACTATACCAAATGCCTTCCCATTTACCATTTTGGGGAATAGAATAGCTGGTGGGATGGTTATAAACACAGCAGAGTCGCACAGAAGCTTCCTAATCAGCACATTGTGGTTTGTTGACAAGGTTGAGGGCGCACAGGCAGTTCTAGATCTTTGGAGACGTTAAGGCGAGACGAGAATCAGGGAGGTAACTCCTCTCTGCAACTGATCTGATAATAGATAACACTTCCAAGTCTACCCCGTACAGCACAAACATTTTGTACTAATTACATGCTGTGCGGATCATCATGAACTGCTTTCAGGCTTGTATGTGCAGTTTTAACTGCTTTAGACAAAAATGTGTGACGACAGCTGCACTAAATTATGCTCGCAGAATTAAACCTAAAGTTAAAAGTAATTCCACTTCCCACTTTTCTGTGGTTTGAATCTACCCTCGAGTTCAGATAGAAAAGTTTAATCCTCTGCATCACAGTAACGATAACGCTTTATTTTCTCTACAGGCACCTTCCAGCAATAAGTAAATGTTTAAAAAGCTATCAGAGGCAGTTTGGAGCCTGTTACAGCCCTATTGGTTTAATCCCTCTCTCTGTCTAGACACAGACTCTCTCTCTCTCTCTCTCTCCATCTCTAGACACAGAGACATCGCTTTGTTTCTCTCTTTCTTGCTCCCTACCCTCGTAGAGCTTAGATAGAGACCCTCGTCTCTTGTAAATATGCCAACTTATTTTTCATAGATTCTAGGACTGGAAGGGACCTCGAGAGGTCATCGAGTCCAGTCCCCTGCCCGCATGGCAGGACCAAATACTGTCTAGACCATCCCTGATAGACATTTATCTAACCTACTCTTAAATATCTCCAGAGATGGAGATTCCACAACCTCCCTAGGCAATTTATTCCAGTGTTTAACCACCCTGACAGTTAGGAACTTTTTCCTAATGTCCAACCTAAACCTCCCATTGCTTCTTGTTCTATCCTTAGAGGCTAAGGTGAACAAGTTTTCTCCCTCCTCCTTATGACACCCTTTTAGATACCTGAAAACTGCTATCATGTCCCCTCTCAGTCTTCTCTTTTCCAAACTAAACAAACCCAATTCTTTCAGCCTTCCTTCATAGGTCATGTTCTCAAGACCTCTAATCATTCTTGTTGCTCTTCTCTGGACCCGCTCCAATTTCTCCACATCCTTCCTGAAATGCGGTGCCCAGAACTGGACACAATACTCCAGCTGAGGCCTAACCAGAGCAGAGTAGAATGGAAGAATGACTTCTCGTGTCTTGCTCACAACACACCTGTTAATACATCCCAGAATCATGTTTGCTTTTTTTGCAACAGCATCACACTGTTGACTCATATTTAGCTTATGGTTCACTATAACCCCTAGATCCCTTTCTGCCGTACTCCTTCCTAGACAGTCTATGAGGATCTATCAGATGAGGATCAGTGTCAGAAAGAAAGTAAAAAATAAATCCGTTCAGTGTATCATTCATTGAAGATTTAACTCTCCAGGTACGATTGAGTTTTCATCCCAGGATTTAGGCCCGGTGAAAGTGAATGGCCAGATCCACAGCTGGTGGAGCTTAGACAGTTTACACCAGCTGAGGATCAAGCCCAGTGGATTAACCTGCAAAGGCTAGAATCACAAATTAACATTTCCTCTTTCTCTTTTTCTCCAGAGTTCAGAATAGTTTAGACTTTGCTGTTTGGAAATCTGTGGCCAGCACAAGAAAGCTGGAACTTGCAACATGCAAGTTTGGATTTTTTTTTTTTAATATCCCGTCCTAACCTCAAATTTTTGCCTCTAGTAAATGGGATTTAGATACCACCTAATGTGCATCAAAACTCAAAAGGGGGGGAAAAGAAGACTTCCAAACATGGTTGAAATAAATTATATACAGTTCATCCTTAAATGGCAAAGGAGTGAAATTCATATGACTTATCACATGAAATTTCCCAAAGAGAATTAATAGTTAAATCCTTGCTGGAATCTATAATATTGTAAGCCTGTGTGTGTTAAATGACCCTAGAAGGGAATGGGGGGCTGGAAGAGGGAGATTGAGGATTATCCCTTCCCCAGACCATTGCACCGGCTTGCATACCAGTCTAGCAAACATGGGCTGAGTTTCTAAGTGTGTCTGCAAATATTTGTCTCACAAAGAGCCAAGAATGACAACACCAAATAAACCAGAGGAATTTCCAGTATCACTGATTTGATTAAAGTCTGCAAAGAGTTACTTTATGTTTCTAATGGTTTATCAAGTACAGCGACTGCCCAAAATTGAGAACATCCTTCTTGTGATCCCTTGGGTCTGGACTCAGCTTTTGACAAACTTTTCCTTATTTGTTTTTAAAAAAACCTTTCCAGACACCTTCTGTGTCACAGGAACACAGCTCAGAGCCACAGTTTGAATCTGTATTCAGACCCCACTTCCCCAGAACTCAAGTCCCGTACAATGAGGTGATGGACACTTTGACTAGAATAGGCAAGACACATGGTTGGATGTTTGGAGTGTTTGGATCTAGGTTTATTACACCGCTCTGCCACATGCTTCATATCTAGAGCCAAGCTTTACCAGAGTTCAGATCCTAGATACTACCATGATGGGTGCTTTACAAATGCCTAGGAGAGAAGGATTAAAAAGGGGTGTGCAGATGCAAGGCTATGATACAAGCCACTATGGAGATAGGTCATTAACAGGTTTAGATCGAGACCCCCCCCCCAAGTTCTGGCATCAAGTCTGGTCCAGTTTCACCTGTAAATTACATGACAAAATGCCCAGTGGAATCTGCAGGAAGAGTATCATTAAAGAGATGGGTCAGTAAAGAGATGCTCTAATCATGGTAAAATTTTGGTCTGGATTTAGCCCTTAGCTGCACGAGTGCATTGGATTCCGGGTGCAGAATTGGACCCATAATCCTCAGCAGCCAAAACCTTTCTTTCTTTCTATTATGTATACATTTAAATGCAGTGACATGCTTTGTTGTCAACACTTAGAAACAAGGTTAGGAAAATGGGCCAGTCAACACTGTTACTTGTGCAGATGCTGAGATACAAAAGGTTGGGGGAAGGTATAGCTTTATGGCAAGAGTGTGACTTCCTCCATTAAAACCAAGCCACGTTTGCTTCATAGCCCTTACACCCAATGCCTACTGCAGAAACACTGCTTTTGACAGTGTAACTGTGCTCTGATCCCTTTCAAACAAGGCATGAGGATCCAGATAACAACTAGTGAAAGATGATTACAGCAGCTCCGTTTGAATTCACCTGCTATAGCTAAAAGTGCTGACAATTGATTACACACTCATTTTCTGCATCAGCCCTTGGTCTTCTGTAGTGTGCAGAACTGGCATCACTGATGCCAGTTGATTCTATGTACCAAGAATCCGCTCCAAAACATGTTGTTAAAATACTGTTGACAGCTGTTTGGGGGCAGATGGCTTCTAATTAATGTCTAGAGACTTGGGAAGGTTAACTGACTCTGCTCACGGGGATTATGCATACCGAGCACGTTTGTGTGTGTATGAATCACTTTGAGTCTTGACTGCTCACAATTGCTTTCTACACCAGTTCAAAATTTTCAGTGCTTCCCACATATGTGATCTCACTTAACTAACTGAGAGTTGTCTAGTGAGTTGTGCAAGGACGCCAGCATTCATTTTCAACTCTGTAACTGATGGGCCCCTGCGACCTTGGCCAAGTCACTTAAAGTGGACACCATTGGTCTGAAATCCAATCAATTAAAAAAAAGGACATGGAGTTTCATGTACTACACTCGAGCCAGGGTCACCCTGACAGTTTTGTGCTTTACACTCATGGTTTTCCTATGGTTTTTAATCTTGTGTCTCACCTGTTACCCAACGGAAGACGTGCCCAATGAGAAAGGGAAACAGATAACTATATAAAGGAAATATTGAGGCTTACTGTACATAAAGTATTGCCTAATACCCAGAATAAACAAACTGTAAAATAAAGAATTTTTTTTCTCCCTGGTCTCTTTCAATTCTACTGAATGGTGGGTGGGTGTTACTGGTAACACAAGTAGGTTAAAGATTTGCCAAAAAAACCCAAAGGTGTGATTCTTTAAGCTGACAGAGTCCATTTAACCTCTCTGGCCCTCAGTTGACTGGAGTATGTGATGCTATCTTATTTAATGTCTTTGAAGCACTTTCAGGCCCTCTGATGAAAGGCACAACATAGAAGTGCAGCTAGCAATTATTTGTTTTACCTTCACACCAATGAGCTCTAGTTGTAGACCCGGCCCTCGTAGTGGTAGGTGCTGTACAAACAGAACAAAAAGATGGCCCATGCCCCAATGGGCTTACGGCCCAATATTTATATTATGGGAGCACCTACAGCCCACTGTACTGACTGGGCTTGATTCTCACATAAGGACCACTTTACACCAGGCAGGCAGCGTAAATTGTCCTTAAAGTGGTCAGAACTTATATTTACAGACATGCTGCGGCCCCATCACACTGGCAGAGTGGGGGTGAAAGAGGCCTGGGAATAAACAAGAATGAGGCCCATTGTGTTTTGCCATTTGTTCATTGATTATAATGGTCCAACGAAATATTAGCTGGTGATGCCTTATGGTTGGCTGGGTTTTTTTTCCCTCCCTCTAGTTACGGCATCAGCAGTGGAGCCTAGTGATGGAGAGTGTGGTTCCGTCCGACCGAGGGAACTACACGTGCGTTGTAGAGAACAAATACGGCAGCATTAGGCACACTTACCAGCTAGATGTATTAGGTAAGATTTCTCTACTTCCTCTTAACTTCTGATACGCAGTCGTCATCAAGAGGCTGCTTGATGGCTTATGTGCAATGATGATTTGGGGATTAATCATATACCCCGTCCCCTGAAGTGAATGACGCAGGTCCATAACCACAAACCCAGCTGGCCCTCATTCTCAGCGAGCGTTCAAGGAGTGAATGTGCTATCCTGGACGTGATGCTTCCTGTTCAGGACTGAGGCATGTTGATTGGGGCAGTGGCTGGGAAGCCTATGCTGCAGCTCCCCGGGTGTACCCTTTCTGTGGGAGAGCAAAGAGCTGTGTTCTTTGCTCTTGCTCATCCAGTGCCTTGCATGAGCCCTAGTACAAGCTCCTGTGCAGACATTGGCAGTGCGGAGAGAGGTTAAAAACGGGTTCCCCTTTTTCATTTCAGAAAGGTCACCCCACCGGCCTATCCTCCAAGCAGGACTCCCTGCCAACCAGACTGTGGTGGTAGGGAGCGACGTCGAATTTCACTGCAAGGTCTACAGTGATGCCCAGCCTCACATCCAGTGGCTGAAACACGTGGAAGTCAACGGCAGTAAATATGGATCCAACGGGACGCCGTATGTCACGGTGCTAAAGGTTGGTAGACACCGTTTGCTTTCGCATACAAGGGAGGACGAACGCCTCCTCTGTGGTGGTCTCAGTATCTCAGTGATGCCATCTGAACTGCTTAGATATTACAAGGATTCCCAGAAATGTTACCTTCCTGGATCCCTGCTTTGTCCAATGCTAATGCAGTATTGCCAGAAAGTTATGGATCTTGGTGTGAATCCAGAGGGGTGTGTTCCATAGCAGTGAATGTGCAGACTCCTCAGTTAGCCAAGGGATAGAGGTGCCTGTTCAAAACAACCACTCTCAAAGTTTGAAGGCATAAAATTAAGGAGGCCTTCTGAAAATGTACATCCATAGAGTAAAATCCTGACTCCATTGAAGTCAGTGGGGATTTTGCCATTGACTTCAGCGGGGACAAGATTTCACCCATAATGGGCGAAGTAGATGAGATGCTTTTTATGCTCAGGCTCTATTCATTTGCTGTATTACTAATACAGGTAAGGAATCTTTCTTTTGTGTTTAAAAATGTGATGCCAAATCCAGTCTTTAGTGACCTCTGTGCAAAAAAACAAAGTTTGGCCCATGATTTATACCTTGACAGTTTCACTTTTAATTAAATCTGTGCATTTCGAAAAAAAAAAAAAAAAAAGAGAGAGAGAAGTAAAAAGCAGTTGTGTTCGAAGCCTTGCTCTGTTAGGAACTCCGTTTTCTGCCTTTTTAGGATCATGTTTTTGCAGCTAGATGAGGCTTTGGTACCTAATTGAGAGGCAACAATGATATCTAGTGTCATGTTAGATTAATTACAGCTAAGTATTGCCTCTGACTGTCAGAGGACATGTACAGTCATCTGCCCTATCACAGTCAGAGTTGCAATGATTGCCAACTACTGTTTCATTGGTGAAATTTATAGCTGGTGCTGTGGAGAAGAGGAGACATACAGAGAGCTCAGAGCTGTGGACTGGGGTGAACACAGCACTGTGCAGGTGACATCATTATTTGACCATTTGTTAAACCACCCACAAGTGGATAGATGAGGGGGCAAATAAATGCCATTAAGGATAGCATTTTCAAAAGTGACGGGTAGGCCGATAGAAACCCAACTTTCATTAAAACTCAATGGGACTTACGCTCCGAAACGCCTATGTCACTTGTGAACATGATCTTAGGCTGCTTAGTTTCTTGAGCGCATCTGAAAAGTTTGCCCTAAATGTTTAGAACCAGGAAAGATACAAATTAGAGGGGATGGTTTTCCTTCCCCTTGTTCTTCTAAAAAAAAAAATAAATCTCTGCCTGTAGCTATACAGCGCTTAGGTTGAGAGCTCAGTCCACAGATTAGGTGTTCTCGTTCGTGGTGAGACAGTAAACTTTATTTAGATATTCATAAACTCGAAACTGGAATTCTGAAACACAACAGAGCCCCCCCAGGCAGCATCAGCAGTTCAACACCACAGGTCCTAGGAGGGAAAGTATTGTTTAAATCTCATCATCTGTGCGTTCCAAGTTTCCCTTATATAATTGTTCCAGTGTTTATAGGGGAAGGATAATGAGAGTAATCTGGGCAGATGGGATATCTTTTTTTTTTTTTTTTTTTTAAAGATATCTTTAAGTGGCACACAAAGCCAGAACATTTAGCTGTAAAAGTCCCTTTTGACAGTAAAATATCACAAGTGTGTCATTTAAAGTAATGTCTCCCCTCCCACCCCCCCCACCCCCCATTTTTTTCTGGAAGCGGGATAGGAAAGTGTCCTGAAACAGCTACGCCACAGTTTGAGCCCAAACTGAAACGGTCAGAGCGTATTTGATTATGTACACTAGCCTAGATAAATACCCTGGGCCAGCACATGGTTGTGAGAGTCATGATCATGACACTTGTGGGGACTGTGTCGTAATGAATGAGATGCTGTCAGGTGGAATTTGGCCTAAAATGGATGAAAAAAACATATTTCCATATGTGTGCATGTACACACATACCTCTACTTTTAACATATAAACGTTCCGCAGTGTTTGCACCCTAAATAACACAACATGGTGCTAGTGCCTGAGAACAAGGATGTCACCATGAGCCTGATTCTCTTCTCACTGCTCAGACCAGTGACATTAAAGCAGTTACCCCTCATCCAAGCCCAGATTCAGGAAAGCATCCCTAGTTGGCAAAGCACTTAGGTTCCATTGTAGCCTAAAGCTAAGCATGTGCTAGGTGCTCTGCTGAATAGGAATGAACTTGAGCATGTGCTTAAGTGTTTTCTTGAATGGGGCCTTCCAGTGTTGTGAGAGAATACGGCCCAGCGACAGCAAACAAAACTAAAACTGACTGGTCCATTTTCCTGGACTGAGCAAATGCAAAAAGAAAACAGTGTAAACCATGAAAAGTGTATTACTTTTAAAACCCTTTGCAGTTTACTGAGATGCTGATGTAAATCTATTTAAAATTCATAGGGCTCAATGGAGTTACTCCAGATTTGCAGTTGTATCTGAGAACACAATTTGGCCTTTGATTGTCAACCCGACGATGTCCCTTTTACATAACAGATCCAGCATATTGTCAGTTTCAAGGCACACTTTTTTTCTACATGTGAAGTTAAAGAATGGTCAGACTGTATGTACCGTACTATAACTCAGCCAGTTAAATGATAATGGAAGCCAGAGACCCTGGAAATCATTACCCAGATTGAACTAACACACTGGAAGAAATGGTTTGAGACTGTTCTTCCGTAGTTGGCACCACAAGTTGATACAACTTTTTGTTTTTCTGGCTATGCATAAAGATTTGCTTAAAATATGCATATGTTAATTTCCCATTGATTTCACAGCAAAGTACCAAGTGCTGTGTTACATGCCACTCAATATAGTTTCGTGTGGTCCTTACAGAATAAAGTGCTGCTACCTCTGGAAGTTCACAAAGTTGTGCAAACAGCAGATTGTCACAAACCCAGGATCCTGCTCTGCTGTGACAAAGAATTATACATGTAAATAGTGTTTAAAAATTAAACACTGAGCGACAGAGGTGCTAGATTATTAGAACTGCCAAATGCCTTCTCCTCTTTGGACAGAGTGAGCTATACCTTCCTAAAGGTGTGAGCATAGGCAAGCATTTGGAAACAGAGGTTTGTTCTGCCTCTGTGGGAGGAGACAGTGGCTCCGATCTCAGTTCCTAGCAGTGCAGCTGTGCTGGAGTCATGCTACCAAGATCTCCCATGGCCATGGTTGCCTTAAAAGGGATTCCTGGCTATAAGTCCCTCCAGTGCAATCTCCACAGGGTTGGAGGGACGTGATGCACTTCCATGAGGCTGCCCAGTCTCCTGACCCCGGGCAAGTCCCTAGTCCAGCGGAGGGGCTTCTGCGGAGTCCAGAATATGGGTTGGATGGCACACTAGAAGCAGCTGAGGCCCCTTTTGTGCAGGAGGGAAGGAAGAGCTGCATGTCAAGATTGCCCTCTGCATGTGGATCTGGGGGAGCACAGACTCTCCTGATCATTAAATTTAATGCTACACTTTAATCCGTTCTGAAATTGCTTGACAAAACCAAACTGCCATCTGGATCAGTTACCACAAAGCTGGGCCTAATCTGCGAACAAAAAGAATTCTGTAGAACACAGGAGGAATTAGCAGGATGCGCGGAGGAATGTTATCCATGTGCCAGTCAGGGGGATTGAAAACTCCTCATTCCAGTCTCCAACAAGGGATGGTGTTAGCCCAGGATAAACTGTACCCTCTCTATCAATACACAGAGACTTTAATTATAAATAATGAAGCAGCAGCAAGGAAACTGTCTCACTAGTCAACTTAAAGACGGGTTCAAACAAACTTTGCAAAGGGTGAATATCAGCAGTGAGATTGGGCCTGAAACTGTAAAGTTCACATCAGAATTTAAACCCTAGGCTCATCTGGAATGAGTTTAAGTTCCTAATTATGGAGCTGATCCTGCAGTCCTTTTCACAAGTCAGTTCTGCAGAATCACACCCTAACATTGTGTCTGTAGATTGGGCCAGGCAGGGGAATAACAAAGCGCTATCGCTTCATTTTGTCTCCCAGAATTGAAAGGAGTATTTTTCTAGGCTTTCAGGCATGTGTTGAGACCGTCCAACAGGGTTGCACCGTTTCAGACAAAAGAAAAACAACTGTTTAGAAACAAACAAGCAGCAGCTTGGAAGACAAGAAATAAAACCCCGTTTAATGGTCTGAAGTTGGACTGATTTATATGCACCACTTTATTTAGTAAAGAAGAGTCTCCTATGTGCAGTGGAAAAAGTTACAGCTAATTTCTGAAAGGCAAAGTCAGCAGTAGGCTTCAGTCTGCCACTGCTTATATTTTGTCTCCAAATTCTATTTTGGAATCCTGATAATTGAAACAGTATTTGCTGAGTTGGGTTGCAAACACAAATCTCCATGTAAGCCGTTTTCCTGCTGCTTCTGTCTACAGCATTATTAAGAAACCATAGAATCTTTGGCTTTCTGGCTGCCGTTAGATGCAGAACAGGGTAATTATCTTTTTAAAAGAGAGATTATGTATGCCTTTTAATTGGAGAAGCACCAGTAAAAGGAGAGGAGTGAACTTGTGCACTGTTAGTGGGCCAGATCCAGGTCACCTTGATCACTCAAGTCTTCAGTAGCTCTCCTCGCGTGAGTACGGTGAGCAGAAATTAAAGTATAAAACAGTCATGCTCAATCAGTCCTAAGCTAACGTAGCTTCGATGGAGGTATTGTTTGGTTTACTGAAGTTCAGGTTTCTGTCTGTTCCTGCAGTCTTGGATCAGTAAAAACGCTGAAGCCGATGCTAACCTAAATCTGTTCAATGTGACAGAACAAGATGAAGGAGAATATCTGTGTAGAGCCAACAATTTCGTAGGCATAGCCGAAAAACCATTTTGGCTCCACATTCGCAAACCAAAACCAGGTAAACTATAGACTCTGTCCCAAGGCCCTAGCAACTGCAAGAATGAGCTTTAACATTTTAAGAAGCTAGTGATTAAAATGACTCTTCATTTTGTATTAAACCCTGTCAACTGATGCTGAATGGCTTTACCTTATTTCCTTGCTAATTATTTTGAAAGAATTAAATGCCTATACATCAATTGCAATGGAAAAATTCCCACAATAAAATGACTGTCAAATTTTGCTATCCGCTTTTTCTGCTCATATTCCTTTCTCTTCCTAACAGCTGAGTGCTGATAACAGGATTGCATGCTAATGATCTTTGATGTTCGAAGCTCTAAGAAATCAAATTCACTTGAAGATTTTGCCCATATTAGTCTAGTCAGTAAACAGACTTTTTCCTTTCCAATAGTTATTCACAGTTAACATCGGTATTAGATCATGCAGGCAAATGCATAAATAGAGAGAATAGCCGAGTCCAGTTAGTCCCTGGTTTAATTCTATTGGTTTACACTCAAGAAGAATTTTGCCTATGTCTTGAAAATTTTCAACTAATTATAAAGTGAGAGGCAAGTCAGCCAGTCTATCTCCTTGATAATGTAGGAGTGTTCCCTAAAGGATGCTTTCTAATGATGATCCAGAATTACATTATAGCATCAAGAGCTGTATTATTAATAGATAAGCTTTTGGTGTTGAAATTGATATTAAAAATAATGTCCTCCTGATGAACATATTTCTGTATTAAATCACCATTTATCTGGTCAGCACTTTACCCTTTCCTCTCTACATCTCTTCTTTTTGTCTTTCTCTTTTTCTTACAAGCTCTGTTTTTTCCCCACACTCACCCTGCTAACCAACAGTCAGTCCTATTGTGGGGGCAATTTTTCCTTTTGATGCTTTTGCTTGCATGCTTCATTAGTGGGACAGAGTAAGAGCCTGGTGAAGGGAACCTTTTGCTTTTACTACAGGTTGCAAACGGGAATGAATAAATAAATGTGGACGACAGGGCCACTGAAAACAAACAAAAAAATCTTCATCTGCTTTTGAAATTTGCCTGTAAATCCATGTGGTGTCCTCAAACTTGCTGGGAATGTGGCTTATCCTCTGTTTTTCCTCTTTCTATATATGTGTATTTTTTTTCCCCTGTAGACGGCAGGTGTTAACACAACGGATAAGGAGCTAGAAATACTGTACTTGCGAAATGTTACTTTTGAGGATGCAGGGGAATATACTTGTCTCGCTGGGAATTCTATTGGGTTTTCACATCATTCTGCTTGGCTGACGGTTCTACCAGGTATTTCCTTCTGCGCTGTCCCCTTTCTTTCCTCTTGGTGATGCTTCAGTGTTTAATTTAGAAATGCCAAGTTTCCGCAAACTCTACATTACATGGAGCAGTGAGTTTTGATCTTTAGTCGACTTCTCTGCAGAAAGAACTCTCCTCTTCAGTTTGCTGTGCAGATCTCTAATGCATATTGCAGTTGCATGTTAAATACTGACATACTTCATGTGTCATCTGAGGCTCACAAAGCACTTCAGAGATAATAATGATCTGAACATCTCAAGATCCCTTTGATTTAGGCATGTAGTATTATTCCTACTTTAAGATAATTTCTCAACCTGCTCATCTATAAATGGAAGGTCACAGCAAGAGTCACTTGTAGAGATGGAGGTACAGAACCCAGGAGTCCTGGCTCCCAGGCACTGCTGGGCTGATTTTCAGAGGTACTAATACTCTGAGCACCAACTGACGGCAATGGGAGCTATGGAGGCTGAGATGACCCCATCTTGTACTCATTTCATGTGCAAGAGTGACATTGACATAGGACAAGTTCAGACCATGCAATAGAGAGATCTGCACTGCTGATGAGAGAGAGAGAGAGAGAGAGACTGCACTGTCCCACACCCTGAAAGCTGGCCTTGTGTTAAAATGCATGAACTCGCTTGGGGAAGGTGCAGTCCTTACTCAAGCAGCATTCCCCCTGAAGCTGATGGGGGTTCTGCCCCAGAACAATTGCAGAAGCAGACCCAAATTCAGCCTTTTCTTTTTATGTAATTCTCATTTTTAATAATCCATGGAATGGGCAGCAAATAAATTATATTCTCTCAAATTCCCTGGTTATAAAACACATTTTGATCCTCCCTACCACCACCACCACTGTTGGTAGCCCTTGCAAACAGACGTGCCCCAGAACATTTTTCTGAACCAGAAACTTTGGCATTTCTAAACCCTGACGTTAACGGAATTGGTGATTTTTTTCATATTAATTGCCTTTGTTAGGGATCAGAGTGTCTCCTCAAAGACGGGCCTTGAGGCAAGTGGGATCTGCCGGTTCTTCTCTCTAAAATGGCTGGTGTCTGATTCTGTTTCCGCTTCTGCCATCCCCTTGATTAAAAAACATTTCTGTTGGTTTAAGTTCGGAGGTTTACATTATTATAAGAATCTGCCTAGATCGTATCATCAAATTGTTGCATTGGTTTTAAAATGTATGAACTCGTAACATATTTAAAAAAAAAAAAAAAAAAGCCCAGCTAAAGTGGAACTTTATAGTGAACTCAGATGCAAGGAAGCTCCAGATATAGCAAACTGGAATGGGGGGGTCCAGACTGCACCAACCATTAGGGCGATGCAGATTGTAGTCCGTCTGCGGTGACCCTTCCACTTTCAGCAAAGGGAGTAAAGGCCTTGATCAGAGACTTCGGAGCTGTGATCAAACGAAGCAGAACCAGCCCAACAGTATTTCATGGCATCCATACTCCCAGCCCTGATCTTGTGAGGTCCCTCAACTGCTTCTGACTTCACTGGGGGTTAGCAGAGCTCTACACAAAGGTTCTCTGCTCATTTGGTTAGCTGGCTCACAGCCATGTAGCTTGCCGCACAGTGTGTACGTGCATGTATAAGCCATGCCCTGTTTGAGTGGAACCTCCGTTTTTCGCATTGCCATGTTCCTTCACAGACACAGTCCAAAGTCTAATAAAGTCAGTGGAAAGACTCACATTGAAATAACTAGACTTTGGGGTGGAGCTTGAGTGGTTCCATATCCCCTTTGCCCATGAAGGAGTAGAGTTCCCCCATGAGTTTTCTTCACTACTGTACCCATGGCCGCTTTCAAGTCACATGCACCCAACTTACCCAGCTCAGCATTTAGCCCAGAGTGAAGTGACTGTGTGAAAGGAAACAGTGATTTCACTATAAGGAGTTCCACTGCTGATTAAAGAACCATTGGCATCTTCTTTCTGTTAGTATGTTGTTGGTTTTGCTTTGACCCCTTGTAAATTCAGAAGTGCCTGGACTGAATGGAGCAGGTGGGGAATCATTCTTGATTTGTGCTTTGCTTGAGTAGCAGTTGCAGGATTGAGCTTTGAGTGCATAGTGCTAATTATGTTATAGCCATCAAAATGATTGGGCCCAAGACTGTTCAGTGGGCCTCCAGGAAGTTCTGACCTTCTGGAATCCTGGGGTGGGATTTTTGCTAAAATAATTGGGATAATCTGTCCTTCCTTTACTTGTCCAAACAAAATATTTACATTATGAATTATAATTAAGCCAAGTTTCCCATTTATCCTCACCCAAGTATCACGTTTTTAACCTCACCATCCTTTGGAGACAGGCGTGATTCAGGTGGGATCTTAGCTTGAGTTGCCATGTTAATCTCTTGTCTGGGGCACATCTGTTGCCAGCATTGGGGTCAAAACTGATGAGTGAAATAGAGGAAGGGCCCAATCCTGCATTGTTTGCAAAAGCAAAACACCCAGTGTAGGCATTCAGAGTTCTGGGTTTGGGAGGGCTCCTGGCTCGAGTCCAGTGGGGTTACACATAGACAAAGATGTGTCCAACCTAGGCCTGATCCAACTCCCACTGAAGTCAATGGGAAGATTCCCATTGGTGACAGTGAGCTTTCGCTCAGGCCCTACCTGAATTTCTCGCGCTGCATGTGTATGTGTTGGCTGCCGTTGCCTGTCCTCGCTCCTCACTTCTGTCTCTTGTTACTCTACAGAGCTAGTGGAGGTGGATGATTCTGGCTCCGTTTATGCTGGCATCCTCAGCTATGGGACTGGCTTTGTTCTCTTCATCCTAGTGGTTGTCGTCGTGATTATCTGTAGGATGAAAATGCCCAACAAAAAAGCCATGAACACCCCCACTGTACAGAAAGTCTCCAAATTTCCTCTCAAGAGACAGGTAACAGAAAGTAGATACAAGATTCCTATCTCCCCTATAGCCCCAGCCTACCTTTACATTTCCTTTCTATGTTCGGAACCTGACCCTGTGTTTTTTACTCAGGCAAAAATGCCATTAATGTCAGCGGGGCCTTCGCCTGAATAAAGGTCGGGCCCTGTGTCTCAGTTTGTTTCACTTATTCATTTACTTTAGATTTTTCAGTGAAAATGTCGTGTGTGGCAGTTAACTCTCTTTTTAGTTTACAATTGTTTGTCAGAGGCCAGCAATTCCACAGAGACCTGTGCTTACCTAGGTCTAGTAAAACAGACCCTTAAGCCAGCCCTGTGGCCACACGTCACAACACCCCAGGGAAAATGGACCTCCCAGAGAATAGTCTACCATCCTACACCCCTAGCCAGCCTGAAGAGGAGGAGTGGGAGAAGAAGTGTATTCTTGGACCTGTTCCCACTGAAGTCGCTAGCAAAACTTCCACTGATGTCTGTGGGTCCAGGATTGGGCCTTTCTGCAAGGGACAATGATGGCACTCCGTACAATAAAAATCCCATCCAGTCATGCATCAGTGACGGGCACTGCAGAGCAGTAAACGTAGGAATTAAAAAGGACTGCAAACCCTGCTCATTCAGCCTCTCTGGCTGTAAACCACCTATTGGCTTTCACAGGACTGAGTCCACGGACGCAAACACACCCCATGTGTATGGGCCAGAACTTTAGCTGGTATCAACTGATGTAGCTGGTGTAAATCAATAGAGTACTGGCTTCAGTGAAGCCACTCTGGTTTACACTGGCTGAGGATCTGGCTCTGCATGCCGAGATATATACACTCCCGTAATATGAGACTGATCTTTTTAATTTTCAGGTTACAATTTATTGTAAGTCTTCAATAAACAAAGATTAGTTCAAACTGATTTTCTTGGCTGGCTCCTTTTCAAGCACCTCTGCGTGTATCTGACACAGAGGCAGTTGGCAATAACATTTTATTTGCTCTATTCAAGCAGGTGTCATTGGAGTCGAACTCGTCCATGAATTCCAATACCCCGCTGGTCAGAATCACCCGCCTCTCATCCAGCGATGGGCCAATGCTAGCGAATGTCTCGGAGCTCGAACTGCCTGCTGATCCCAAGTGGGAATTAACGAGATCTCGGTCAGTCAAACCCACAAGCTGAATATACGTGTCGTTCTTTTGTCTTCATTCCACTTGTCAGCGTGGTCACATTAATTCATTTGTTTGTGTCTGTCGCTTCAGCCTGACTCTGGGGAAACCTCTGGGTGAAGGTTGTTTTGGTCAAGTGGTGATGGCAGAAGCGATTGGGATCGATAAGGACAAACCAAACAAGGCCATCACTGTAGCTGTCAAGATGTTAAAAGGTACAGAGAACAGCACCGTGAAGGAATGGCAGGAGGTGGGGGTGTTAGGCATTTGCCCGTGGCATTTATCTTGGTTTGGGTTTTGTTTTTTTATTTTAAAAATATGACTACATAAGAAGAGCAAACCTAAGGCCAAATTCTCCCTTTGGCTTCCATAGCTGATGCTTGTTTCCACAGATTCCACTTAGGGTGGGTCACAGGAAGTGATAAGTGTTATCTTAAGGATGGCTAAGTGAATACAGCAGTGGACTTGGCCACAGGAGACCTGGGTTCAGTTCCTAGTCCAGCCACAAATTTCCTGTATGACATTGGACAAGTCAATTTATCTACCCTCTATCTGAGCACCCTGCCTTTAAAATAGGGATAATGCTTCCCTATTTCACAGGGGTGTTGAGTATGAAATCCATTCAGGATTGTAAAGTGCTCATCTACTTGGGTGATGAGGGTCATATTAGCATTTCAGTAGATCTTCATATCAAATTGAACCCTGGCCAAGCTCCCTGAGATTACATCTCCTCAGTTTAAGAAGAGGCAAAACAATGAGGTTGTTTGGGCTCCTCCAAATGCTCCTGTTTTCCCTGCCTAAAGCACAGAATCTGCAGTAACTTGACTAGCTTTCCCTTCCATGGAAAATACCTGGAGGCGAGTGGCATGGCTAAGCCAAAGCAAGAAGTGCTGAGGTTCTGCACAGTATTAATACTAACACCAGCTGAAACTTTTTTTCAAATGAAAAATTTTTCCATGAGAAAGTGGGGTTTGAGGGGGAAAGTTTCAACATTGCCAAACTGAAACATTTTGATGGTTTGTGTTTTGGTTTGATTTTGAAAACTGAAAAAAAAAATGGTTTTCCAATTTATTCTGGAGGCTTTTGCCCCACTTTTCCATACTTTGTAACTCTTTTTCTAACTTGAGAAAGTTGGAAACAGTAAAAGGTATGAAAATTGTTTTTCACCCATTTTATCACATCTTTTATCTGCCCCCGATTCTTTTCCAGTACGAAAAAATGGGGGGAAGTTTGTTTGTACGTATGTAAAAAGGTGGGGTAGAGTGGAGGTGAAGCCCCAAAAATCCTAAAACTCAAATCGACAACCCAGGTTTTTTTTTCAGTTTCTAAACATCAAAACAAAACACACAATGTTTTATTTCCATATCAAAATTTTTCAGAAACTTTTTTGTTTGGCAACAAGTTTTGATGTTTCAAGTTTTCACCCCGATTTGGAACAAAGGCAAATATTAACATTTCCCACAGGATGAAAATTTCATTTCCTGACCAGCTCTCCTAAATGGTCAGATGGCCAGCCACCATTCACTGAGTGTATAACCTATTGTATAGTACTAATGCACTCTAGTTATGCTTTTACTTTCTAGACTGCAAGAAATGCCTATTCCCTTCCTAACAGTTTCTTTCTCTTCCCCCCCCCCCCCCCCCCCGTCTTCTCCAGATGACGCTACTGACAAGGATCTTTCTGACCTGGTGTCCGAAATGGAAATGATGAAGATGATTGGGAAACACAAAAATATCATTAACCTCCTAGGCGCCTGCACGCAGGATGGTATGTTTCAGAGAAAGCCATATGCTACCATCGTACTTCATGATTTCAGTGGTAAACAGTCCCATTCTGCTCTGTGGTGCACATCATACTAGCGCAGCCTTATGTATACACAGTTGCTTTTCTGTACCTCTACTGCAGGTTCCTGGCCCAGCAAGCATAGGGGTTTTCCCCCTCCAATGTAATATTGTGCTCCAGGAGCCGCTTATTCAGGCTGTGTAGAGGCCAGGAGGATTTTACCCTTTCCTCATGCATCTGAATTGGCCACAAGATTAATTGTGTGCACAGACATAAATAACTGTGCTTTGCTCAGTGAGAAGTTGGGTGGCTTTTAGATATTGGAGCAAATATATGGTGTTAGGAAAGTCTCTACTTGTTATTGATACTGGTTTTTATTTTGTTTTTCATATGCTTTTCCTTATTGTCCTTCTCCTTTTGGGGGGGGAAAATGGAGCTGGAAACGGAGAGATTGGTGGTTTGACTGTCATTTATTAGTATTTACTCACTGAATGCCCAAAATATGCTGGGCAAGGCTCGTGATTAGAGCATTGGCTTTGAGTCCCAACTCTGTGGGTTTAGGCAAGTCACATAATACCCTCTATGTCTAAGCCTTTCCAGCCATCAAACAGAAAGGATAATGCTCACCCACAGGGCAGTTAGGCGGGTGAGTTAATGTTTGTGAACGGCTCTGAAGAGATGTGTTTGTCAGAGGCCGCTTGGCTAGGGAACCTGACTGCAAGTCGAAACCTGAGTGCTGTTCCTATCTAACTTTCTTAGGTACTTTGGTGGCCCTCAATACTATAGTATCTGAGCACCTCATAGTCTTTAATTCATTTATCCCCAGAACACCCCTGTGCAGTAGGGAAGTTCACAGATGGGGAACTGAGGCACACAGACAACGTGACTCGCCCAGGGTCACACAGGAACTTTGTGGCAGAGCAGGGGCTTGAATTTGAGTGTCCTAGACTAGTGTTCTAACCACTGGCCCATCCTTCCTCTTTAATGCCACATTTGCTGCTGACTTGTCATATGACTTTGTGTAACGTCACCTCACCACCTCATTCCCTTTCAGTAAAATGAGGCTAGTGACGCTCACTCCATTTTGCAAGGCGCCGTGTAATTATGATATAACAGCCAGATTGTGACTGTTTTTTGTTGGCAGGCCCACTTTACGTTCTGGTAGAATATGCGTCAAAAGGGAACTTGCGGGAATATCTCAGGGCTCGTCGGCCGCCCGGCATGGACTATTCATTCGACACCTGCAAGCTGCCAGAAGAGCAGTTAACATTTAAAGATTTAGTCTCGTGCGCCTACCAGGTGGCCCGTGGCATGGAATATTTGGCATCTCAGAAAGTGAGTTGAGAGACTTAGTTTGTTATTATTTATCACATACATAAACATATGTGTCGGGCCACAGATGTGCAAAGTGCATTGCAGGCAAATAAATGACTGGGTTCTGCCTTTAAGAGCCTACAAGTACAGGAGTTATCTTTTTCAGTAAGAAATGCATTGCTACTTGCAAAGAGAACTGGAAGTCCATTTGAGTATGATGACATCCATTTATGAGCAACTTAGCTGGGTGCTCCTTTGCTGTAATCAACAATTCACTAGTAAGTGTGTGAACAGTGTGGCAATACATGGACACTGCAGAGTCCGTATGAAAGGCAGATCTCAGTTGTGTGTTTTCAGTGAGCAAATACAAAGGTCACACAACAGAAGCATCTAAATGCAGAGGTAATTGACTTTCAGATGTCCGATCCTCAGTCAATCTCAGCCACTATCCGAGGGCGGCCACGGTCAGATTTAGAGCCATGCTGAGCTGCACGCTGCATCTTGGTGATGTCAGCATGACAGCAAAATTGAAAGTCACTTTGAGAGATAATCTCATCTCAGACAATAGAATCAGGAACCTCTGTGGCCCCTTTTCAGTAATGCTGAAAGTGCAGAGCATCAAGGCCGAGACAGAGACCCAGTCTATGACAAACATTCGTTTGTTAGAAGAGCAGTATCTCTGCTAAGTTACCAGGTGAACGTAGACTTCCTTGGAGTTAGCCCAGCGAAGGATTTGGCCCATTCAAAACAAGATCTGACACTTACATAGAGCTATCCATGGGCTCCGAAAGCGTTTTACAAACATTGGACCCGACACTATTCTCACACTTGCTTCAGAGTTACTCCTGATTTACACTGATGTAAACAATTGGACAATCAGGCCCATTTTACAGATGGGGAAACTGGGACATTAGATTATACACAGTGAGTCAGTCGTAGAGCAGGGAATCAAATCTTAATGTCTTGATTCCCATGGCCTTACTGTAAGGAAACCATTAGCCCACATTCTCTTCCCTGGTGGTGGCAGCTTGGTGTACAGCCCTGGGATCTGGCCGATCTCCCGTGGAGGAGAAGGGGCCCTCTCCAGTCCAAGTGTCCCGCCCTGAGAGAGCAGATGAAGAAGCACTGCTGTCTTGCCACTGGAGGCGAGCGTGTATGTGAGATGTTGCTAAGAAGCAGTTTGTCTGAGACTGCATGTGGCAGCGATGACCTAAAGGGCGAAGAATTAAATGGTGCAGCTTTATTGGCTTTTGAGTAAATGAAATGGCACTTCATAAACCGCGAATCATAAGCAGCTTAACGAGCCCAAATTTATCTCTGTGCTCACCTTTCGCAGTGCATTCATCGAGACTTGGCAGCCAGGAACGTGTTAGTCACTGAAGACAATGTGATGAAAATAGCTGATTTTGGCCTAGCCAGAGATGTTCACAACATCGACTATTACAAGAAAACAACCAATGTGAGTATGGAGCTGCCAAGTGCCTGGGAGGTCCCAGTGGTGGAGGAGTCAGCAGCACATGCCCTTGGTCCACACCTTCTTTTTAAACAAATTACTGCATTGAGAAAAACAGTTTGGCCCTGATCCAGCAATTGGGAGCAGACGGGCAGGGCCCCTGCACCCACCAGGAGTCCTGTTGAGATCAGTAGTGCTGCCTAGACACAGCCGTCCATCCGTGCACTGTCAGTTGCAGGATTGGTGCCTTCAGGGCATTTTCTTACCCAGTTATTTCTAGTAATGATGGGATCTGTGACATCAAGGTGGCATCTGTGAATCGTGAGCTTTGACAAAGTGAAACTCACTTTATGCTGAAGGAGAAAACAAGCCACCTTAGTTGGTCCTATTCACTGCAGCTGTGGTTATATTGACCCTGCACGGCTCATATTCAGAGCTTTCCAGTACCCCTCACTTCAAGGGACATAACTCGTTCTAGTACTAGAGTTACCTGCATTTCACATACATCCCTCGCTCTTATAGCTGAAAAGTATTTGCATCAGGTACAAAGAATCCTAAGGCTGAGGCTCTAGAAGGAGTTATTTACACTACAGGAATGAATCCTGCAGCATTTTAAGTTTCCTTGGGAATCATTTTCATATGACCCTCGTTTCAGGCCTGTGTCACACATTGCATTCCCCCTTTGGCCCCCTGGCAGGGTGAGAGAGAGAGTCCTGTTGAAATGACAAAAACACCCCCATTGGGTGAATTCACTCTGTGCATTTCCCTCTATATTCAGACTAAGCAGCATTTTTGCATTGAGTGCAATAGTCTCTTCAAGCCAGCAAGGCCCGTGTGTGTCGGTCCCACTCTATTTTGAAAAGGAACAGCCCCACAGCTGCCTTTGTACACGATGGATGCTGTTTTTCATGCAGAGATTTAGATGCCTCGATACATGAAACCTGCCTTGGCAGTGAAATGCAGCATGCAAGAGGGAGGGTGTTTATAACACAGATAGTCAGTGAAGACTGGGGATCAAATGTTATAATCTGTTTACATGTGGCCACTACTGCCTGCACAGTGATCAGGGAAGCAGATGTGGTTGCTAATGAAAATGTTTCAAACTGGATTAAAATAGAAGATTCAGATGGTGCCGTTGTGGCTGAGTGAATATGCTGATGGAACATTCCCTTTGTCTTCCTAATTATAGGGTCGGCTGCCTGTGAAATGGATGGCTCCAGAGGCATTGTTTGACCGGGTCTACACTCACCAGAGCGATGTGTAAGCATTACCCACATTAAAAAAAAAAATTAAAATAAAAGCAAAACAAAATACCAGAGGATCATAAAGACAAATGCCCTGCTAAGCACAAATGGGACTCTGAACTCTGGGCCCAGTGCTGGTGAAGACTGATCGCAAAAAACAAAGCTCTCCGCTCGACAATAAGCTTTGTAATTGACTCTGAAATACAGTTCTGTACGTGTGACATTGCTCTACCCTCAGATAGCAGCTTTCATCCAAAGATCTACAAGCTCTTGAGCTAAGCCTCCTAGTACCTATATAAACATAAGCAAGTCTTTCATACTCAGTTTGTAGATGAACAGACTGAATCGCAGAAAGGCTTGATCTTGCAGTCTTTGCTCAAGCAGAATTACCATTGACTTCGATGTGGACGATCACTTAGGCCTGGTCTACACTACGGGATTAATTCGGATTTAGCAGCGTTAATTCGAATTAACCCTTCACCCGTCCACACAACAGAGCCATTTAGTTCGAATTAAAGGGCGCTTTAAATCGATTTCTGTACTCCACCTCAACGAGCGGAGTAGCGCCAAAATCGATTTTGTTAATTCGAATTAGGGTTAGTGTGGCCGCACACCACCGAATTAATGTGGTTAAAATTAATGGGGTAGTGTGGCCGCACACCACCGAATTAATGTGGTTAAAAACCGAATTAATGTGCTTAGTGTGGCCGCGCACAATCGAATTTATACAACCTGTTTCCCAAATTCGAATTATCTAAATTCGGATTAATCCCGTAGTGTAGACATACCCTTAGCTACAGTAGGAGGTTCAGGCCCTACCTGACTTGTTCAGAGTTACTGGAGCTGGTCAGACAATAATTCATTAAATACATTATCTGATTAATTTTGCTATTTTGGGGTCAATCAATTTATTGTACAAAACCATGTTTACTTTAACCTAGCTAGCTTCAGTGGCTGCACGCTGTAAAACAAGGGCATAACTGGAATGAAGAGCAGAACAGGCTGTTAAACTATTTCGGGTCACGGCTGAACTCAGAACTATCCACTTTAATGTCTATGAAAGCTGAAATCGCCCAGCGAAGCATAATGGCTATTTTATTTTTTAATAGTGGGCTCCTTGTGCCAGTTTAGCAGAGAATCTGTGGGACTGCCAAATACAGCTGTTTCTCTGCTGAGCTTCAGACAAATTTGTATTCTCTCTTTCTGTAAATTTCACATGCTGTAGCTTCGGTGATCTGAAATCAGAGTTTCAGCACGTAGGTGGACACGTCAGCTTACCTAAATTAGAGAGAGAGAGAGATTGAGAGACAGATCGTCTCTATTTTAAAAAAGAAAATTAAGGAGGCAAAAGATATTTCGAAAAAGAGGACTTTTAAATGTAGCGCAGCTGCAGTGCTAGGGCATGTAACATTAGACCTCTGCTGATTTTTGTAGGGGGTGTTTCTTCCAGTCCGGCCAGCGAAACAAGGGTTGTAACAAGCAAGTTTTGATATCAGCTTGCACAGTGGCCTGTGGTTCCTAGCCTGCGATTCAGTGAAGCTGTGCATGAATAATTTGATTTGTTCCATTCAGTGGAGCTGGTGGAAGACCTAACAAAGCGCCAGGGGTAATAAATGGGCTGTCACCTATCTGATTAAATGCTCATTTCAGTTTCAGACATGGTGCCTGGGATTTCTTTGCTATTGAGTTGGATCAGCAGAGATCTCCAAGTAACTAGTAAAAATGGCCTAGGCAATTAGTCATGCTATTGATGGCTGTGTTAGCTATGCATGGCTGCACCGAAATAAAGCAAAAAAACAAACAAACTGAAAAACCTCATTGAATTTTAAACATCTTTCTTTGGTTCCCAGCTGGTCTTTTGGAGTGCTGCTATGGGAGATCTTTACTTTGGGTGGGTCTCCATATCCGGGAATTCCAGTCGAGGAGCTCTTCAAACTCTTAAAAGAAGGCCATCGGATGGACAAGCCAGCAAACTGCACTCATGACCTGTAAGTGAGAGCATGGGAGGGAGTATCCTTACGGCTTGGTTTCTAGAAACCTTGACTGACGCATGAGTTCATTTTCCTTCTTAATTCAGTTTCTCCAGTCCCCTTTCCAGTGTGTGTGTAAATATCGCTGCCCGTTCCTTTGTCTGACCCCCACTTACTACTATTTAGCTGGCCCTGCTGTGCGACTGGCTGGCTGGCTCCAGATAAACTTACCAGACCTGATGCATTTAGACTCATTATGTCCCTGACAGACAAAATATGCAGTTATGCTTGGTCGATTCATGTCAACCCATGCCCAGCTCAGGTCTGTGGATTTGCCTAGTGAAGCTCAGGCATAAGCAGACTAAGCAATTGTTTAGGGCCCTGAGCAGTATGTGTTGTGGGTGGGTGGGTGGGGGTGGGGAGGATAGTCCTGTGGTGACTTACCTTTTGAATACAGCTTTTCCTGCCTGATGTATTTGTCTGATTGCGGCACTATACCAGAAACAAGGGTTTATATTTCATGGCACCCCTGTAATAAGGAACTTTGAGAGATTGCTCTTCAGAGCCTCTTTCTGTTCAACACACAGGTTCCCTATATATAAAGGGGGGCAAATTCTGTCTTTTGGTAGAGTTAAGTGAGGTGTAAGTCAGGAGAGGGTTTGGCCCACCCAGATGACAGTGACAAGTAGTAATAGGGAGATAAGCTCTTCTGTCCAGTCCCGGCAGGTTGGTCACTGTGCAGATGAGAAACACTTTCTCTGGCCCTGAGACCATTGCTAGGAGGCTGGTTCTGAGCCTCAGAAAATGGCATCATTACGTTTAGTTTCCTTCCTTGTTGTTTCAGCTTCAGTAACGCCCTAAACGAATGTGAATTAAGTAACATTTAATTGCCTGTGTCTAACTCCAGTCAGTACGCTGGGACTGAGGCAGGACAAATCACTATTCAGTGAGTGTCCTGCTAGCAATGCTCCATTTTAAGCCTATTGTCTCGCCATTCCCTACTGTTGTCTTTTAACTCTTCCCTGGTCCAGTTGGCTTTGCCTACTCCACACTGTGGACAAACCTGCTGTAGGCAAAGCTTTCTCTGCTGTATGTTGGCTTTAAAAGCAGACCAATCTGTATGAAATTGGTATGTGCTCTTGTTTCATAAGTGCTGTGGGAGGATGCCCTCTCCTGTAAACATCATTGGTTACTGCTCAAGGGAGAGGGCATTCAAGACCAATAGGGCATGATGATTGTCCTCTTGCCCTGTCACTTTGCTGGGTGCAAGAGCCAGGCCTTATCATTGTTTACCATGCAAACCAGATTTCCGACTAGGACATTAGGGGTTTCTGTTTGGATAATCCAATGGCTTCCTCTTCAAATGTGATCATTTATGGCCAGCTTTGTGATTTGCAGGTTGCCCACATTATTGTAAAGGGGTGAGCATGTATGTCAAAGAAATCGAAGTGTGAATTTCCTCCTCCTCGTTTTCCCTTTGGGGCCTCCGGTCCTGCTGCCAAGACCATGAATGCTCGGGCTACATAGAGCTCCAAGCCATTGGCAGCCTTAGGCCTATGCTCCCGATGCCCTTGCCAAGGACCGTGTGATAGACAGCTACAGTAATAAAGCTGCTGATAGACCCAGCTGCCTTTCTCGGTACTCTGTAACCTAGGCTTTCCCTCACTCTCCACACCCAGTTTCCATACCTGTCCCTCTTGGGCTCCAGCACTGCGGGTTCCCACGGCACCGTGCTGGAGAGGTTTCCCTAGGGGGTCCTCTTCCTTTACTTTACTTCTGCTGCAGGCATACCAGCTGGGTTGTGTTATGCCCTGCAGCAATGCACTGACTGGTGGCCATGTCTGGGCTGGGCAGTGTGTTCAGGCACAGAAGGAGCTGCATATCTCACTTTGCTTAGGGCAATGCAAAGGAGCGGGGGCTGGCTCTGCCTCAGCAGTTGCATGGGCCAAAGCCTGGCTGTGCTGGGACATGTATATCTGCACACGTGCTCTTCTCTTCCCCCCCCCCCCCCCCGATCACAGGGAAGACCTCTTGCTCTTTGTTCTCCTCAGGTACATGATCATGAGGGAGTGCTGGCATGCAGTCCCATCGCAACGGCCAACCTTTAAGCAGCTAGTGGAAGACCTGGATAGGGTCCTTACTGTAACATCAACTGATGTAAGTATTTCTCTCTGGCTAAAGATCAGTCCTGAGCAGAGATGGGCCTGAACCAGAATCCTGCAGCTGATCTCTCTTGAGCTCTGGAGGTGGTTTGAAATTCAGACCTGGCCCCTACCTTTATAATGGGCTAAGCCAAAATCCCAGGTCCCAAAACCCTCATGCTTCAGGGGTGTTCAAAACCCAGCTATGGCATTCCCAGATCTAACACTAATGCTTGCGGTAACTGAAAAGCATTGCAGCATCATTAGCTATCTCTTCTCCCCCACCCCTGACCACATAACCATGTGACTTTTCTCCTTGCCCTCCTTGCAGGAGTACCTTGACCTCTCCGTGCCATTCGAGCAGTATTCCCCTGCCTGCCAGGACACACACAGCACCTGCTCTTCGGGAGACGATTCCGTGTTTGCCCACGACCTTCTGCCAGATGAGCCATGTCTTCCCAAACACCAGCAGTGCAATGGTGTCATCAGGACATGATGACTCCAAAAACACAGACGGACCATGGAAAAAAAACTCACGAATGTAGGCTTGGAGGAGGCCAAGGACAAACCGTAGTGAAGGATCTTTGAATGAAACTGCTTGGTAATTCAAGAAGTTTTTTGTTGTTGAGCCGTAGAAGGGTTGTGGGGGTTTGGGGTTATTTTTTTTCCCATTTTGCTGTATAAGAAGTCAAAAAGCACTGTTTGGCCTGAAGGACCTAATCTCTTGCCAAGATGATTATTATATATACATATATATATATTTAAAAAAAAAAAAGGTTAAATCTAGGGGTGCTGACCTCTGGACCTCCGGTAATGTATTATCGAGTGCCAGAGTTGCCATTCTGTGCCTGCAATACAAAGAAGAGGAAAAAAAAACACTTTCTTTTTCTGGGGAGGAGAAGTGTAAAGAATGTAGAAATTTTTTGCTTATGCAATCTGTACATGAACCTTTTTGGTGAAGCTGAAAAGCCACATTGCCTGCAGGGATTAATATATTTATATAAATAGCTGTATTTTTGTTGGTTGGGTTTTTTTTTATAGTCGCTTGATCATTACCCAGCTACTTAAATATTTTTTCCCCCCCAAAAAAAAAATTCCCCTTTTTTCTGACATAGTCAAAATCTCAAAGGAGTTAATGGTTTGGTGACAAACAGCGGTTTGACTGTAATAGATCATAACCCACTCTTGCACTAGCGCTGCAGGTGACTGGTGTATAGAGAAGAGTCAGAACATTCCAAACGGAAGGGCAAATGCATGAAGGTTCATTTTTGGGTTCATAGGGAGGAAAGCATCAAAGTGGCGGGTATAAAGGTACCACATGTCTCCAGGGAATTGCTAAATAATTAAATCACAAGCAGAATTAGTCTCTGATCTTGCAACTTCTTACACATGCGTAGACTGTCCATCCAGAGCCCCGTTGTCTTCAGGGGGGCTTCATGTGAATGCAGTATTTTGCCAGTATGCTGCAGGATCAGGCTCTAAGAGATGGAGATTTGAGTTTTTGGTTTTTGCCTTTAAAGCCCAAGAGAAGCAGCTGTTTCGGTACTTCTCCCCTTTAAAGCTAGCAAGTTGTCTCCATCCATACGCAGTGACTTGGAGAGAGAAATTACGGGTACCTGTAGGCAAGAGCCTTTAACTTATATCAAAAAGGTTTATTCCAGAGAATTGTGTACATATCTATAAATATATACTGTATATATATATAAAAGAATGTATAATACTAATGCAACGTAAAGCAGTACTGAGAGGGAAATCTCTCGAAATAAGAGCATTGCAATCTAGGATATACTGATTTGGGCAAAAGATTTTGTTTTTATATCTTCACAGTTTTGTTTTAAAAATTGTATCTTAACATGTATATTTGTAAATTTATTTATAGACATTAACATATCTGTTCATTGGTTGAAATAGCATAGCATTACTGTAAACTTTAAAATTTACTGCGTTTAAGTTCTTTAACTTATTAAATATGGAGAAAAATATATTAATCAAGTTTTTCTTTTGTGTTTACGGGAAATATTGAGAGAATGTATAGATGTACAGTCCTCTAACAAATTACATTTAATGTTATAAATATATTCATTTAAAAAAAAATTAGTTTATCCTGGATTGCAGTGAGCAAAGGTAAGTTTATTTTGCAATACATCATCAGTGGTTAAATCCAAACAAATAACAGAGAGATGATTTTTACATATTTGAAAAACTAAAGCCAAGAATTCTTCCATCAGTTTAACCACTGTGCATTAAGGGGGTGTGGGTGTTTATTTTTCTATTTTTGAATGAAGGTATTCTTTGTGGTTGATCTTAAAAACAAGTATGCAGCAAAGCTAAATGTTGACTTTGAATGATGCACATTATTTATTTTTTTTCTCCTTGCCGGTATCATTGCATTTTTGGATTTAAGAAATAACACACTGGCAAAACAGTAAGAGGAGCCGCATTCTTTATAGGGGAAGTAAAATGATTGTATATTGCTTTTAAGTCTAACGCATGCTAAAAATGCCAATAATGCCTAATTTGATGGACTTAAATTTGTATACTATTTATGTGCCTCTGTGCCAAATCACTATTCAAAAGCACACTAAATAAACAGGGGAACTTTAGTATGGACCAGAAAGGCATGGGGAGGTATTTTTATGAGAAGATTTTAATTCTTTTACTAACACAAAGAGGCAAATATCATAATTACATGGTTGTTTGATTTATTTTTTTCTCCTATGCATACAAAATATCAGTGATTCAAAATAACAGGCTGACAGCATCTCACATTAGTATTATTTTTTTAGCAATACAATGCTCTTCTCATAAAAGTAATAATTTATAGTTTGAGGTTAAGTCAGTGGAAGTTCTTGAGAAAGTAGATTTCTATAGATTTTTTTTTTTAAATTAAAAAGAAATTTTGGTATTTTCTTACAAATGTCTGCTAATTGTACATTCCAAGTACCTAAAGCATTAGGTTTCCCATTAAAAATGTACAAATTTGTGCATGATTTCAAATGTTATTAGATATTATAAATATATATATAATTTATTGAGGTTTTTACAAGATGTATCTGTAGACTTGTTGACTTTAACATTTCTTATACAATGCTTATATAGTTTTATAGCCTGGACTGTTATCTTTTAAAGCTTTTTAAAAAAAAATTAAAATTCCGATTTTGTTACATTTTATACTGTTGATGTTACAATCCACAGATTTGCATAGTGTGAAATTTTTTTTTGTTGGTGAGCAACTTTATTCAGTTTATTTTAATACTGTATTTCTTTTCCTGACAGCTGCAACTGTCAAAAGTGTGAAATGAACACTAAATAAACCTATTCTGCTTTTAACATGAAAAAAAACGTTTTTACCCCAAAATACAAATAAATGAGTTGTTGAATTTGTTTTTCCAGTTTTAATGGGCCTGTTCAACAATAAATCCTCTGTTTTCAAGTATGTCTTTAGTGATTGTCATGGTAAAGAGATATTGTATGGTGCTGCATTGTGATATTTATTTATAGGCCCAGTCTACACCCAGATTTTGTGCAGATACAACTGTTGTGGTTAGGGGAGCAATTTTTACCAATATCAGTTATTCCACTACAAGCCCTGGTCTACATACAGGTACCCTATACTACTAAAACGTTTATTCCCCTTCCTTTACTGGTATAAGCACCTTTATAGCCATGTAACTTCATCCACAATGGGGGAGGGCGTGTGGGACGGCAGTTCATCTTTTGGGTGGAGATAAAGCCTTACTCGGTTGGTGAAATCCTAGCTTTACTGAAGTCAACAAGAGTTTTGCCATTAACGTCAGTAGGGCCAGGATTTCCCCTAGATGAGTAATATCTACTCCACTGGGTCAGTGAGGCTACAGTGGTGTAAGATACTCTTCACTGTGAGTAAAAATATCAGTCTGGTCAGTGGAGAATATTTGGAGTTGTCATGGCCCCAATCCTGTTTTCCTTACCCAGGCAAAAATTGCATTGATTGTAATGGCAGTTGGCTTTAATGTGGACTGCAGGGTTGGTGTGTTTAGTATTAAGTTTCATGAAAAAACTCAAGTATTCATGCAAGGTCCTGAGTGGCCTCAGGTCCCATTGAGTGAGAGGTGAGGGCAATCAGACCTAGGTCTTCAAAGGTATTAGATGCCTAATTGCCACTGATTTCAATGGGAGTTAGGGTGCCTTTAAAGATCAAGGCCTCAATACCTTGCAGGATCAGGCCCTGCTACAGCGAGGGCTGGGAGCCAGAGCGGGCCCAATGTTTTGCTTTGTGTTGAGGTGTGGGTTAGGTTTTTGCATTAAGTTGCCCCTGGTGAGATTTAAAGCAGCCGACCTACATATCAGAAGCATGGGCTGGACTTTAACTGTAATATCACAGCTGTAGAACACCTAGGTTTCAGCTGTGCAACTAACCAGACCTACGGCGCGCTAGTCCTCCAAAGACTTGCGTCCATATTTAACTTCATTTACAGGCCACGTGTACACTAGGGAAAAGGTGTATTTTTAACATATGTTACATTCCTAGCGTAGACCAGGCAGCTGTAATTTTAGCACTTTAGCCAGTCAATGGAAATGCTGCGGGGAGGGGGAAAGCCCAGCCAACACAAGGCCACGCCGTGTCAAGTTCATCCCATCCGTAAGTCTCTGCAGAACTGGTGATGAACATTACAGACATTAGCTGCAAACACAAGGGGTAAAAAGGAAATGTGATTTCTTGGTTTTTAGATTTTCCATTGCATTTTAGAGAACACTTTTGGCATTCTGTGACGTGTATTGAACACAAACTGGATAGCAGAGTGGCTTATTTTTCATGCTTTGGGGGCAGATTTTGATTACATGGAGTAGTGCCGTGGGCTATGTCTACGTTACAGACCTTACAGCAGCACAGCTGTACTGTGTCGCCACTCTATGCTGATGGGAGAGAGCTCTCTCCCGCCGGCATAATTAAACCACCCCCAACAAGCAGCAATAGCTGTGTCGGTGGGAGACACTATAGAGCTGTCCACCCCGACACTTTTGTCAGTGAAACTTATGTTGGTCAGGGGGTGTTTTTTCACACCCCTTGACCAACACAAGTGGTAGTGTAAACAAAGCCTTAACTGACAGTGTCCCAGCTGACTCCAGTGGGACGAGTTAGGCACTACAACTAAGGGTATTAGAATTGACCCTTAATTTTTATATCCCTGCTTCCTCTCCAGTAGGACTGTGTATTCTCAGGCATAGCTGCAGTCGCATATGATCAAAGCTTTTTGTTTTGAACCCGTCATTTGCTGAGCATACTGTCTGTGGTGAGTGAATTAGTAAATGTCTTCAGCTGAACATGAAGACTGTCAGGGCTTCCTTTTCTCTGCTTATCGGAGCTGTAGCAAAGAGCTCAACCTACAGGTGTTTCTACCTTTGCCTAAAGGGTACCAAGACTATACATGCTTGATGAATGTGTAGCCTTGTGTGTTAATTAGCCTTGAGTCGCTAACTGGGTGTCCTGAAACATTTCAGATATTTGTCAGGACACGTTGTGCTAACGTCTGCTATTCTAGGCTGCATCTTTAGCCTTAGATGTTAGGATTGAAAAGAATCCCTGATATCATCTTGAAGTCCATCCCTGAATCTTTGCAGATTTCTGCAAAATCCTGGTTTCTTTCTCTGTCAAATTTTGCCTTGAACATCTGCCAGCATGGAGATGGCACGAGCTCTCCGGCATGTTATGTCATTGCCCAAGTGATTGCTGCCACTTTGAATCCTACCCAGGTTACTAGTGACTAGAAGCTATTACCAGCTGCGGCTGCCTGGTGGCCAGTTTGAAATGGGGGAGGGGGTTCTGAATCCATCTCCAAGAGGACAGCTGTCTATATCACAAAACCATGATCACAACCATTGCTCCCTCCACTTTCCTCTGACTGGAGGGGGTGTTAACAGGCCACTTCCCCTTGAATGGTCCCTTGAAATATGTGTTAACTACTTACACACTAAAGAATCTGTTCAAATCTTTTATTTAGCAGTGATACTCTGAGTTGGGGCACGTCTTCACTGGCACCGTTAAAGTGCTGCCACATGGCTTGTGTGGTCGCAGTGCACAAGGGGAATAGCTCCCAGCGCTGGTGCATTATCTACACTGGCACGTTACAGCGCTGAAATTTGCAGAACTCGGGGGGGGGGGGGGGTTTCACACCCAAGAGAGAAAGTTGCAGTGCTGTAAATTGCCAGTGTAGACAAGCCCAGACCAGAGGAAGAGCTCTGTGTAAGCTCCAAAGTTTGTCGCTCTCACCAACAGAAGTTGGTTCAATAAAAGATATCACCTCATGCATCTTGTCTCTCTGATAACATAGGAGCAACATGGCTACACCAGTGCTGCATGATGACAACTGGCACTCATTATTGAACAGCCATTGCAGGGAGGCTGAGACGAAACCGATGTGGTTCCTGATCCTCTTCTCGCTTACATTGTTTTCTACACCAGTGGTTTGTCTATACGCCTATACACTTACTGTGGTGTAGCCAAGACGCTGTTGCATGAAGTGTAAAATAGTCTGTCCAAGATGCTCCCCTCAGGTCAGGGTTAACATATTACTTAGCTATGGAAGATTCTGCTGCTGCCTGTGTTTGGGAGATGACTGCTATGTGCAGGCTGTCAACCTAACACCAGCAGAAATAAGTTCCCTTGATTTCTCCCCTCCCTCCACCAAAATGAAGCAAAAAGGAATGTTTAAAAGTGTATGTAACCCAACTATCTACAAAAGTTGGTCTGGTAGTGAGCATTCCTTGGGTAACTACTGTCTGTAAAATAAATACCCCTTCTGCAAGAGGACTGGCAGTAAGCCTACCTTTACTGACATAAAAATTCCTGTAGCCACTGACAGAAAGTATGGGAAAAACTCATGGAGAGTCAGCCCTCTGGCCAGACCTCCAACCTGAGTAGGGAAATGGTGGGATAGGTGCTTGCCCTCTTGGGTTTCATGATGTCATTCTTCCTTTACTTACCATTCATTAGCAGCAGCAGTAACTTTGTGGAGTTGGGTTTTGTTTTAATATTTTACTTTAAATTGCCCTACAATATTGCCAATTCTTAGTCGAGGAGCAATATTTCTCTTTGTCTGAAGAACATAAGCATTTTGAAAGTAAAACAATCAAGGAACATTGCCATCACGCATTGGCCATGATTACTTATATAGCTGATGTACCCCTGAGCTCTCTGAAACTGGGACCCTCCTCTTATACTAATACTAGTGATTTTCAACCTAAATACTATTCACCTTCCATCTTTCGATCCCACTCCCCCTGGCATATTTTCAGAACAGAACATACATTTTGTATGATGATAACTATGCTAATGAGGCCTTGAGACAGCTACTGCTTTCAAAGAACCTTATAATCTTTTAAGATTTGCTGCTACATGAAAAGTTAAGGTAGATTTGATAAAGAGAAGTGGAGGCTGCAGGCCTGCAGTGGTAAAGGCAACTAGTATACTGAAAAATGTTGGCATTTTGGTTCTAAATGCCCCAATAGCTATGTAGGGAAAACCAGACCCTCACTACACTCTTGAATGAACTCACACAGGAAAATGATAAGACAAAAAACACCCTGTCACCTGTGGGTGAACACTTTTCACAAAGCGATCACTGGATCTGACCTATCGGTTCTCCTCCCCCAAAGGAAACCTGCACAATTTCAAAAGCCTGGGAGATTAAATTGAAAACTTTCCTAGACATTCAAAAATTATGGTCAGCACTGGATTTATGGTTTCTTACAACAATCCTGTAACCCACTGACCCCTGCTTTCTGCCGTATGGCTACAGGGCTGTTAATGGGGCACATCACCTTGAATGGGCCCGTAGAATACTTATACTAAACGAGCTGGTCGATCTTGTATGTAGCTGTGACACGCGGAGTACCTTTCCCACACTTGAAGAAGACCTCTGTGTAGCTCAGAAGCTCTCCTCTCTCACTAAACAGAAGTTGGGCCAATAAAAGATATTACCTCACCCTCCTTGTCCCGCTAACATTTCCCTGCCCAGTGCTAGGTGAAGTGTGGCAGAAGTGAAGTCCACTTCTCAGACTGTACCCTCACATGTGGGCATAGTGGTCTAGGCTGGCCTTGCTTAGTACGTAACTCCTGTAAGTAGAAGAGTGCGGTGTGGTGCTAGCATGAGCATAGGAGAAGGAGACAAGACCTTTTGAACTCAGCGCTGGTGCCACATGAGAAGGTGCTAGTGCCACAACACTACCAAAGGGAAAACAGGAAGCACCACGCCAGGGTTTAATCAGTGGGAAGACAGAAAGCTGCAGCCAGCTGTAAAAAAATGCTCTTTTAGGGTTCCAGCAGTGCCAGCTCCCAAAAGAAATGCTGGGAATAAAGTTCCCCGTAAGGCAAAGCAGTACTGGGGAGAGTTTGTTGGCAGCAGGGAGTCACCAAGAAATATTCTTAGAGCGCATTCTTTGCTGTGCATTATCACCACTGTAGTGCATTCGCCCACTGACACTTGCTGTGACCATTACTTTGACTCAGTTTCCCTGGCAATAAAAAGGTCAATAATCATCATAGTTTAGGAAATGCCATGACATACGATATATGTGGCACGTCAGCTAGAGTAAGTGTCACTCTCTGCCCCAATAAACATACGATCAGTCCATTGGGGATTGATTTAGCGGGTCTAGTGAAGGCCCGCTAAATCGATCACAGATCATTCTCCCGTGGACTCAGTACTTCACTGGAACGAGAAGTGTAAGGTAAGTCGATGGGAAAGTGTCTCCTGTCGACCCAGCACGGTGTAGATGCCGCAATAAGTCGACCTAAGTTACGTCGACTCCAATTACATTATTCACATAGCTGGAGTTGCGTAACTTAGGTCGACTTAGACCCGTAGTGTAGACCAGGCCTAAGACAGAGCAGATAACAAAACTGGCATCAGAATGCACAATAACGATTTGGACCATGAGGTGGTGAAAAGGAACTGGAGACGAAGTTGGTCCGCCCCGCCCTTTATCTCCTCGGGTGAAACCAATATAGGGGCACATGCACGGACTGGCAAGCGATACCACTTTCAAAAAGCTCTGGCTCTGGGCTCATGGCACATACTCATAACCCTTGATGGCATACAATAGGGACCATCACTCGAAGAAGAACCAGGCAAGATATACTCCAGTGTGTGTTTGTACTATACCCCTTCAGGACACAATGATCTCAGTGACTCCAGGCAGCCTTTCCAAAACAAGGTCACAATTTATTAGTCACCTGGCATACAGATTCTGAAAGTCCTTTGCTAATCTAAGAGAGGCAAAAATTAAGACAGTTCAGCTTGGCCAGCTCCAGGCCAGGGCTCCCGTGAGCCATGCTGTCATCGAAGACATCACGGCTATCCCTGTCCATGTCCCTTTTTCCTTAGTTCCAGGAGAGAGCAGCTGAGTCTCTTCCACCAGCCACTCCCCTCCCCAATCAATCACTGCTGAGATAACATCTTCCACCTGCTGGAGATGCCCATGGATACTTGTCAGTTGTTTGTGTCTCAAATTGTCTTGGTGGATCCTCCATTGATATGCCTGGGTTTCAGCCGATCCTTTTCCAGCCCATTCATTCCACCAACTACTTGACAATACCACGTGCCTCCTGCTGAACCTTAAGAGCAGCTTTTTAACCCTTTTGCACCCATTGGGTAGCAATGCAAAGTACAGAGCGAAACAGAGGCACACATAGAAATCACAAAAATATTACATGTATTAATAGGCAGCAGGTTTAAAACCAACAAAAGGAAGTATTTCTTCACACAAAGCACAGTCAACCTGTGGAACTCTTTGCCAGAGGATGTTATGAAGGCCACGCCTATAACAGGATTCAAAAAAGAACTAGATAAATTTGTGGAGGATAGGTCCATCAATGGCTATTAGTCAGGATGGGCAGGGATGGTGTCCCTAGCCTCTGTTTGCCAGAAGCTGGGAATGGGTGATGGAATGAATCACTTGATGATTACCAGTTCTGTTCATTTCCTCTGAAGCACCTGGCATTGGCCACTGTCAGAAGACAGGATACTGGGCTAGATGGACCTTTGGTTTGACCCAGTATGACCATTCTTATGTAAGTTGTTGACACCCTAAAGAAGTCTCGACCCAAGACCTGTGAATCCAACCCATGCCCCTTCTGGCTTGTGAAAGAGACTCATGACTGAAATAGTCAACACCTTTTTCAGGGAAAGACTCTTCCCTTCTTTCTTCATTGCCTCATAGACCTTAAGGTAAGAGGGGACCATCATAATCATCTAGTCCAGTGGTTCTCAACCAGAGGTACACGTAGCCCTGGGGGACTCGGAGGTCTTCCAGGGGGCACATCAACTCATCTAGATATTTGCTAGTTTTACCACAGGCTGCATACCAAAGTCAGTACAAACTAAAATTTCATACAGACAATGACTTGTTTATACAATACACTGAAATTTAAGTATAATATTTATATTCCAGTTAATTTATTTTATAATTATATGGTAAAAATGAGTAAGCAATTTTTTTCAGTAACAGTGTGCTGTGACACTTTTGTATTTTTATGTCTAATTTTGTAAGCACATAGTTTTTAAGTGAGGTAAAACTTGGGGTTCATGAGACAAATCAAGTATCAGGGGGTAGCCGTGTTAGTCTGTATCTACAAAAACAACAAGGAGTCCGGTGGCACCTTAAAGACTAACAGATTTATTTGGGCATAAGCTTTCGTGAGTAAAAACCTCACTTCTTCTGTCTTTCACTCTATGCATCCGAAGAAGTGAGGTTTTTACTCACAAAAGCTTATGCCCAAATAAATCTGTTAGTCTTTAAGGTGCCACCGGACTCCTTGTTGTTTTTATGAGACAAATCAGACTCCTGAAAGGGGTACAGTAGTTTGTAAGGGTTGAGAGCCACTGATCTAGTCTGACCTGCCCATTGCAGGCCACAGAACCTCACCCATCCACTCCTGTAATAGACCCCTAACCTCTGGCTGAGTTACTGAAGTCCTGAAATCATGATTTTAAAATGTCAAGTTACAGAGAATCCCAAACCTGCAAGTGATCTATGCCCCATGCTGCAGAGGAAGGTGGAAAACTCCCAGAGTCTACCAATCTGACCCAGTGGAAAATTCCTTCCCGATCCCAAATATGGTGATCACTTAGACTCTGAGCATGTGGGCAAGACCCACCAGCTGGACACCTGGGAAAGAATTCTCCGTAGTACCTCAGATCCCTCCCCATCTAGTGTCCCATCACTGGCCATTGGAGATATTTGCTGCTAGCAGTCACAGATCATAGACGTACCATTTTATGTAGTCTCATCATATCATCCCCTCTATGAACAGATGTAAGCAGGGTCTGAATGAACTCTCCCCTGACAGCTAGTTGGGGAGGGGGAGAGACTTCAGGAGCAAACTATTTACATGAACTCTGCATAGGTATCTAGCAGACAGGAGCTGTGTAACTCCAAGTGATCAACTTTGGCTGGTGTTGGGTTACAAATCATTTTAGTACTGAATGCAGGGGTAGTGAAATGTTGTGATCTTTATTGTATGACTAAAGGGGAGCAGAACTGTGCTGAGCTTGCCCCGATTGCTCAGTTGAAAGGGACTCATTAAGCCAGGGGCTGTGAGAGTGAGAGGGGTGGGGAGAAGTATCTCAGCCAGGAGCTGTGGATGCTCCCTAAGAGTCCCTGGTCTGATTTAACCTGTTCCTCCCCAGTCTTCAAAGATAGAACTAAATAGGCTCCATGAGAAGACTTGTTATTTTAAGTTCTCTAAAGAGCTGACAATCACTTGCGTTGGGACAGTGTCTCTGCCCAGCCTCAGAGCTGGAAATCACTAAGCCCTGGTCTACACTACGAGTTTAGGTCGAATTTAGCAGCGTTAGATCGATTTAACCCTGCACCCGTCCACACGACGAAGCCATTTTTGTCAACTTAAAGGGCTCTTAAAATCAATTTCTGTACTCCTCCCCGACGAGGGGATTAGCGCTTAAATCGACCTTGCCGGGTCGAATTTGGGGTAGTGTGGACGCAATTCGACGGTATTGGCCTCCGGGAGCTATCCCAGAGTGCTCCATTGTGACCGCTCTGGACAGCACTCTCAACTCAGATGCACTGGCCAGGTAGACAGGAAAAGCCCCGCGAACTTTTGAATTTCATTTCCTGTTTGGCCAGAGTAGCGAGCTGATCAGCACAGGTGACCATGGAGTCCCAGAATCGCAAAAGAGCTCCAGCATGGACCCAATGGGAGGTACTGCATCTGATCGCTGTATGGGGAGATGAATCCGTGCTATCCAAACTCCGTTCCAAAAAGACAAAATGCCGGAATATTTGAAAAAATCTCCAAGGGCATGAAGGACAGAGGTTATAACAGGGACCTGCAGCAGTGCTGCGTGAAGCCTACCAAAGAATCAGAGAGGCAAACAGCCACTCCGGGTCAGAGCCCCAGACATGTCGCTTCTATGATGAGCTGCATGCCATGCTAGGGGGTTCCCCTACAACTACCCCACCCCTATGCTTCCCTCCTCCCCCACCCCTCCCGGGCTACCTTGGCAGTTATCCCCCCATTTGTATGACGAATTAATAAAGAATGCATGAATTTGAAATAACAATGACTTTACTGCCTCTGCAAGCAGAGATCAAAATGGAGAGGGGAGGGTGGTTGGCTTACAGGGAAGTAGAGTGAACCAAGGGGGCGGGTTTTCATCAAGGAGAAACAAACAGAACTTTCACACCGTAGCCTGACCAGTCATGAAACTGGTTTTCAAAGCTTCTCTGATGCACAGCGCGCCCTGCTGTGCTCTTCTAACTGCCCTGGTGTCTGG
The DNA here is from genome assembly GCF_002925995.2 of Terrapene triunguis. Classification (NCBI taxonomy): domain Eukaryota; kingdom Metazoa; phylum Chordata; order Testudines; family Emydidae; genus Terrapene; species Terrapene triunguis. Next base: position 87,037,873 of record NW_020664417.1, on the reverse strand, counting down.
CTGTGCGTAATCAGTGGCCAGGCGATTTGCCTCAACCTCCCACCCTGCCATAAACGTCTCCCCCTTACTCTCACAGATATTGTGGAGCACACAGCAAGCAGCAATAACAATGGGAATATTGGTTTGGCTGAGGTCTGAGCGAGTCAGTAAAGTGTGCCAACGACCCTTTAAATGTCCAAATGCACATTCTACCACCATTCTGCACTTGCTCAGCCTGTAGTTGAACAGCTCCTGACTACTGTCCAGGCTTCATGAGCCATGGGAGCAAGGGGTAGGCTGGGGTAGGTGCAACTGCGCGGTGCTACCGACTGGGAGAGCAGCCTGAGGCAGAAGCCTCCAGCTGGCATGATATTCCAGGCAGGACTGAATCGCCATTACACAAAACTTAAAGAAGAGAATGACCTGGAGTCATTCCCATTTTTGTCCAGGAGCCCCCGACCGACCTCACCGAGGCCGGCCAGGAGCACCCATGTCTGCCCAGGCGCCCCCGACCAACCTAACCAAGGTCAGCCAGGAGCACCCACGGGACGACGACGACGGCTAGCAGTCGTATTGTACCGTCTGCCATCCGCAAGGCAAGGCAAGGGGATGCTGCTGTGTAGCACTGCAGTACCGCGTCTGCCAGCAGCACCCAGGAGACATACGGTGACAGTGAGCTGAGCGGGCTCCATGCTTGCTGTGGTATGTCATCTGCATGGGTAACCCAGGGAAAAAAGGCAAGAAACGATTTTTTGCCGTTGCTTTCACAGAGGGAGGGAGGAAGGGAGAGGGGCCTGACGACATGTACCCAGAACCACCCGCGACAATGTTTTTGCCCCATCAGGCATTGGGAGCTCAACCCAGAATTCCAATGGGTAGCAGAGACTGCGGGAACTGTGGGATAGCTACCACAGTGCAACACTCCAAAAGTCAACGCTAGCCTCAGTACTGTGGACGCACTCCGCCGAGTTAATGCGCTTAGTGCAGACACACACAATCGACTGTATCAAATCGATTTCTAAAAAATTGACTTCTATTAAATTGACCTAATTTCGTAGTATAGACAGCCTAAGAGATGGGTGCAACCTCAAGAGACTGACCTGCAGAAGTCACAGCAGAGAGGCAGATGGCAGAAGGTGACTGGTGAATGGAACGAGTGGCTGGCAGGGCGGCTAGGCAGCGAGGAGCTGCAGCTGGCGGGGTGGCCGGCCAGAGCAAGTGCTCAGATGGCAGAGACAGCAAGGTGCCTTCTTCCCTGGGTGGGAAGTGAACTCACACAGATGCACCTCTGAACCCTGGGTCCTCACTGACCAAGGGCAACCACGGTGAGTGCGGTCTGGTGAGGGAGCAGAGGGGGGCACAGTAAAGGAACTTTTGGTTGTAGAACTCAAGAACATGAGGCAGAAGGCACTGCCCCACACACTCTGGGGTGAGTGTCCTGCTCACAGTTTTATGATTATGAATCCTGCTTGTGGCATTTTCCCTAATTAATGTCGGGTGACTTCCCTCCTTTCATTAAACGTTTCTTTTCTACACTCAGACTCTGTGCGTGCGAGTGGGGAAGTATTGCCTCTCAGAGGCACCCAGGAGTCGTGTGTAATTTTCCCAGGCTACTGGGTGGGGGCTTGAGCCAGTTCCGTGTCATATTGTTGAAGAGGAATACCTAGATATTGAACTGGGCCCCGGTTACTGCCGGCTCCACCTGGCAGAAGGGTTACACACACAACAGACTGATCCACACTGAAGAAACCCACCCTGGATACATTGGTTCTAGCCAACTACTGCCCAGTGTCAAACCTCCCATTACTGAGCAAGTGCATAGAGATGTTAAGCAAAGGCTAATTAGATGCTCATCCTGTTGACGCCAATATCCTAGACTTAGCACAATCTGGAACCAAGCCAGTACATGGGACAGAACCAGCGTTAGTGGCACGGATGGATGATCTCCTGCTGACAGTGGATAGAGAGCAGACATCCATTCTTACCCTTTTAGATCTATAGCATGTGACACTGACGACTATAATATACTGCTTTTTCACCTGAGAAAGGGAGTTTGGGATCCAGGGTAATGCGCTAAAATAGTTTAAGTCTTTCCTGGTTGCACCCAATGGAGTAGTGATGGGAAACTGCACCTCCACTACCAGACCCCTCACTTGTTGAGTCCGGCAAGGATCAATTCTCTCGCCAGTCCTATTCAATATCTACTTGCAGTGACTTAGTGAACTGGTCAGATAACAAGGACTCAAGTGCCAGTAATATGCAGATGACACACAGCTCTCCTTATCCTTCACCACATAGAAACACACCATTAACAGCAAAATGTGCTTGGACAAGATCAACTCATGGATGAAGAATATCTGGCTGAAGCTGAATCCAAGCAAGACAGAGGTTATGCTGGTGAGCAGAGGAAAACATTTTGAAGAATTTGCAACCACTATGCAGTCTTCTTTGGTTCAAGGCACACCCACGGGTGGTCAGTTCAGTCCACAGCTCAGGGATTCCTTGCTGACACTGAGCTTGGATGTAGCAGCATCTGCAAGTAACACTTTCTATCATCTCCCCATTGGCTAGGAGACTCCATCTCATCCTGGCAAATGATGACCTAGCGTCTGTTATATGTGCCTTCATCACCTCTCAGCTGGACTACAGCAATGTGATACATGTGGGCAAGAAGATTCAATGCTTAGGAAACTCCAACTAGTACAGAACACTGCAGCACATCTCCTCAGCAACACAGGCTACCACAAGGACATCCGCCCTGTCCTCTACTCCCTACGCTGGCTTCCCATAGAATATCGAACAAATTCAAGGTCTCTGTCAAGGTGCTCCAGGGCCTGGGCCCAGGGTATCTAAAAGATGGACTAAGGCTCTGAGATGAAGACTGTGGTGGAAAACTTTGCTCCTCTGGCACAATGGAACTTTCTATAATAAGGGTAGAGCTCGTCTGTGCATGAGACAGAACTTTCTCGGGGGCCGGCCCGAGACTACAGAATGACCTCTTACAGGAGCTGAGGACCATCACAAACCTCACCACCTTCAGCTCCAAATGCAAGGCACATTCCTTTGATTCTACCTTCTCCAGCTTATACATGTTGTTTTACATTTATATATATTTTAAAACACCTCCCCAAACAAAACACCCTATTCAACACGCTCCTCCTCCTGAGGAGCGGATGAGAGAACAAACACCCTGACAGATAGTCACGTAGCTTAGAGCACTACTAGAAGGTAGTCAGTGATGGATGCAGTGTAAGAACCTTAATAGAGCAGACTAGAACAGAACACAGACTTTGCAAGCATGTGGGCACAAAGATGGAGAGCTGAGTTATCACCATCGTAAGGGGGAAAGGACATAGAGGGTGTGCAGACCTGCCAGATGTTTTCCCAACAACGATCCACTGCATTTCTAGATACTTATGACGGCACATTTTGGGAATGTGCAGCTGTCAGAACAGGGCCGTTAATTCATATCACTTTGAACTTGTCAGTTTGCAGGGTAAAGGTGCATTTTGTTTTATGAATTACAATCTAAGAGTGTCATTAATCAAACTGGATAGTTATATGGTTAATTGAGATTTACAATTTTTTTTCCTGAGCAAGAATAAGCATTGGAATTGATTATACTGTGCACCTAAATTGGGGAAGCAAAGTTAGGGTCGATACAGATTTACCTGGAAATTATACAATACATTGTATGAATTTGAGGAAATACCCTATTTTTTCAGCACAAACAGTTCTGTTCAATGATTTTATGAGCGATTTACACAGGACGTGGTTTAAAAATGGAAAACTCATGCAAATACCTGGGAATAAAGTCCCGGAACAGTGATGGTCAAGTAAATTGAACGTCTAGAGAGTATCAGGCAAGTCTGGAGTCTGACCAGCTTTAGGAAAGGCTGAAAAACCTCTCTCTTTGAAAAGGCCTTTCTCACAATAAGAATGACACTCTGAAACTCTTCACACTGGCACTGCCTTCAACACAATATGTATTATATATAAAAACCTGCAACAAACAGGTCAGCCAGCCAACCTCCCAAAACTATCCCAGAGTTTTTACCCCCAAAAGTGAGAAAAGGCAGATGCTCCATGAAGTACATAAGGGACTTTTCAACTGCTATCAATTTTATGTGGAAGGCTTTCAAATATTATAGTAATAAGCACTAATATAAAACCTGAAGAAAGACACAAGATAGCTAGATATAGCAGACTCAAAATCTGAGTAGCCCAGGTTAGAATCTGTTTAGAAAGCAGAGGTCCATATGGTATATATCTGTCCTATTAGGTATATATCAAGAAGGCCATTTCTCTTGATTATTCTTTTTATTTTGTGTGCATGTGGCATCAGAAATATGGCCTTTGTGAAACACGGACCACAGGAGACATAAGCTGTGGTTCACAGGCATATGACCTGACTTAGGCATGCTGTACCCTCTGGTTTTGAAATATTAGAGAATGCCTGTAAAGACCTTGCATGTTTGAAAGGAATCCCTAATTCTCATTTATCAGGAGTTTGTTTGTTTGCTTGAAACTGCCCTGCAGGAAACTTCAGTCCTTGAATATGAAGGTTTTAGGTGAGCATGTTGTATCTCCTGGGCTAAAGTTCTCTTGATCCAAAGGAGAACTGGAACCAAAGCTTCCTAAATCTGATTACTCCACAGTGTGCTGCCACTTGCCTTAGGGAAATGGAAGAACAAAACTTGAGACAACAAGGTCTCCTTTAGTTGAGGGTGCTCAGCCCTCAACTGTCAGAGAAGCTTGTATTCTGTGACCACAGTTAACTCACCCATACATCTTGATGCCCAACTTGTAGCAGTAGCCAAAAAGGCTTACTTCCACTGCTTCTGACCGGCAAGAAGACCTGCTCTTCAAGACCTAATCACAATGATTCATGCCTTTGTTGCTTTGGGACAGGCCTAATGCATCTATCTAGTGCTGAGCATTGCTGAAGCCACAGAGAAGTTGCAGCTAGTCCAAAACACAGCAACAACTTCTAGATGGACAAGAACACATCACACCAGTGTTCTGCACACGACCCTGTGTCTCTATTCAATATCAGATACAGCTCAAGTTTCTGGTCCTCCTCTTCAAAGCTCTCATTGGGCTTTGGCCTAGGTACCTAAAGGCACCACCTCTTTCCACACTACTCCAAGAATATGGTGATCAACAGATAGGATACAGCTGATGATATCAAGGATCAGAGCTGGACAAGGCATTCTTGGGGAAGGATGCCCTGCTGTGAAATTCCCTACAGCAAGTGATCAGGGTGGCTCCCTTGACTAGACAGATTTAGAGCACAGCACAGGATTCATCCATTTGCACATGACTCCCCTCCACAGAAGTGGTGACACTGCTGAGCAAGCTTTCTTCTCCCCCAAAAATCTCCAAGGGGAAAAAAAAAAAAAAAAGGCAGCCCATGGAATACAACCCAAAAGGACACGGAACACAGAAGATTCTTACCCGGACAACACTGAAGTTTAAGCCTCCCGTATTTAGCAACTAAGCAATACAAAGACTGGTAGATAACTACAACTATGTGGATAAATACAAGAAGCACAACAAGATAAATACTAAAGATCAATATACAGACTGAGATCCTTGGCTGTGACCAAGGAGCACATACCACAATTCAGAAGAGAGATGCAAATAAACTACCTTTGTACTCCCCTGATCCCTGGATGGCTATGCGTCAGACCATCTTGTGCCAGCAGAGCTTGCCAGTGGGGCTGACCAGGATCTGGGTCTGAGGATTTTCTGTGGCCCCTATACATGCCAGGATTCTAGGATAAGACTACTTCTTCAATTTGTGTCCACATCACCAGGATGAAAAACATGTGCACTCCACCCACTGCAGCACATGGATATCTGCTCTCTTACTCACTTGCTCTCTCTACGGTACAACATGCAAGTTTGCTTGAAATCAGCTATTATATTTAAAGCCAAAACAAATGGGGCACACGTTTTTTTGTGTTTTTGTAGTCAGGAGAAATACAGGGACAATGGGTGCATATTAAAGGTTTCTACCAGTTCTACTGGCATTCACCACCATGTATAGAAACTCTCAAACCAGGAGAAGTTTCAGACAGATAAAAACATTTTAGGTATAATTTCTGTATCTCTATTTATACCCACCAATTAGCACTTGATGAGGTGCAGCTGGTAAGTCTGAAATATTTTTGTGGGAGTCTAGAAGTCAGGACATTTGCACCATATTTTAAGTGGTGGTGTGTTTTGTTTTTTTTTAAGATTGGAGTTTGTTCTAATTTATTAAAGAATAAAATATCAGCGGGGTGTAAAGAATACTGCAACCTTCAGATACTGAAGTGAATTTTCAAGCAGTGCCACACTATCAGATTTCTCTTTGTCTGAGTAAAATTTTATTACATTTTCCGTAATGAAGCTTGCAAAAACAATACTGTTACTGGATATGCAGTAAGCAGAAAGGTAAGTACAGTATACGTTACAACATTAGTGCTATGTTGACGTGGGAAGACTTGTCTGATAAATGAGTTTTAGATACAAGACTGGTGGGAAAGTCAAAAGGAAGAAAGAAGAAAAAGTAAAGAAAGGGAGAGGAAAAATATAAGGGAGATAAATCCTCATTACTAAAGACTGGCTTAGGCAATCATAGAATCATGGAAATGTAGGACTGGAAGGGACCTCGAGAAATCAGCTTCCTGCACTGAGTAAACACCTTACAGGTGTTTGTCTAACCTGTTCTTAAAAACCTCTAATGATGGGGATTTCACAACTTTCCTTGGAAGCCTGCTCCACAGCTTAACAGTGCTTATAGTAAGAAAGTTTTTCCTAATATCTAACATAAGTCTCCTTTGCTGCAGATTAAGTCCATTACTTCTTGTCCTACCTTCAGAGGACATGGAGAACAATAGATCACCATCCTCTTTATAAAAGCCCTTAACTTATCAGATCCCTCCTCTGTCTTCTTTTCTCAAGACTAAATATGCTGATTTTTTTAACCTTTCCTCATAGGTCAGGTTTTCCAAAGTTTTTATCATAGAATCATAGAATATCAGGGTTGGAAGGGACCTCAGGAGATCATCTAGTCCAACCCCCTGCTCAAAGCAGGACCAATCACCAGACAGATTTTTGCCCCAGATCCCTAAATGGCCCCCTCAAGGATTGAACTCACAACCCTGGGTTTAGCAGACCAATGCCTAAACCACTGAGCTATCCCTCCCCCCGAAGGGAGGGATTTATTACTCTCCTCTGGACTCTCTCCTTTTCCTACAGTGTGGCACCCAGAATTGGACACAGTAGTCGAGCTGAGGCCTCACCAGTGCCAAATAGATCAGGACAATTACTGCCCATGTCTTATGGATAACACTCCTGTTAATACAACCCAGAATATTAGTCTTTTGCAACTGCATAACATTGTTGATTCATATTCAATTTGTAATCCATTACGACCCCCAGATTTTTTTCAGCAGTGCTACCGCCTAGCCAGTTATTCTCCATTTTGCAGTTGTGCATTTGATGTTTCCTTCCTAGATGAAGTACTTTGCCCTCGTCTTTATTACATTTCATCTTGTTGACGTCAGACCAATTCTCTAGATTGTTAAGGTAACTTTGAATTCTAATCCTGTCCTCCAAAGGGTTTGCAATCCCTCCCGTTTTGGTTTCATCTGCAAATTGTATAAGCATGTTCTCCACTCCATTATCCAAGTCATGAATGAAAATATTGACTAGTACCAGCCCCAGGACTGACCCATGTGGGCCCACTAGATATGCCTTCCCAGTTTGACAGCAGCCCATTGATAACTACTCTTTGCGTAGGTCTTTCAACCAATTGTGTACCCATCTGATAGTAATTTCATGTAGACCACACTTCCCTGGTTTGCATATTACAGTGTCATGGGTGACTGGCAAAAGCCCTACTAAAAATCTAGATATAGCACATCTACAGCTTCCCACCTATCCGCTTGGCCAGTAACCCTATCAAAGAAGGAAATCAGATTGGTTTGGCATTGATTTGTTCTTGACAAATCTATGCTGGCTATTCCTTATAATCCTATTATCTGCTTACAAATTGATTGTTCAATAATTTGTTCCAGTATCTTTCCTGGTACCAAAGGGCCAACTGATCTATAATTCCATAGGTCTTCTTTGTTCCTATTTTTAAAGATAGGCAATGTTTGCCCTTCTCCAGTCCTCTGCGACCTCACTTGATCTCCAAGTAAAAAACTGATCAGTTATACTGGGTCCAAGTCTGCCATTCTCAAGCAAAAATATCCAACGAAGTTAAGGAATGTTTGTCAGTGCAGAAGGGACAACAGAATAATGACCACTGGGCATGTGTACTTGTGTGTATAATACACAAAAGCACGTATTGCTTACACAACATTAAAGTTGAGAAATCAAGCATCAAGAAATGCACAGTTGAGATTGAATGCTCAGCTTTAGTTCTATCTCCTGTGCTTATGCCTTAAAGTATGATCTCTCTGTACATCTTTAGGAATAAATGCAATAGGCATTATGCCAAAGCCAGAAAAACTATAACAAACCTCTTAACCATCACCTCCTCTAAAAGCAAGGACATCAATTGCTCTGAATATTAGCAGTCTGACGCTGCCCACAGAGTAAAACACCAGCCGTGATTCCTGGATACAGGTGGGCTGTGCTTGGCCAAGGAACTAAGGGGCAGTCACAGGACACGGCACTTTGTGGGAAATTCAGAAACAGAGAAGGGCAGGGACATCAAAATGGAAGTTGAAACTCAGCCTTAACTGTAGCTGTGCCTACTACACTGGGGAGAAGAGCACCTGCCTGTCTATATGCAGAAATACACACATGTATATTTCATCAAACAGCTGTTCAGTGGCCTATGGACAGTGAATCTAGCGGCTTCAGTCCAGGTTGCACCTGAAAAGAAATCACCACAGAGACTGCCTAAAATGGTGCCAGAATTAAGATGTTGAGCGTTGCCTCCAGTGCTGAGCAAGCCTGTAAAGTGGCTGAATGACCTTAGTCCCACTGAACTCAGGGCCGGTTGAAAGTTCTCTGCACCTCCCGACTGAATGGACGTGGAGTGTGAATGGCTCTCTACAGGGTTGAGAACCATGCTGGAGCAGTGCCTGCACTTTGACTGTTTACAGGAGAATCGAGGGTGAAATTCTGGCCCATTGGAATCAATGGGAGCTTTGCCATTGACTTCAGTAGGGCCAGGATTTTTCCCCAGAGACTTGAGTCTATACTGCCCATCCCCACTGGACGGGGGTGAGGAAGGGTTTCTCTGTGACCATGGGGCCTATTTCTGCTCGCCTGTCCATGCACGCTTCCAGGCAGAGCTCCTGCATGATAGTCCACTGGCTCCTTAGAGTCCTCAGAGCAATGGGCCTTGTCCAGGGTTCTCTGTGAGGTGGCCCCCTTCTGGTTTTGACCCCATGACCTGCACCCATCTCTGATTTTTTCCAGTCTTTGTCCCCCCCATAACTGACTGATAAGATCTGTGGCCCCTCACCTCATCTGAAGAGATGGACTTTTCATGATCCTGGTGGGCTCCACCCACCAATGCAGGATGCTAGTTGGTGGCACCTTTCCTAAGCATAACATTCACTGTAACTTTAAGAGAAGACCTATTATGCTTTTAGCTCCTAATTAATTTTTAAAGAACCCATTTTACTTTTCAGAATTAAGTTATGGAAATAGGTAGAGCAAGAATCAGATCCATTATCAGTCCAGCAAAATATTTTTCCTTTGAGAAATTAGATCTGCTGTCTACAAAAAGATAGACCTTCCCATTTCCAGCCTTGCAAAGCAATTCTGAGTGATACAAAGCCATGCTGATCTGACCTGTATTTAGTTTTCTTTCCTGAAGGACTGAGTAGTTTGTTTGGCTAAGAATATAGCTTTAGCTATCAGTTCAAACAACTACTAACTGCAGCCACTAAAACCTAATGCTCACTTCCATCCTCAGGGGAGACAAGCCTCAGATAAGGTGGAACATCTCACTTTGGTCTGGCTACACACTGATCAAACTTCTGTGTGGAATTCAAGCCTGAGCAGGATAGAACTTAGATGTGGAAATCAGTACAGAAGAACCTCAGCGTTAAAAACAGCTCGGGAATGGAGGTTGTTCGTAACTCTGAAATGTTCATAACTCTGAACAAAACGTTATGGTGGGTCTTTCAAAAGTTTACAACTATCTCTAAGTTCCGAACAGCTTGAGGAGACTTACCTGCACTAGCTCTGATCAAGCTAGGGTGCTAAAATTAGGGCTTAGCTACACTTAAAACATGACAGCAGCACAGCTGTAGTCCTTCAGTGAAGATGCCATCTATGCTGATGGCAGAGGTTCTCCCATTGGCATAGGTAATCCACCTCCCCGAATGCGGCAACTAGGTCGATGGGAGAATTCTCCCATGGACCTAGCGCCGTCTACACCAGGGGTTAGGTTGGTTTAAGTGGGGCACTCAGGGGTGTGGATTTTTCACATCCCTGAGCGACATTGTTATACCAACCTAATTTCCTGGAGTAGACCAGGCCTTAGAGTGTAGCTGCCGTGGTGAGAGCTGCTGGAAGAGCTAGCCACCTCGAATACATAGCCCTCTGAGGCAGCAGGTATAAACTCGGGGCAGCCAGCCCTTTCTACCCCTCACATCGCTGTGGCTACACTCTATTTTTAACAAACCAGCTACATCACAGCTAGCACGGGCCCATCTCCTTGAGCTGGGAATCAGGCCCCAGCTCGAAGCGTAGACATACCTTTAAAGGGTGTGTCTACACAGGCTGCGACAATCAGCCTCCCAGCCCAGGTGGGCAGACTTGGGCTCACACTAGTGTGCTAAAAATAGCTGTGTAGACATTGCCGCTCAAGCTGGAGCTTGGCTCTGAAGCCTGGAGGAGGGTGGTAAGCGTCAGAGCCTAAGCTCCAGCTGCAACTTCAAAGCGCTGTCTACACAGCTATTTGTAGAGTGCTAGCATGAGCCCAACTCTGTCAACCTGGGCTGAGAGGTGCACTGACCCGGGACTTGTAGACATAAGCCACCAAAGTCCGAATTTTTTTGTTTTTGTTTTTTTAAGGGGTTCTTCCGAAAGACCCACCCCCGCCCAACAGAAAACTTCATGATATTCAGTATTTACCTCAGAAAGCCAAAACACTGAGTCAAACCTGCTGGGAATTGAACACACGGCTTGAGGAAGCCTACGCACAGTACATAGTTTATTCCAGTCAGCCCTTAGGGATACTCTCAGGAAAAACCATCCTGAGTGGTTTCCACAGCATGGAATCCATACACACAGCCTCACACAGACCCCCACCACATCCCAGCATTTATTTTTCCTAAAGTAATACTGTTGCATCAGTGACTCTGACTATGGAAGCGTGTCTAACACATCCAGTTGCCCTGCAGCCAGGGCTTTACCTGCACTCACTCACCATAAAAACCCTGTTGTTCTGTGGGAACAGCTGCTCCCTCCTGCTACACCCATAAACCCCGCACATTCTCCAGGAATTTTTCTATAGGTCTAGTTACATTTTGCCAACAGCAATATACACTTCGCATGCTAAATAGAATATTCAAACAGGAGGGAAATGTTTTCTGTATAAATTATTCTTGCTGGGCAATGGAGGGGAGGTAGACACAGACACACCCTACCGTACAATGGGGAACCTGTCTGCAAGAGAAATACACTAGGGATAAAAGGCCTCTCATTCTCCGCATGTTATTTATCAGAAATTCATTTCTAACCTACCTACATTCTTTGCAAGGCACCAGTCATCATAGTTTGTTGTCCTTGAGGGAGACTGGATGTCTCCAAGCCATGGAAATCTTCATGTCTAGTTCACTGATTTGAACCTAAGCCAGGTCAAAAAAAAAAAAAATTGCAAGCGTGGTTTCCACTCAATGGTTTTGTGTAGGGCTCTGTGAAATGGAGTTGGTGGTCTCAGTCCAGTTCCTGCTGTAAGTGACCAGCACAATTGCCATTCATTGACCCCCTTGTTGCCATATGTACCAGAGGCACCAAGGACTGGATATGCATGGAGGCTGGAAAACTGTGAACTGTCCCTCCTGCTCTGGGTTGAACCATGTTGGTGGGGCAGGCTGGAGAACCTTGTGCAGTGCTGTGCATAGAGAAATCCAGGCTCTAGGTTTTCACATTTGGCACTTTTCCAATATTGCCCCCCAAGCATTCTCAAGTCAGGCCCAGATAATCATGAGATTTAATCATTTGGGGCTTCTTTTATTTGCCTTCTGGTGACTGAGCCTTCAGGGTACACTGGGGTCACCTTCTCAGCTTTTCTCTGCAGCCATAAGGACTAGAAACTTGCCGTGTTTAAAAAAAAAAAAAAAGTTAAGATTATCACATAATACCATGATTCCAAAGCTTGGACTTCAAGAAAAACCTCTATCATCATAAGACTCACAATAAAATTGTGAGAGTTGGCAATCCTGCTTTTCACTTACACTTAAAAACACAAACAAATTAAGAAAAAACAGTTGATTTCATAGATATGAATAAATGTATAAATTCTGCACATCTAGCTGATGGCTCAATTCTGGTTACAGCATTTATGCTAACTTTGGTGGTATTGCTTAGACTAGGAGGTATTGCTTGAAGCCGGACTTTTTATGTCTGTGCTGATAATATGCAGTTAAAATCCTCAGGGTGAGATGGTGTTTCAGTAATACTTGCCCTTGAACCATAAAAGTATTATGTATTCACTTTCATAACATCACATTGCTAATCAGACTGGATTTATTAGCCATGAAAGGGGCAAGCTATGTTATTTCAGAACCTGCATAGTGCTGTTCTTCAGTTCTGCTTCTCCCTTCACTTTTAATTTAACTTTGGGTGGGTACTTGCTCATCAGAATCCAAACCCCTCTTTTTCTAGGCTAGTTCAGAAGACCTTCCAACTTGGGTAATATTATTATTGCCATTGTCGTATCCCAGTAGTGCCCAGAGACCACGACCAAAATTGAGGCCCCATTGTGCTAGGCACTGCACAGAAACATAGCAGACGGTCCCTGCCCCCCAAATGTTTACAATCGAAGCTCACGAGACAGACATAGGGCGGGAGGAAGAACAGAGGCAGAGAGAGTTAAAGTGACTTGCCCAAGGTCACATGGCAGAGCTGGGAACAGTACAGCCAAGCCACCTAGCTACACCCTGATGCATGCAGGCCTCCTGAGTGCCCAGCCCGTGCCCTACCACTAGACCACACTGCCTCTCTGTATTATACCTGTCTATATTACATCAACCAATCGCCCACGGCACACCTTAATTATTCCTTTGCAAAGTTACAATACTGACTCCCCTGGTGGCAGGTGAAAGGGTTAATTTGTAAAAGGCAACTCTCACCAGCTAACTCTTGCATAACAGCTGCTCATGTAATGCTTGTTACCATATACAATGCCAGGGAGCTTTGGTGGACGGAGTTTCTGTAAAACCAGTTAGATCCACAATGATACGCCTCTTCAGTTTGCTTATGTGGTTTCAATTAATCCCAGTTGACTTAATCTCATAATTGAGCCTGTTGCTTTTATTCTAAATTTGCCTCCAGTCTCCTAACAATCCTTACTCCAAGCACAAGGGCGGTCGGTAACTCCGCTCTCGTTGGGCGGCTTCACTCATTACTGCATCACCTTCAGCTCCTAAAGTGCTCAAGGTGACCACCAGCAGCTGAACTACGTATAGCATTTTCCACACCAGTAGAGTTCCAGGCCCTCTCTTGAAAAAGTCCCACGTTGCTCCTATGGAGCCTTTACCAAAACCCTGTTAAATCATCCACTTTCTTCTCGTGTTTCTCAAGTGTCTTCTCTTATCAACAGGGCTTTTTCACCAAGATTACTAGCAGCAGGCAAAGCAGGAGGCTGCAAACTAGCTGGGCTCACAGGAGAGGGCGCAGGAAGAGAACTTGACCAGAACTGTCGTCGAGTTGATTAAACCAGGTACTCCTCAGTTCTAATTCCAGCTCAGTAAACTGTTTAATTCTCTGTCTGCCAAATTAAATGATTATGTACCTCAAACGGGGTTTAGGGCAATTAATCCTTGTGTTTACAGTACTTTGAAGGCTCGTGGTTACACTGATCTCTCAGGTGCACAGTTGTATCTCCACTCAGGTCAACAGAATGGTACCCCTTTAATTTCATCAGTAAATTTGGACCACAAACTCCTAATTGTTACTGTTAACTATACAGGTACTGTAGGCAGGAGGCTAGCCTACAAGCCTGCTACCTAATCATATTTGCTACGGCAGGGCAAAGAGTTTGGCAAGATAAGCCTCAGAACCGGGTCCATAGCAGGGTCTTTATTTCATTGACTCACAATGCTCCACTTTGCACATTGTGGTGGAGGATGTACTATGCACATAGATATGGTTCACCTCAAGTGCTGTATAAGTTATTGTAGTAACTCAGGCCAGCGAAAGCCGGGAATTCACACGCTCATCTGACACTCCTTCAGCCATCCCCTTGTGCCCAGGCATGCATTACAACATAGGTGTTATAGAACACCCCTGAATCCCTGTATGCAGCAACATGAGACGTGGCTGGATTGTCAGTTTTCTCTCTGAGTTTTCCTGGCTTCTTCTGTGTCCTCACTGCAACACAACTTAACAACATGGTTATGGCAAAGGTGCTAATGAATACATGCTATGGATTATTGATATAACAACATAAATTGGGATGAAACCCTCCATAGACAGAGATAAGCAGAAAATGTCTAGCCCAAAGGACCATATGAGGACTAGCTACAACCACCCCTTCCAGATACCCAGTAGGGGGACTGGGTGGGAGAAGCGCTTTTTTTGTCTACATGGGGAAAGTGCGTCTTGTTAGAAAATATTAAACACCGCTTTGCCCTTAGTGTGGCAAGGATAGAGTTAGCCACAAACCAGCTAACACCTTTTAAAACATGACCATCTTTGTCTACACTAAGGACACAAAGCAGTTTTTAACATGGAGTTAGAACACTACCAACCCTGTCTGCACTCAGCGCAGGGTTTAAACAACAGCATGCCAGCTAAGTCGTGTTAGGTAATACGTTTTCCAACATGATGCATGTTCCCAGTACAGCCGAGCCCTAGTGGCTTCAGTGGATACGGAGTAAGTCTAACCTGTCTGAGGCTCCCGATGTGTTACCAGAACAGCTGTGCTAAAGGCAGGTCAGCATTCACCCCAACTGAAGTCAATGGGAGTCCTGTGCACGGAGGGCATTGTGAATGGACTCCAGGGGAGACAATCCTCCTGCAACCACGCATAACTGCCAGTCATATCAGTGAGAGCTCTGTGCGCACCAGGGCTGAACTTGACCCAGCATATCTAATTAGCTATTGTGGGCAATTTTGGCATATTGCTGGGGATGCTGTGTTGATTCCAGCCCATAGGCTGGAATAGCAACAGCTGCCCTTTGAGGCCCACTATGCAAGGGTTTTGAGCCATGCGATCCATCGGTCTGTCTAGGCACTGATCTCGCCCCATCACTGCAGTAGCTGACCGCCTCGCAAACATGACCCTTCTGGGACACTGGCTCCTCTCCATGCCCTCCCAAACTTCTGTAACCTTTCCCCCTCCAACCGTTACAGGAGTGCTCTATAGCTGTATCTATGTCAATAGTTGGCTAATAGATAAGGTGCCACTAGCTGTGGTCAAAAATATGGAGCAAAGTTCCTGGGTTTTGTAGAACCAATAAAACATCCATTTTAAAACGTTTTGGCCCAGTTACGATGGACCTGCCAAGCTACACACAGCACAAGTCCAGGGGAGCAAAAACAACTCTGCAGTTCCCAGCTCAGGGGGCCAACAGTCACCATCCCAGTCCTCCGAAGGCTGCTGTATCTTACATCGGCTGCCAACAACCTAACAGGACCCATTCTGACAGCTGGGGAAAAGCCAGGGAAGGGGAACTCATTGCAAGTATCCTCCCCCAGCCATGCCCCTTATTCCAAGTAACCAGAGTGGGAACTGCATACTAAGCAGCCCAGCACTGCTGGACAAGACCCCAACGAAGCAGAATCCTCCACTGCCCAGTAAAGCAGATTTGCCTATTTGCTTTGTAATTTCACATTGGCACAAAGCAGATGTGACAGAGAATCCGGCTTTGATTCTTTACCAAACTCCACAGAAACGCTCTACCCTAGGATGAGAGGCGGCCTGCAAAATTCCAGCAAAATCAGTGGCATTTTGAAGAAGTTGTGGGAAGGTGCTGTTGAAAGTCAGGCTAATAATGGGGATCTAGCTTCAACCTTTATGTGGGAGCAGGTGCCAGCATCCTAGAACAGATTTGGTGCAGAAGCATAGGGCTTCAGCACTGATGGGCCAGGCCCCCATGAGCCCTTTGTTTGTTCCATTGGAAGGGGTCCCAATCCTGTCCTGACCCTGAAACTCCACAAACAGAACCTTATAGAGGTTTTCTTTCTCCAGAACTCCCCACCCCTACTTTCTACCAGGCAAAAGGGCAAGGAGAGAGTTAATCCCTAGTCACATGTGTTCAGTTTTGGCTTCCAACCCAGAGAGAGAACATATCTTCTGTTAAATAAATGCCAATCCGGCAGGAGTAGCACATTCCCAGTAACAAGTTTTAAAATTGTTTCGTTTTGCATTGTAATGAATTTGCCAATGGCAAAGGCTGGGACTCAGGAGTTAATGTACTGCAGGTTTATGGTAAGTGAATACTTTTGGAGCCATAATTCATGTTAATTGGCAGAACCTGTCTGCAACACTATGAAATATGCTCGTTGTAGCTGCAAAACAGGAATCCCTGTGTACCTCGGAAAACAAACATAGCGTCTTTTGCTTCCAAGCTCCAGGGTTACTTCTATTTTTCACGTTAAATAATAGCTGCCCAGAGAGGAGGTGTAAATAATGGCAGATGCATCTGTATCAAAGCAAAAAAAAAAAAGAACAGAACCCAAATTTACTTGAGAAAAGACATACATTCTCTTTCATTCCAGGCTTTGATCACAATGCACATTAAACCATCAAGCCAGGTCAGTGCCATGAAAATTATAAGACAATTACAATTTGTGTTTAAAGGTTTAAAACAAATAAAAGGAAGTATTTCTTCACACAATGCACAGTCAACCTGTGGAACTCCTTTCCAAAGGATTTTGTGAAGGCCAAGACCAAAACAAGGTTCAAAAAAGAACTAGATAAATTCATGGGGGATAGGTCCATCAATGGCTATTAGCCAAGCTGGGCAGGGATGGTGTCCCTAGCCTCTGTTTGCCAGAAGCTGGGAATGAGCGACAGGGGATGGGTCACTGGATGATTACCTGTTCTGTTCATTCCCTCTGGGGCACCTGACATTGGCCACTGTTGGAAGACAGGATACTGGGCTAGATGGACCTTTGGTCTGATCCAGTAGGGCCGTTCTTATGTTCTTATGTGTGACCCACTCACAGTGCCTCATTAGAAACAAAGGGCCAGAACCTCAGCTTACGATTATAAGTGGATAATGCGACATCTAACCCCACCTGCCCCCACAGCCCCAAGCCATCCTGAAAGGCTTGACTATGCCACCTTTATCCACCTCACTCCCTGAGCAGCTGCAGTGGGTGGCATTCCAGTCCCATTTAAGTCTATGGCAAAATACCCATTGACTGTGAGGAGCCCCAGATGGGGCTACTTGCAGAGTATGATACTACTCAGCGTAAGGCTGGCAGAATCAGACCCTAGGAAGCAATTGGTCTTGAGAAGCGATTGGACAGAGATGGTAATGGCCGTACCAGTCAGTTCCGGGAAGGTGCTCAGGGGACAGGCACAGAGATGTCTGAGCTGATGAATTTGGCAGGTGAGGTTGTGGACAGGACATTGGCTCCATCCTTCCACTCTCTTGGGGCCTGCCTAGACTAGGATAAAGAGTGTCAGCTAAAACATGTAGCTAGCATGGTTTAAAACCCCCATGTAGACAGGGCGAGTTGTATTTCAACAGGTGTTCTCTGGCAGAGGTCACCCCTCTAGTTTTCAAATGTGTCAGTTCAAGTGTGTTTTAGACACGCCCTTGATGAGCAGAGTAGTTGAGCCAATGCAGGAGGAAGATAGTAATTTGCTGCTGGGATGGGCCAGCAGCGCATTGCTGTGCCGCAGGAGACAGAAGGAAGACTCGCCATTTTGAATCTACCGAATTTAGACAAGATCCGGCAGTTGCCAGTACTTTACACTTGATCTGAGCAAAGTCTGATGAAGTCGTGTTTAAGACAGCGGTGGCAGCCCAATGGAGCCCTTTCTCTCCTAGCATTGCTGCCCCTGCAAGAATAAAACCAGGTTCAGCAACAGTGGAACCTTTTCAAGAAAGAAGCCTCATGTAGACACGGCAAGAGTGAAAAGGGGTCAGCCCTTGAATTGTTCTGAAGGAACTAACAGGCTGAGTAAATCCTGTACCTGCCTACCTCCAGCATGAGATGTCTTAGCCAGCATTTCTTACCTGGCGGTCACACCAAGAGATGAAGCCCACATGCCCCTTTATCAACATCACCATTATAGCATCAAGCTCTGTTTGCATGGCTTGTGCTTCTCCATACAAGGTGGTTGCATAGCCCCATTCGCTTGGCACTTGCCCAAGCAGCTGCTGATACTGCCCTGGAGAGACACTATAAAATCAGGAAAGGGAGAAAAAAATGAACATTTGTGTTCACAAGTTTGGATTTAAATGTGGAGTTATGGACCAGTGACTCTGGTCTCTACATGGGGGCATTTGCCTGATGTTGTGGGTGCCTCTGTTCAGTGTTACATATGGGTCTGAGCTGCAGGATATGAGCCCAGATCCAAATCCAAACTCCCACATTACAGAGCTATCCCCAATGGCAATATTTGAAACTGGATCCCAATCCACAATTTGGTACCAGATTTCTGGTTTTGAACTATTTCTCTTTAACATAAACAGTCATGGAGGGACTTAAAAGATGGTGATATCTAATAGAAGCAGAGAGAATTTAAAGGAGTACTATAGCACATGCCTATCCCATTTCACAGCCACATGTCTCCCTTTATACCCCAGTGAGTCCATGTGACACCACAGTTAAACTCAGGTCTGGAATGGGGGTCACAAATACAAGCTCTAACTGCCAAGGATGAAGCCTCTATATTCAGGCCAGTCATCTCCCTGCACCACACACTGATTTAACTGGTAAGGTGAATGTCACTCCTGCACCTCAATTTGTTGATACTCCCTAGAGAGAGAGAGTAACAGTTGCAAGGATGCTACCATCTGCCTGAAAGACTGAGAGGCAGAAAATTACTGTTACCCAGGCTGTAGTTTTCACCCTAGCCAGTTGCACTAGGGTCTATACATGTGCTATATAGGTTACTGAGCATCAGCATTAAAGGACTCTCAGGCATTGCAATATAATTCCCTGGATCTCTCAGTTCTCCTAAGCACACTTTGTACCCTAGTGTAGCTATACGTTTGGGATGCTGTTCTATTAAATATACGCCAAGACAGCTGTAATTGTACTGCCCCAAAATTAGACTAGTAATATGACTTATTATCAACTCTGAATGTACACTGCTATTTTTCCTATGTGTTGAAAAAAAATCATTTCCCGGTCACTCTATTCCAGTTCAAACTTGTTCTATTCTCCCCAGATATTCCAGGGCACAAATTTCAACAACACATAATAATGGTGATATAATTATTGTGTCAATATTATTTTAGTGCAGTATATTACAGAGGCACCAGCCATGGCTCCACATGTGAGGCTGAGTTGAACGTTCCATTTAAAAGCAGAGATTCAACCTCTTTGTAATGTACAAAAGACACAGCGTCGCCTCCCCAAAATTACAGCATTTACACCGTGAGTCTAGAATGACTTTACCTGGTAATTTCCTGGTAATTCTGTTAATTAGTTTATGAGCTAAAATTAATTGTTAAATGGGTCCTTTTAGAAATGTAACACTGTCACACCTTTTACCCCCCCACCAATGATCTTAATGGTGAAATAACACAGACTCTTCAAATTTCCCCTATAACTAAAACCCACTGAAATATTGTATAAATACCACATTTGAAGAATATTTTAGGAGTAATAGTCAATGTGTGTTTAATGTATTTTATTTCTGATTGATATGTACACACGCACACAACAACTCCTCTTTGCAGCCATTCTAGAACACCTAAACTAAAAGCATGTTATAAACCCTACTGAAATAAGCCTCCTTGGGGTTTGCATCCTTCATGTCGCCACTCTGCTGTCACATGTGCAGCTGGGAAGTTAGCTAGTGCCATCTGACAGATGGGGAAGCTTGGGCACAGAGGTTAGAGGCATCATTTTCAGGCTGAGTGTCCACACTGGAGTGGCATCACATACCCCTGCAAGCCAGGAGAATGGGCTCCAGGCAGGCCATTGTAGAGGGTGCTGTGGGTGGGGAGAGGGCTGCTCAATATGTGATTACACGGAGTCCGTGTTTCTAAAAATAGTGGAGGGCAGGGTGCTCGCAGTCCTGGGGAGCTGTGCAACAGCTGTACACAATGGCCACAGGTAAATTTCACTCCTTTACCGCCATGCACTTGACATACAAAAATTACTAATGTGTATATTGCCGCAGCACCTAACAGCCTGAACCAAGACCGGGACCCCACTGTGCTAGGTGCTGTACACAGCCAAAGTAAGAGACAGTGCCTGCCCCAAGGAGCTTACAATCTAAATAGAAAAGGCAGAGAAAGAGAACTGTTTTGCTCAAGGTCACCAAATAGATCAGCAAAAAGGGTAGGACTAGAAGCCAGGTCTCCTGAATCCCCGTGCTGTGCTCCAGCCACTAGACCACACTGCTTCTCTGGAAAGCCTGCTCACTCAGGCAGATGATGTTCATTTCATCTGCTGAGCTTTACATGCCTTGGTAAGCAGTGAGACAGAGCCCCCTGACAACTCCCATTCTGAAGATGTAAATCCTGACATGCACATTTACAAAAATAAATATATAAAAAGCTCAATCCGATGTAGGTGACCAGATGTCCCGATTTTATAGGGACAGTCTCAATTTTGGGGTATTTTTCTTATATAGGCTCCTATTACCCCCCACCCCCATCCCGATTTTTCACACTTGCTGTCTGGTCACCCTAATCCGATGTTAATTCGGTCACTTTCACTTGTATTTTTACAGGTAGATCTCTCTCTATTCCAAATGAGCTGATCAAGGCATGGTGCAACACATTATGAATACCAGAATAGTATGCAACATGCTTTGTAAGCTGGAGTCCAGAAGAACTTTATCTCAATGGGATTTATAACATGATCAGTGATCAAGCTTGCAGGTGCAAACCATTCCAATGGGTCAGGAAGCTCCAAGATTCAAAGAATGGCCATCTGCCCTGTTATGAGCTGCCCACAAAAAGCCATTTACCATCCCAAGAGGCATAGGCTACAAAACCCACAGGAAATAATGGTACCATCTATGGGTACTTTTCTAGTAACTTTTTACATATATATGTATATACAGACATCTCTGTGTTACAGATCACTCCTGTAACATTCTCCTAACCTGAAGCTACAGCTCTTACCATGCCACGCGAGGGGAAAGGTTTAGAAGGGGGCCAGGTGGGACTGTGTCCGCAGACTCAAGTTGTGTGTGTCAGCAGGAAGCAGGTTGGAAGATGAGATGTTAACATCTCAGCCTACTGTCACGGCAACCTGTTGCTGTTGCAGAGGGAGCCCCCTGTGGTTGCAGGACTGGCAGCACCGAATGAACCGGCTGTTCTCAGGAACAGTGCTATGTATTATTCAGTCCTCTCAAAGTGCATCTTGCTGCTTCCTGGACGTCAGTTATGCAGGGATATGGAGGGTGCAGCCCGCAATGAGGCAAAGGGATCTTTTAGGGCTGAACAAGGTCCAGGCTGGGATGGGGGTTATTTAGATTGTAAACTGTTTGGGGAAGGAGTTGTATCTCTTGTTCTGCGTCTGTACAGTCCCCAGCACAATGGGGTCCTGATTCCTGACTGCAGCCCCCAGGCACTAACACAATACAAATAAATAAACCATAAGAGTTATAACTATTTTAGGGCTAATGGGATGAAATAAAGGAAAGGTAAATTTAGACTGAATCAGTTCAAATCTCCAGTCAGTGAGTTCCATTAGACTGGAATAATCTCTCAAAGGAAACAATGGAAGCCATCTCTCTCAGAATATTTAATACAAGACGGATGAAGTATTCAAAAATACATCATCAGGAGCAATCCTGCCCTGACAGGACAAGCTAGATGTTTTCCCATCTCTAACTTCTATGATTCTCCAAACAAGGGGACAACCTTTTACCACGGGAAGTGGTAGATTCTCCATCTCTTGATGTGTTCACATGAAAACTGGGTGCCTTTCTGGCAGATGTGCTTTAGTCAAACACGTTGTTGTGCTGAATACATGGGGTAATTGGGTGAAGTTCGATGGCCTGTGATACACAGGAGGTCAGACCAGATGATCTAATGGTCTCTTCTGGCATACTGTCTATGATTCTATACATGAATGACTTTTCAGACTTTTAATTTTAGATCCTGTGCGGCTCTCTCACAGGGGGATACAAAGGTTTAGAGAGAGATCAAACTGGCGAAAAGAGCTATATAACAAGTAAATAAAAAACGCAGTGTTTTTCCTGACAAATTGAGGGTGTCATGGATCAGCAATTTTATTCTAGTCCCACAGAGCAAAGATCAAAAGGCAGATCAGTGCATCAGCTTTTCACTGGTTTTGGATGGTATTCCGAGGGATTAAAAACTCAAAGTATTTCCCTCCGATCTCAGAGAGAGCTTCCAGAACATGTAACATTTTTAGGTCAAATTATAATAATTAGCTTGTGATAGCATGTTGGCCGGAGAGAAGCTTTGCCAGGAATAACTTTGTACATCAGTAAATACTGATGTTTAAATTCATAAAGGAAACTCACTTCAATCAACCAGCCAACAAGTTCATGCAGGCTAGAATATTAAAAGGAATGTTAGCCTTAGTGAAAAAAAAAGATTGAAAGTTGCAAGAAGTAGCATTCACAGTCAGATGGGAAGTTGTCCCATGAGTATGATACATAATACAACAGATAATTTCTAAACATACAGCTGATTATGCCACTGTGCACATGACCCAGGCTTCTTCAATCTTTGACAATCAGCATCTCAAAGTGCTTAAAGATAATTGGAAAGATGGTGCTACATAAATGCAAATAACATTGCAAAAATGATTCTTTTTAGTATCTTTGATAATGTATCAACATTTGGCTACGGAAAGAAAAACGTATCAGTCCAAGTTCCAGATTCGATGTCTTTGTAAATAAATAAATATAGAAATAAATGCTCTAGCTCAACCTAGAAGTATGGGCTTGAAGGAGGAATTACAGGGTGAAATTCTCTGGCCTGTGTTATTCAGGAGGTCAGACTAGATGATCATAATGGTCTCTTCTGGCCTTAAAATCTATTCATCTATATGTCTGGGATGATGATATTACTTTTGCACACGCTTAAAGAGAAACATCCATTCACTGCCATTCCATCATAGCCAATCCTAGAGTGAACAACCTGAGGGAAGCTGAAATACATCCTGCTGGACTGCAGACAGTTGTATTCAACTTGATCTTAAAGAATATCAATTTAAATAAGGGGCATTCTCAGTCTTAAAAATCCATTATTGATGAATGCCTTTCCCGTAAATCAGACTGGGCTGCAGTGCCCTTTCGGGGAGATGGTGAGTCAACACAGCTGGAGAAAACAATTAATCAAAGCCGGGGCATTGAGATCCCAGCTCAAAGAGCATCATATCACCCATTGCATGGGCCATTTCAAACTGAGCTCAACAAAGCATGTAGTGCCAAGAAGAATCCTTCACTAGCAGGCGAATAGATAACATGACTGCACAGGAAATTGGGGATGGAAAACATCTATTAACTTCAATGGGAGTGTTGCCAGAGTAAGGACTGCAGGGCTTGACCCTATTATCCTATGTGTAGGGAGGGAGTGCCAGTATTAAAGAAGCAACTTCTCCCTGATTGCCCTGGCCCTACCATGGCTGATTGATCTTCCAAGTTAGTCTATCAGTAAGGTATTGCCTTTCCTCCATTCCCCATTAAAGGAACAGTCACACAGATGTTGGCACTGTAACTCATTCAGTGTCACTGTGGGGTTCTCCTCCATTGTGTCCCAGCACAATAGGATGGCATTCAAGGAAGGGCAAGTCAGGGTTCTAAAGGTAGCCAAGGGCCGAGATTATGCTGATTTGCTCTTTGTTGAATCTCCTTCCCAGAGGCTATCTACTGCCCTTGTACTCCCTCCGCTGGAGGGAAAGGCCAAAGAGCCATCAGGAAGATGGGATTTTCTGTCTTTTGTGAGCCTTTATGTGTTATTTTTGTCATAGCATCTGCTTTTGTTGCCCAAAATAATGATCCTTTGCCGTTGGCAATTCATATCTCAGCTTTTGTTTATGCATCCAACCCGTCCCGCCGGACAATGCATAATGGGTGAAATTCACCCCAACGCAGAGGGCTGACAAGGCCTGTGCCTCACTTCAGGCCTAGGAAATAATGAATATTCACAAGCAATGTAAGCACCTACGTATAAAATACAAAGCAAAAGCCGAGTTTAGTCGGATCAACTTCAGTGGGCTCAGTACCTTTCAGGCCCAGGCCCACGATTTGTGCTAAGGGCTGCAGGGAAAATGCATAGGAGACTGGCCTCTGCCCTAAAGAGCTTGCCATGGAAATGGTAAGCAAGGATATCACACGCACCAGGAAGTAAACTACGGATTACGGATATACAGTCCCAAGGCTACACAGTCCAGACACAGGTGCAGCCTGGTGGCTTAGTTATTGGTAGGGAGGGTTATTTAAAGTGTAAACGCTCCTGTGTTGTAGACAATGCTGCTGAAAAGTGAGTTTTCAGGAGGCATTTCAGCATATGCAAAACATTCCATTTTGACGCTCTGCTCCACAGCTTCCTAGCACTGCTTCTACCTGCTCCCATGGCGGCACCTTAGCAGCTAGGAAAACATTAACGAGAAATGTATGAAAAAAACAAACAACTGATCTGATCTGCTGTCCTCAAGTAAAGAGCATGCTATCCAAAGAACAGTCTTTCCTCCCCGTTCTCCCTACCCACACATGCTACTGTAGCCTGGTGACAGTATTCTCTGTGGGTTCAATCCTGATTTCATTCACATCAATAGAACAAACTCCCATTCACCTGAATGGTGCAGGAACAGCCCCTTTGAGAAATTCCCTCCTGTGAAGAAGGCCAGCACAAGGTGCCATGTAAAGCCCAGACTGGAGTGTTATGCTGCTCTCTGCATAGTGAATTTCACCCTGTGTTACCTTAGGCCCGAGTCCTGCAAGCAGTTTATGCCTGTGCTTTAACGCTGAGACTGATGGGTCACTCACCTACACAACGTTAAGCACCTTTGTGGGCGGGGTTTAGGATCAAGGCCTTAGATTATAAACTCCTGAGGCCAAGGACGTTTTGGCTTCTTACACGTCTAAAGCACCAAGCCCCCCAGTGGAGAGCTATATAATAGTGATTATTAAAAATAGACCCCAGCCAAAAAAAAGTAAACATTTTTTACTGCAAAGTCCATCGAGTTTGGGTGTTTAAAACTGGGGCGATAATGCATCCCCATTCGAACGGCCGCAGTACTTTGAACACAGTACTTTGTGATGACAACAGGACAGATTTTCAGCACTTCTTTAGTTCCCTGTTAATATGAAGATCTCAATCAGTGTGAAATGATACACACACTACAGACAATGACCCAGACTCTCTGGTCCGACTGAGCTGCTCTCAGCATAAAACCAATGGATTGAGGCCACTTCCATAGCTCACTGAGTGGGGGTCCTGATGGGTCCAGCCCCAAAAGCAACTTTGAGCAGACGGCCCTCTTCCAATAATGGACCCAAATCTTTCCGTTCCCTACTGGCATTAAACAACAGCCAGCATGGGTCTCTCACTGCTCACAGGCTGTAGCACCTACTTACTGCCTCCAGTATCTTCATAAGCAATCAATCCTGATTCCCAGCTGAAACTCAGCCACAGAGGATGGTGCGTCTGGCCTCTCCTGATACAACCCTGCCCCCCTCTGTCTCAGCCAAGTGAATGGTTTTGTCTGCACAGTGAGAAACATCCAGCTCTGTCTGAGCACAGAGAGAAGCCCGGTTCCCCTGCTGCTCACCCTGCAGAACAGGTGTGCTGGGTTAGATTAATCTGAGGGACCAGGAGGAGAGAGACGGCTTTTTTCTCTCCCATTAGGCTTCATAACACAGGACACCAAGTACTCCACGTCACAACAGACCCATCCCAGAATAGAACAGCCATCCCAGTCTCTTCCCAAAATGCTCCATCTATTGCAAACTACAGTACAATGTCTCTTGTACAAGACCAAGATAACCTGTGAAGATGATGGGAAAGGAGGGGAGGGATGTCTAGGAGCCACTGTATCATGGACAAAGGAGGATCCTGATGTCCTATCAATCTACTAGCAGAGTGGTCCAAGGGGTTAACAAGTATTACTCTGCGTTGTTGTAATTACACAGCACAGTCCAGTAGACTGGGCACTGGATTGAGACTTAGGATACCTGGGTTCTGTTCCTGGCTCTGCCACTGACCTGCTCTGCCACCTTGGGCAAGTCACACCACCTCTCCGTTTCTCTTTGCACACATTACCTGTTTATTTAGACTGCAAACTGCCCAGGAAAAAATGGTCTCTTGCTACATGTTTGCACAGTGGCTAGGACAATGGAGCCCCACTTTCAGCTAGTGGAAAGAACGCAAATAATGAACTGCAGTAACATTACTCAGGTTGAGACAGGCTTTCTGAACCAGCATTTCAAAGACATTTTGTGTACTCTGACGAATACACCCAGAGCTGATATTAAAAGTGAAGGTCCTGAGCAGAACTGCAGAACAGAACCAGGCAGAAGCATTATGAGACTGGCACAAGGGGGAAGTTACAGTGTTAAATCTAGTGTGATCAGCAATAATATTCGGCATCCTCTTTTGTACAACTCCGGAGCTGCCCCACTGCCTGTCAGGTATTGTTAGATTGATTTCACAGACTGGTAAAACCTGAAGCACAGAGAGGTCAAGGTCGTAAACAAGTCAGTGACAGTGATGGGAACCAAACACGTAGCCCCGAGTCCCTGTCCTTCTGACATAAGCTTCAAGGCCTGATCCAAAACCCTGAGTCAGTCGAAAGACACCCATTGATTTCAATAGGCTTTGAATCAGGTTCCAAAGCTGAAAAGCAATTTCCATCAAAGAAATGTGTCTTCCACCTTTCTTGTTCATTATCGCATCATTAAATGTACTAGTTACAATCACATAAAGCTGGAGAAAGCATCCAATGTCAACAGCCTTCAGCAATAAAATATACTTTGCTGGAATGATTAACCAAAGCCCAGAAGCTTGGAGAGTATAGCAAGTGAGTTAATATCTCCTGGCCACTAAATCTTTCTTGCCATGCAAGAAGAGAGCCAAAAAAAGCTAAGTAATTAGGAAGTTAGCACAATAACTCAACATCCCGAAGAGGCTTGGCAAAATTGTTTACATAAAACAGACTGCAACCAAAAGATGATTAGAAATAAAACAAGCTGCAGTATGTTTATAGCAGCAAATATATCTTGCAGGAAAACCGTAAAACAATAGAAATCAAATAAGCAGAGTGCAAGTCATTCGCTTTTTTTCTACATCAGAAACGTCCCATTTCTGACAACTTCCCTAACCCTGATTCCCTGCTGCCTTGTCCTTGTGCACCAATGCAGAGTGAGTGGAGAGCACCATCATTGGTGTGAGCAGAAGATTCTTGTGCCTCCGCTATCATCGCTACTAACAATTCTGGAGCAGTCTCTCATGGGAGACAGGAGGCAGGACTCAGTTGAAATGAACATAAAGGGATATGCTATTGAGGTCACTGGACACAAATGGGTAGCGCTACCGCCCAATCCTAGGGCCTTTGAAAACAGGACTGGGCTCTTTATTAGGGCCCAACCCTGATCCCTATATTCCCGCAAGCAGCCCCGTGAGAACTACTCCAAAACTTCAGCCTCCGTAAAGTGCATGTGCCCACATTCTGAATCAGGAAAGCTCCTGAAAGCACACTGCACCTATGCACCATGTGCTGCTCTGACTGCCAACGCACTCTGGGGTGAAATTCATCATGCTGATTGGCATGATTGCTATCTATAGATCCTAAATGGTCTAAGTCCCAGATACTTCAGATCACTTCACCTCCTTATACACCAGCACGAAGCCTGCATTTGGCTGGAATATGTTGACTGTTTGACCTTTAACAGGTGAGCAAAGGCTTCAGGATCAGGCCTAAAATGCACAACATGACATACACAAACATGCCCGCAGATAGCTCAGACCCTCTGAGGGGATTTGTGGAATAACAGTATATAATTCTGTAACATTTTGGTTACAACTGAGGGACTTACCCACAGTGAATATTTGAATTCATCCTCTTATTTGCTCACAAAACATCTGCAGGTAGATTGTGATTTCCTTGAAGGTATTCATTATCCAAATGTATACATATAGGATATGCAGTGGTGTTGTAGCATTTCCCAGACCTGAAGAAGAGCTCCGTGTAAGCTCGAAAGCTCGTCTCTTTCACCAACAGAAGTTGGTCCAATGAAAGATATTACCTCAGCCACCATGTCTCTTTCATACAGGTCTCTCCTCATATGAGGAGAGATTAATAAAACTAGGGCTTTTCTGCTTGAAAAAAAGATGGCTAAAGGGCGATATGATTGAGCTCTATAAAATCATGACTGGTGTGGAGAAAATAAATAAGGAAGTGTTATTTACTGCTTCTCATAACACAAGAACTAGGGGTCACCAAATGAACTTAATAGGTATCAGGTTTAAAACAAACAAAAGGAAGCATTTCTTCACACAATGCAAAGTCAATCTGTGGAACTCCTTGCCAGAGGATGTTGTGAAGGCCAGGACTATAACAGGGTTCAAAAAAGAGCTAGATAAATTCATGGAGGATAGGTCCATCAATGGCTATTAGAATGGGCAGGGATGGTGGCCCTAGCCTCTCTTTGTCAGAAGCTGGGAATGGGCAACGGGATGGATCACTTGGTGATTACTGTTCTGCTCATTCCCTCTGAAGCATCTGGCATTGGTCACTGCTGGAAGACGGGGTACTGGGCTAGATGGACCTTTGGTCTAACCTAGAATGGCCATTCTTATGTTATGTTCTTATGTGAAATTCACCCCTGTGCAGAGAGCCAGTAGCTAACCTGTGCACCACTTAACCCCCATGTAAGCCCCCATTTGGAGAGTTTAAGGTGCATAGGCCTTGGGGTTGCTCTTTACATAGGGGTGAAATTCATCCCTAACATTTTGCAAATTTTTAACATTATGGCTCAGTGGCCAACGCTTTACTGTGAATATACAAATAGCAAATAATGAGTATTAAACTGTTACTTAGTTGTTGTTGGCCAGATAAGTCACACGGTATTGTTTCTATTTCCTAGTGAGAAGAGCATGCCAGAGCTTCCGGTGTGAATTTAAAATTTCATTTCCTTGAATCTTCACACATGCTGCTTTGGAATGCACTTCCTGTATACATTCCTGCCAGTGAAATCAGTCTCACAGACGTTCACAGCAATGGGGTGCAAATGGGACACGAGCACAGCCTAAGCACATTCATTTTAAAAATCAAGCAACTATTCACAGAAAATGTTGGGTGATGCCAGGTAAGCCACTTCCCCTCTCTGTGCCTCATTATCCCCATTATATACAGTCGCCCCCTCGACTTGCGCAATCGTTCCGTTCTGGAAAGCCTTGCGTAACTCGAATTTTGCGCAAGTCAGAAACGTATACCCATATGTTACGCAAAAATTTCCACAACTTGAAAATCCTATTTCTGGCTTATGGAACTTTTTCCGTAAGTGCGAAGTTGTGTAAGTCGGGTCTTGCGTAACCCAGGGAGCATCTGTAGAGGGGAAAACTCATACTGACTTCCTGTGTAAAGCATTTGAGACCTATGGAGGGACAGTGCTATAAGACTATTATTTGCCTAGCTCTTATTCTGACATTAAACTGTACATTACATAGAAATAAGTTAACATTTTTGTTCTGAATTTTCCCTTCTCCTTCCATTCATTCCCATCCTCCTCTATGTTTTGGCTTATTGTTCTCCTCTCTTCTGCCTCTCTCTGGTTTACTATATTTCTTTTTCTCTTCCTCCATCCTCAGATTTCTTTTCCTGTTTTGCTCTCTCCCTTCCCACCCAGCATTTTCGATGTAATCCTCTTTCCTTGCCGCCTCTTGTATTCAGTGGTGCCCTCTCTCGCAATTTTGTTGCGAGTCTCATGATATTTGGGGTTTACCTCAAAGCCCCAGCTGCTGGAGTCAAGTGAGTAAGTGGGAATCTCAGCTTTCATTTTTTTTTGTAAAAGTAATTTTTTTTTTATCTTTCATAGTTGGAGAGAAAGGGCTTAAAAAACAAACTCAGATGCACCCAAAAGTTTCAGAAACCAGAAGGCAAATCAGAACCCCAAATGTATGCATTTTTAAAATCTCATTATTTTAAGCAAAAAGAACAGGAGTACTAGAGTAACAAATTTGTTAGTCTCTAAGGTGCCACAAGTACTCCTGTTCTTTTTGCGGATACAGACTAACACAGCTGCTACTCTGAAACCTGTCATTATTTTAAGCCAATCTTATGATTTTTGAGTGCTTGAGTTGGCAACACTACATATTCAGATTCAATTTATTCCTTTCCTCTCACTGTCCAATCGTCATACACTCTCTGTCCTACACACACACTCTGCTGCATTCTGCTAGTAGATTTAGCCAATGAAAGTTTGTTCATCCAACGGAATATACCATGAGCAAGGTCCCTGCGAGGAGGGGGGGCATGCTTTCCCCATTTCCAAAGTCAGAATTCCCCTCCCACACACAATCCTTCACCCAATGCCTTCCCCCATCTGTGTTCCCTTGTAGAGGTGCTGGAACAATTTATACTAGTGGGGGTGCTGAGAGCCATTGAACCAAACTGTAAACCCTGTATATGTTGGAAACCACTTCAAGCCAGGGGGTGTGGCAGCACCCCCAGCACCCCTAGTTCCAGCATCTATGTCCCCTTGGTCTCCAGCGTCCAATCTGCTTCAGGGAGGCATTCATGCTGCACACAAAGTTTACTCAAATGCACTAAGTAAACAAAACTTTCTGATAGAAGGGTGGTCCAGGGGGACGTTTTAAATCCTAAGGAAGGTTCTGAAGAAAGCTGTTCCAGTTGTCAGGGCACTAGCCTACAACTCGTGAAAACCTGCATTCGAGTCCCTGCTCCACCACAGACCATCTTTGTGACCTTGGGAAAATTGCTTCGTCTCTGCGCCTTAGATTCCCTATGTATAATGGGATAACAGAACTTCCTTACCACACATGGGTGTTGAAGATAAGGGCATTGAAGATGGCTAGGGACTCAGATTCTACAATAATGGGGGCTATAGAAGTACGTTAGTTGGATAAATTATTCATATATGCTTCTGGTAACAATGATATGGAAACCATTTGCAGACTGAAGTGCAATTAAGTTGCCTTGTGTCCCCTTTAACATCAGAGATATACATAACAGTATTTTCTCTGCACATGAAGTGGAATGGCATTCTTCTTGTCATACACAGATGTATGCATGCAGTAGGTGAAATCATGGCCCCCTTGACTCCCGTGGTGCCAGGATTTCAAATAGTACGTCTTGTATTCCACTTATTTTAATAATGTTCATTAAATGTATTTTCTATTTGGCCACGAATGAATACATGTGTTTTCATGATCGTTTTTAGAAACTGGAATTAAATGGGTTTACATTTTACCATTCACCTACACTGCAGGAAGCCCAAATAGTATTCTACTCAGGAAAATCAGAAAAAGAGTGACTACAAATGCACACGAAAATGACAGCCTTAAATAGTGTCAAATTAATTAGATTTTTTTTAAATTCTCTTATTTCTGATAAACAAAGGTAATATTTGTAGCATAGATACAGTATCTATGATTTATTATCTTGGCAGTGGCCCTTTAAAGATTAATCATTCATCACTTCCTAGAGTGATGATATACACAATCTGAGTGAAATCCACAAGACACCAAACTTGTGCTTCGTGAAATAGATGCCGTCATAAGAAAATAGACAAATAAATCGTGATTTAAGTCTGCATTAACATTCAATTCAAGTCAGCACAAACACACACATGCCACTTTTGTTAGGACATCACCTTTGAGCATTTGCAATGTTTCACAGCTACATTTCGGCTCTGCCCAGTCGTTAGAAAGAAATTCCCTTGCAAGGCTTAGTGGAATGATGGGAAGTTTCACTGAGCCCACAAAGGAAAATCTTTGCAAGGAAGGAACACAAATAACTCAGCAATGCACAGGGATATCATTTACAGTTAACATGGTGATTTACATTTTTTTTTTTTAATATTTGCAATAACTTATTTTAAGTGGCTTTCTTTGTATAAACATTGATCAAGATAAAGCTTTTCACAAGCATTCTTATAGCTTTTGTGTGTAGTTCCAGCAGTCCACAGAGCATTAGTTACTTGGCAGTTAATGTGCTATTGAGATATAAAACACCAGTAAGGGAATTAAGAATGATTACCCATTTATTATACATTGCAAGGGCAGCGGGTGGGAGGGGGGCAAAACCCACTAAACAGTACCTAAATGCTTGCATGATTATTTATATTTCAACTACAGCATCTTCTCTGCCAACTCTATAACGAGTCCGTGGTTCACGACCTTGGTATCGCTACATTACTGCTGAGAAATGGATAAAGCAGGAGTCCTCTTTCGGGTGGCTACATTGATGTCAATGGGAATTATGCCAGAGTAAGGACTGGAGAATTGACCCTTTAAAAAAAGCCCAAAAAACCTACAATGCCTATTCTAGGATAGGGAGATTCTTCTGAACAACAAAACATTTAGGCCTTTATTCAGCAAGGTGGCAAAGCACTTGCCCAACTTCTAGCAAGTCCCCCCAGATGGAGGACTTAAGTTGACACATGCTTAATTGCCTTGCTGAACTAGGGCCTTAATTAGGATCAGTCAATTGAATGAGGATAGGGTTTTTTTCCTATTTAATATAGAAAGAGTTTGTACAATGATTATGAGAAAGCTCTTCCTCTTCTATTGTATAACCGTCAGCACTCTAAACATAGGAACTGCCCGACTGGGTCAGACCCAAGGTCCATTAAGTCCACTATCCTGTCTCTAACACTGATGCTTCTAATCAGATGCTTCAGAGGAAAATGCAAAACCCCAACTCCATGCTGGACAACTGTTCTAGTCTCTACTTATTTTTCTGTTCCGTTTAATAACCTGCTGATGCACAAAGGCCTGTTTCTATTATTCACACAGAACTCCCGTGAAGTCCAAAGGAAGTTTGCATGACTAAGACAAGCCGGGTTTGAACTGATAACATTTCCCTACATCTCCAGGCAGGGTGAGACATGGTCCTGCAGGGCAGCAGGGTGCAGAGGGGCTGATCTGTCAATAGAACCTCCAAGGGAACGCTGCCAGAATCGAGGTGCTGCTTCTGCAACACTGCTCCTCAACCCTGCCAGGGGCCCCACACATGGAAAAGCCTCTGCATGCCATGGAGGAAACCTGTTCAGTATGGGTGAAATTCATCCCTATGCAGAGAGCCAGCATGAGATCTGTGCATCACTTAAACTCTCAAAATAGGCCCCAACTGGACCTAAGTGTTGAATGGGCCTTGGGCTGGGCCACTGCACAGGGGTGAATTCCACCCTAAATGTTCACAATGGGTCTTCAGCAGGCTAACTGAGCCTCTTCCAAAAGGCTGCTGTGATATGTTGACAGCTCTGTTTATTTGCTAGAGGCAAAACTCGCACACACCTGAGTGAACTGATGGCAAACGCTCAATGAGTTACCTGAGCGGCAACGCTGACTCACTGTTATGTCACAAATGATCTCTCAAGAATCAGTTACATCTACAGCATATCTAGGCTTTTCGCAACCTACCCCCAGCTCTTCAAAGCCTGTGCATAACACGGGAAGGAATAAACTCTTAACACGGCTGGATTTACACTGCAGCTGAAAGAGTATTTTATAGTTGTGAGCGTTAACAGTCAAGAGTCTTTATGAGTGTCTCCTGGGAGAAGAAAACTGTTCATTGTTCTTTACTAATTATTCTGGGAGGCTAGAGGAGCATTAAAGGCCGGGGAAGAGTCAGTATGGGTGCTCCATAGTTATTCAATTGTGGCCCAAAGGATTTGGCCCCAGCAGATTGCTGACTTCCTGTGTTCTCGCTCTCAGTCAAGAAGCCATATTTGTAAAGCCCTGAGCTGTAGAATGTCGTTAGAAATATATAAAAAAAGAAGGTTATGAGTGAGTCTGTTAAACTAGGAACTGTCTTCCTCATGGAACAAGGTTTGAGGGCTAATCAATGCCTCTGACCTACATGTAAGTCACAATAGTTTTGGCAAGGGTAGCCCCTAGGAACAATCTATGAAATGTATTATGTAGAGCTGGGGAGGGCAAATGGAAATACGTTTCTTCCATGGGCTTCTCCTTTGTTTATGGGAAAGATTAACTTTTCCCTTGAAGATTTAGGGGCAAATGCTGCCCAGCACATGAGCACAATAAGCCTGACCCAAAAGTCAGAGAAGTCAATGGGAGTCTTTCAACTAACTTCAGTGGGCTCTGGATCAACCCCTATCTGCTTGGGAAGAGCAGACACATTTAAGAGAGCTGGGACGCAGGCAGATAAGTCCTCTGCTACATGAATCCTGCTATTCAGGGTGGGATTCCATGGTGTAGGCATGTGGATGGGGACATGATGTGGAGTGATCCTGTTTCACTCCTAAGTCCTTGGTTCCTTTGTTAGGAAAAGGGGACTGAAAAGCACAAGGGCAGAGAAATCTGCAGGGCACTCAGATGCTACTTTGCAACAAAAATAGTATGTGTAACTATTAACTTGGATTGCTTTTTCCATGAGAGCTTACAGGAGATGGCTTTTCTTTTCATATCATTGTACCGGAGTTGTCTGGGTGCTGTGCTGTTACATGTGTCTAGCTAAGGATTATCCACACCATACATTGTGGAGAATAGGTTGTTGTGTTGTTGAACTACAAGATTGTTTTATGTTTGCATTGTTAGTTGTTTTATCTTGAGCACCGTCACACAACATTTGAACATACAAGAAAGTTAATGCTTCCTGGCAAGTAATGTTTTTCCCATCAAAGCAAATAAAAGCAAAAGAGAGAAGTTGTTCCTATGAGCCATTTGGATCCCCTATCCTCAGCATCAAACAATGGATCAGGAGCTGCTTTCCATGTGAACAATAAAATGGCTAATACCAAACTTGATGTGCAGTTCTACGGCAAGAGCGTCAGCCACAAGGCTAATCCAAAGTATCTTGGCGTTACACTGGACCGTAGTTTGACCTTTCGACAACACCTCCAGAACACCCGTGATAAGGTCAGGTCTCGTGTTGCGCCTATCAGAAAATTGGACAGAACGTCATGGGGCTCCACTCCACAGACCTTACAAACCACAACAATTGCCTTGGCGTATTCTGCAGCTGAATATTGTGCGCCAGTGTAGTCTCACAGCAGTCACACTCGACTTCTTGACACTCAACTCAATAATGCTAGGCGCATAGTGTCAGGGACGCTCAAATCGACTCGTGTTGACTGGCTCCCAATCCCATCGCACATCCAGCCTCCACAGATTAGAAGAGCTGCTCAGACATCTCGCTTTCTTAATCATGTGATTGCAAACACGAGGATCCCACTGCACGATGACCTGCAGAACCCATCAAAGACGAGATTAAAATCCCACAACCCTCTATGGAACTGTATCAAGACCCTTACACCCAACTTCAATGCTGAGGCTCTATGGAGAGTCACATGGAGCATTTTGACCGTTCAAAACACACAGCTCATCACCGACCCTGCTGAGGAACCACCGGGTTTTGATTGATGTCGGAGAGACTAGTTCAGATTGAATCGCATCAGGACATCTCACGGGAGACATGGACAAACCCTCTTTAAATGGAAAATGAGGCAAACACCCGTATAGGATTGTGGTCACCAGGCACAAACAATGGAGCACATCATATCTGAGTGTCCCCTTCGCTCTTTTGCCGGAGGCCTGAAGGACAGGCACCAGCTCACTGCTGTGGCAATGTGCTGGCTATCAAACTTAGATATATATTTGTAATCGTTGCTACCTACCCAAGCCATACGAAAGAAGAAGGAAAGATTCACGCCATCCAAGTTGTGCTCAATGCATTCAGTTTGTTCCCAGATGATCTCAAATACCAGCATTGCTATAAAATGGCTGTTGTGTCTGCTCTTTATACAATATTATGAATATGAAGAAACCACATGGACCAAGCTGGGTTCCATGTAACTGGGTTTATTAGCTATACATAAGACAGACAGGGTCCAGCTACATCCACACAAGGTTACTCTGCTAGGTTCTGGTGGCTTCTGCAACAGAATACAGGAAGGCCCACTTGATGGTTCACAGCGTATTTCCTCTACACTGCAGTAACTGACAAATCATTCTGAACATTATACTGTTTCGTGTGCTCATGAGCATGTTATAATGCTAACAAGCACACTAAACAGTAGCAAGGACAATATGTACGGTAAAAATGGGCTCCGAGCCAAAACCCCAGATCTGAGCGCCCGAATTTCAGGCAAATTCATTTCTAAGTCTGGAGTTTTTGGCTGCCCATACTAAAGGATTGTACCAAAACAGCACCTCTGAACTCCAGACTTTGGATTCAAGTCATGTATTTTGAAGACTGGGTGCATCTCTGGTAAAAAAAAAAGCACTTTACCAGTCCCATCTGCTCAATTTCTAGCAGACACCCTTGAGGTTCAAGCTACATATCGCTGAAGGCAGACAGGTGTCTGCCAGATGTAGGATTTGTCTTCAGTGGGGGAAAAAAAAAATAAAGGAGGGGGGTTATTACAGAGGGATAATTAACACATGGTAGCTATCCTGCTGTAAAGTCCTAGGAAACAAGACTCTGTAGCTTCTCACATGAGGTAGCTGGCCAGATCAACACTACCCCACCCTCCCCCAAGATACCTCACAGCAAAAATGAGAGCGCCTTGTCTCCACTAGGATTTTACAGCAGCAGAGCCAACTTGGGCTAGTTATCCCATTGTAATAAAAACCCACCTTTTTGGCACAGAAGCCATAACTCAAGCTTAGGTTCACTGTAAAGCTCTCCCAAAATCTTCCCCTGGGATTGACTCCACTTGCAAAGAGCTGTCCTCAAATTTCTGATCTGCTTTCAAGCCCGTTTGGGCATCCAGGACCATTTTTCCGTAGTCAGAGCTGGGGAATCTCTCACTGACTTCCATAAATTTCACCCAGAGCCTTACTAAATAGAAGGAAAAGGCCTGAATTTAGTTCTCAGGAAAATGATCCTGCCCTGGCCCATCCGGGCAGCTCTCACCAGATCAGGAAAGATATGCAATATGTATGACTGGAACATTCGTTTTCTTTTCACGCTGCTACAGTTGCCAAAATAAACCCTTCTTGAGATACAGACAAAAAAAGTTATTAACATAGTAAGCGTATGCCCTGATTGCTGCATTCCTCATGGCATTCCCTGTGGACTTTCTAGCTGCACAGGACTTCTAGTCAATGTTCTGAAAGCTTGATTTGTTTGTATATGCATTTCAGGGATTTAACTCTATCACCACTTTAAGGCAGTTTGCAAATAAAGAAACGCACACACCACACACAAATACAGGTGCCCAGATCTTAGGCTGCATCTGAAATGTGCTCAGTAAAACTCATGGTCGCGGGGGGTTCAAAGGTGACTATGCCTCACTTTATGCCCCCCATTCAGATCCTGAGGCCATCCAGCTGCATGGCTTATCTATGGCATAAAGAAGAACGTAGGACCATAAGAGTTGCAAGACTGGATCAGACCCAATCTCCACCTATTCCAGTGTCCTATCTCTAATAGTAACCAGAACCAGATGCTTCAGAGGAAGCACACAATAGGCAGATGTGGAGTAATCTGCCTCCTGCATTAGATCTAATCCTGGGCTCTAATACTTAGAGATTGATTTAAACCTTGAATCACGATGTTCAATATTCCTTGCAAAATTTGTTTTCATTCATGAGGATAACTGGATATTCTTGATATCCATCTAAAAGTCCAACACCATTTTGAATCATACTAAGTTCTTGGCCTCAATTACATCCTGTAGCAAGGAGTTCCACAGTCTAATCATGCATTATGTGAAGAATTATTGCCTTACCAATTTCCTGAGTTAATACAGTTAATTTATATACCTAGCAGAGTTCTAAGTATTTAGATTTTCCCCTCCAATGTGTATTACTTTGTATTTATCAATATTAAATTTCATTTCCCATCATGTTGTCCATTCACCTATCTTGTTTAAAGTCTCTTTGAAATTCCTCACTGTTCTCCCTGATCCTGACAAATTTAAATTACTATCATCTGCAAATTTTGCTACCTCGGTACTACCAGATCATTAATAAATATTGATGAACACAGGACCTGGTATGGAACCTTGATGAACCTGATGTTAACCTTTTGCCATGATGCATATTAACCATTTAATCCTAATCTTTGTGCTTTGTCTACTTGCCAGTTTTTGACCAGTGACCCTGCTTTGTCTCTCACCCAATAACTCCTTAGCTTTTTTAGTAGCCATTGT
Organism: Terrapene triunguis; assembly: GCF_002925995.2. Taxonomy (NCBI): domain Eukaryota; kingdom Metazoa; phylum Chordata; order Testudines; family Emydidae; genus Terrapene; species Terrapene triunguis. Next base: position 86,999,280 of record NW_020664417.1, on the reverse strand, counting down.
GCAGGACCTCGTAAAAAAAACTTTTAAAAGTTTAAATAAATGATGTCAACCAGTTCTCCTCTATCCAAATGTTCAAGACATTTTAAGAGATTAATGAGACACAACTTTCCTTTGCAGAAACTGTACTGGTTAGACACGATCAGATCACGATCTCCAGCCTTTTGCTACTGTGTTTTTAATTACGGTTTCAACCAATTTGCCAGGTACAGATGTAAGACATGCTGGTCTAGAATTCCCAAAATCACCTTTAGAGCCTTCTTTTGATATAGGTGCAAGACCGGCTACCCTCCAGTCCTCTCAAGCAGTGGCTGTATTTAATGAGTGGTTGCATTTTGTGTTTGTTTTGTTAGCAGCTCAGCCACATGGTGCCTTAGCTTCTTCAGAACTGTCGGCTGCATCCTCTGGGCCTGGCACCCTTTTAAATTATTGCATTTAAATTCAAGGCCTTGAGAACCATTCTGGTAGTTGTAGGCCACCAGAGTATAGAAATGGCCCAGCCACACCCTCTTTCACTGATCACCACCCTTATACGGGGGGGAGGGGTCTTCATATGGTCAGATCCAGCAGGTTCATGGGTGCTTTATGCCACCAAAATAGCAAAAAGCACCGACAAAGCACCCCCATGGCACACAAAGATCTCCACCGACCTCTCCCATCCGTAAATCCAGTATCTATATTTATGGTGAGACCTATCCCAAATCCCTATTAACAATGGGCTGTGTTCACTCCCAGTAGAGCAAATTCCAGCGCCAGGCGGGCCTGATGAGAATTCCCTCCAGGGATGGCAAGGGCTGATAACCCTACCCACTATCCCTCTAAAACGTCCCTCCCCAGTGGAAACCTAATCTCTGCAGGAAGCTCTGCCAGAGCATCGCCAATGGAGGCTGCCCAAGAAACGCAGAGAATCAGTGCATCTCCCTGCTGTCCTAACCATGCCCGCTCCCCAGCAAGCTCTGCCCACTTCTGCCTTGGCGCCTGGCTCCTTAGTTATTATTCCCACAGAGCCTCTAACCATGCTAGCCACTTTCCAGAATAAAGACATGTCATGTGTTAACCATCTCCTACCGGTACCGTGTTCTGGCAAGTGCAATTCTTGGTGGTTCTGTTGTCTGCTAGATTTGTGGAAGCAGGTATAGGGTGTGGTACAAGTGTTTGGAGGCATCTTTTTAATGTGATCAATAGTCCAACAAAATTAGAATTTACTGTTTTAAAAACCTCTAATCTAAATACGTAAGACACATTTAAAAAAATTTATTTTAATCGGCAGCAGGTTTAAAACAAACAAAAGGAAGTTCTTCTTCACACAGCGCACAGTCAACTCCTTGCCTGAGGAGGTTGTGAAGGCTAGGACTATAACAAGGTTTAAAAGAGAACTAGATAAATTCATGGAGGTTAAGTCCATTCATGGCTATTAGCCAGGATGGGTAAGGAATGGTGTCCCTAGCCTCTGTTTGTCAGAGGGTGGAGATGGATGGCAGGAGAGAGATCACTTGATCATTACCTGTTAGGTTCACGCCCTCTGGGACACTTGGCATTGGTCACTGTCGGTAGACAGGATACTGGGCTGGATGGACCTTTGGTCTGACCCAGTATGGCCATTCTTATGTTCTTCTATCCTCTGCTCCAGGGCAGAAGTCATTTGCTTTTAATTGCCTTTTGAAGTGTGTGGCAAGTGACTTTCGCAGTGTTTAGTAAGCCCACGAGTACTTTTATAACCACACAAGCACCAAACGCCCGTGGAGACTGCTCAGGCCTTTGGAACCATGCCAATCCCTGCTCCTAGCCCAAGGAGACCTACAGCAGAGGTCAGAGCCTCGCCCCAGAGCAGAGAATTGGAGCTGTCAGCCAGGACAGGCACCATTGGATTGGATACTTCTCCCGCCGCACACACATAGCTCACACTGAGCCTGAAAGTATTCCTGTTGGCTGGGCAGCGGAAAGCCACAACGTGGCAGCAGTGGTGGAGCATGCTGGCTGAGGCAATTTTGGAAAAGGATGGGGAGCAGGTCAAAAAATGTTTTGAATGAAAAGACAACTAGAGCTGCGAACCTCAGACTTTTTTCTGAGCTGTAGTCTGCCTCTTGCTGTTTAAATAGTAAACCCTTTGGTGCAGAGAACATGTCCTCCTCTATATTTGTACAGGTCACTAGTACTGAGGCCCGTGGGCACTTCCACAATACATATATCAAATCAATAACGATCAGACCTACTTCACACTGCACATGCTAAGAGGCCTAACACAGGTATTAGCATAGCCACTTCTCTGCTCACTTTACATCATCACACTAACAGAACTTCTATACAAATAAATAACGTGATACCCATCCTCACAACCTTGAAAACACAACAGGCAAAGCACGCACGTGGCAATTTCTTTACTGTGTTGTCACTACTCCCCACAGTGCAAAATACAGTGGTGTCGCTATCACTGCACACAACGCATCTGTTTGAGTCACTGTAGCCACACTGAGAATTTTGGGGTAATTTTTCAGAACTAGAAAGGCCTTCGCTTTGGAATACAAGCACCGTACATATTTCAACACTGTTGAATTAAAGTAGCTTATTATCGGTCTCTTCTCCCACGAAAGCACGCATGGACGGCTCGCAGCTTCTTTCTCATATTCTTTCTCCCACCCACTTACTCGCCTCCTGACAACTTGGGAAGGGTGGAAATGATCCAGCAATGTACAGTGGAGCGAGCACATTCACCCATCACTTCCTCAGTGCTGATGTATTGTCACTCCCTATAGCGGGGGCAGTGCACCTTTTTAACCATTATGGTTAGTCGATTAGATATTTGGTAAAAACGCATGGTCATGCTTCCCCTGCTGTCCTGCACTAGAGGGCTGAGGGCATGAGAAAACAAAGGGAACATATGGATGTTGGGACAACTGGATCAAAAACATTAGTTACAACCAATTTTGATGTTGGTCTGCCATGCATATGCACAACCCCAGACCTAGAGAAGGGAGCTGGTGCGTGTTTCTTGCCTGCAATCTGCCAGTTTCTTAATCAAAATCTGTGCTTTTTGGAAAGCCCGGCAGTCTCCCAGCTGTGAACAATTACTACATCTGGCCCCCGTGAGCCTCCCCTCCCCCAGTCCCCAGTGGAGTCCAGCTCCACAAACTTCCGACACCTGCTAAGAGGGATAAATTGGATACTTGATCATTTGACCTCCTCTAGGAATGAACTCTCAGCTCACTGTAGTGTTTCAGGGTTATTTTAAAGGGACAGAATCGCTTTCCCTGCTTTACAGGCTTGCCCCAAACTTTTTTTCCCCTCTCCATGCAAAAGGGGGAAAAAAGCATTTCTATGCCTTTAAAAGTATTCGACAGCCCCACAAGCCTAGGGTGGTACAGTAGGATTTTTATGCCTGGTGAATCCTTTAAGGACAGAATGCTATATTTGTGAAAACTTTAAGTTGTATTGAACTTAGAATTCCAGGGAGGCCAAATCCTCCACCGGCATAAATCAGCGCAGCTGCATTGATTTAAATGGAGCCGCTCCAGTTCACACCAGCAGAGGAGCTAGCCCACATCTGTGTCCTTTAGCTCCCCTTGCTACTAAAATACACATATGCATTGAAACTAGAGATGGGCCTGATCAGATCCAGATTAGAATGCTCCAACTGTCAGGGGTCTTTGGATCTGGGGGCTTGGTTCAAGCCAATTGCTAATCTAAAGAAGAATTTTCTCCCACGCAGCTCATCTTCTCCTTCATCTACCAGATCCTTCAACGAAGCCATAGGGCTGCATCTGTGATGTTACAATCAAGCCATGGCAACAGACTGCTGTAATAAACAGGGCGTTGACTGCATTTCTGGGATAAACAGGAAAAAACACTGGGCTGTCAGGGAAGACCTGCTTCTAACACAGATACCTTCAGTAACAATCAAAGAAATACCAAAGATGATTGGAATAGTAGATTGTATCATACTTTGCACTTAGACAGCAGATTCCAGCATCATACAAGGATCTCCAGAGCTTTACAGATATTAATAAACGAAGGACAAACTGAGGAACAGGGTGTATACGTGACATGCTCAAAGTCAGTGGCAGTGCCAGGAACAGGAATCCTGACTCCGTCTTCTGCTCTAATGATTAGACAAACATTCAGTCTGCTAACTGACCCTCAGTTCTACCCTGCTGTGAAAGCTGGTTTTTTGTCTGAGCAGTGGATCTAGTTTCCAAGGGGGAAACCATCAGGAACTTCTACTGAGGATGACTACTAGCATCCTCTCAGTATGTGGGGATTTACAGATATCCTACACACAGAGTCTGGCTCTGAGTCCAGTCCATTTCAGAACGTCCCCACACAATGTGTATGATCAGTATATAAAGTTTATCACGGTAACACTGTGAAACTTACCAAGACAAATAAAATGAATGTTAGCACATAAAAAAAAAGACACAAAGATCTAATTGTACATGTCACAGGAAAGCGCCGCCGTAGTTCAGCTCAAATGTCAGGCTCTTTATGCTTATACTTCTGCATTTTTAACTGAAATCTGATTTTCAGCTCTGCTTTCCCTGCGTATCTTTTTGCCCCCCACTATTTGCAGGGAAAATCTTAACACCAAGGTTACTTGCTGGTGTGTAGTAAGCACTTTAGGCAACAAAATACAAATCATGTATTAAAATGTCCAAGTGATCTTAAATGTCCCTATCGCAGTTCAGGGCTAGCTTCACCTTTGACATTTCTCAGTCTCCCCAAATGCAACCCCTCCAGGTGACAGACCCTGAGCCTTCACCTCTCTGGGGCGGAATCTCACAATTCTCCCCAAGTGCAGCATGCCTGAGTACCAACTATTCGGGGGTAGCCATGTTAGTCTGTATCCACAAAAACAACAGGTTGTCCGGTGGCACCTTAAAGTCTAACAGATTTATTTGGGCATAAACTTTTGTGAGTAAAAAACCCACTTCTTCAGATGCATTTTCACTCCATGCATCTGAAGAAGTGGGTTATTTACCCACAAAAGCTTATGCCCAAATAAATCTGTTAGTCTTTGAGGTGCCACCGGACTCCCTGTTGTTTTTGAGTACCAACTGTGATCGCTAAGCAGGCCCAACTGGACTCAGCTACCCTGCAATATTCCCCTTCAGGAGCCGCAGCCGGTGTGTGAACAGTGACCCAGAACAGCCTTTGCAAAACAAAGTATTGTTTAATCCCAACAGCAGGAGCAAAGCAGAACAGGAAAAAACAAAGTCTACCTTCATCTTTCTGACCTAAAGTGTAGGTAGGCCTAGCTCACCCCAGACTCCCCAACCTCAGGTCTGGGGGACAGTCTACCCCAGCCCTGCAGTCTCAGCCTGTGCCGCCTTGTGCTCTGTAGGCTCAGTTTTTATCCACTCCACGTTCCCTGTTCCAGTTTCCATCCATGTACTAAAAAGCTCAGCAAAATAATGACATTAATTATTACAAAGAAATTTTAAAATCCGAACTGGATGTTTCGCTAGAAGGCTGTAGTTCACATAGGAGTTAATTTAGGGACATTCTCTGGCCTGTCTTCTACAGGAGGTCAGAGCCAGTGGTGCCTTCTGGCCTTGGAATCTATGAAATGTAATGAACCAAAAACAGTTGCACTCAGCTGGGACAATGCATAGAGCAAAGACCTTCCCTTGAATGAAGGTGGAGAGTTGGGGACAAAGCATTTTTGATTTAGGAGAGCTGGCAATGGAATGACCTTCCAGAGGAGATTAGATTAATCCAGAGTCTGATGGTCTTTAGGAGGCGCTGCAAAACTTTCCCCTTTGATAAAGCTTTTCCACCATAACAAGGATAAAGCTCACTGCAAGGATAAAGCTCACCCCTCCCTCTCCTACCCAGCACCCCCATTTAAAAAAAACACAAGCCCCAAGCAGTTTTCAATAACCCAGAAAGGGAGAAGGGCCAGAGATGCCATGAAGTTAGCTAGGAACTTGACTATCAACAATTAATGTGGAAGGTGCTCAGATACTACCAGGGCCGGCTCCAGCATTTCTGCCGCCCCAAGCAACAAAAAAAATGCCGCGATCGGCAGCGGCAGTTCAGCAGCAGGTCCTTCGCTCCTAGAGGGAGTGAGGGATCTGCCGCCCCCGAATTGCCGCAGGTGCCGCCCCTCTCCCTTGGCCGCCCCAAGCACCTGCTTGTTAAGCTGGTGCCTGGAGCCGGCCCTGGATACTACAGGGATGAGCAGCAGAATGAAACCCTATGATGAGGTACAAAATATTTTAAACAAAGAACAGAGATTGCACTGCCTCTTTCAGGCCCTGATCCAAATACCACTGAAATATTATTATTGACTTAAGTGAGGTATCTTCAGGCCATTACTTGGCAGTAGAGGGACCTCAAGAAGGAAATCTATAGGCATTTCTTGAGTTATTACTTGTGCTGCATTTCTGCTGGTCATGTGTTATTCAGTAGATAGTTTGAAAGTCTCAGTAGTTCACAGCTATTCAAATTAGTTTTATGTTTCTTTATATTGACAGAAAATAAAGGAAACGCCAATGTGTCTCCACACAGGCTATGACAGTTGGCAAGCGCTCCAAGCAGGCTGAAATTAATACTAGTGCTCCCTGGTGACAAATTCAAGTGATGACAGCTTATTGGGAATCTCAGACAAGTAGCTCTCTCAGGGGGGGTTGTTCTGGAGCACAGCGTCTGAGGGAAGAGTGAGTGGAAAGTTTATTATTGCCATTGCCTCTGTGCGGCCAGGATTTCACACTCAGTCCTTAGATCCCATGGTTACAGAGATTGGCAACATAGACAGCTTGAAGGTGCCAAATGACTTGAAAAGGGCCTTCACATCACCTGCAATATGACCGATAAGACACCCCAGTGCGCCATAAGACATTCACTTCCACCTTTAATAGATGCTGAAGAGCAATACGTCCTCCACCTTCAGCCAACTCATGCAAAACCTTCACAGCCAGCTCAGCAAAGTTAAGGCAGACTAATTTTCCAGTTAGACCATGGGACAGTCAGACATTCCATCTGTTGATGCAAGAGAATACGAGATCACTGTCCCATCTAATCCTGGCCCCGCTATGGATGGTCAGTCTGTTGCGAGGATACCCAACTTCTAGGTGTCATGTGCTCCTAAACTGAGCAGCCTGGGCTGAGTCTAGTCCTAGCTCTAGCTCTCTAGAGTGCATTCCCCAAGCTCGGATGTCCAGGCTGAGCCCTTCCTTAAGGCATGGGACTCCACAGTCCGGCCACCCCAGACTCTGAAACCAGTACCTCAGACCTCCCCAGCTCTTAGTCACTTACACGCACTCCCAACGAGTTCCACCGAGCTGTGGTCGCTCTGGCTTCTAGTTTAGCCCTTTGGGGACAATGTGACAGGAAATCAAGGAACCCCAGGTTTAGCAAAGGGATTTCTTAACTACAGTCACGTCACTCCAAAACCAACACACTAGGGTTGCACAGATCCTTGCAAAACAACAAAAACCTGAGATGCACCTGCCTTATTTGATCTCACACTTTCTGCAGGTCCAAGGTCTTGTCAGGATTTTATCCTGGGCACAGTTCCTCCTGCCTTCCCTCTCTCCAGCTAGTTCTGCTACATGTGGCAGTGGTCTGCCCCTGCTTTTCAAAGGGGAGCGTCTCTCCCCCTTTGGCCATGTGCCTTCTCATCTGAGAAGCTGCAGAAAAATCAGCCATGCTGACACTCCTGTTTAGAAAATCCATTGTTCCATTGGGCTGGCGAGTAGTTGACAGACACTCAAAATTGATGTCCTTAGATTGCTCTTTGATGGCTTCTCAGTAACAGTCCTTCGATGAGGTGGCAAAGCACCTTTCCTGCGCAGAGTAGCTGCTGGGAACACATTGTAATAGACTGGTATTGGGCAAAGTTAGACGTGTTCAGCTCATGGCACAACATGGGGGTTACAACCCAAATGGAGTTCACAATTTGGTGTAGAGATATCCCACTCTGTCTCAAGCACCACTAAGGTTGTGTGAGAAAACCTGCTTTTGATTAAGTTGGGAGGTGTGTTGCTTTTTGGTTTCTGTTGGAGATGGAAGTGAAAACCTTATGATGAGTGTGTTAATACTGATAGGCAGTGTGAAGGTGAGGAATGCTGGAGACTTTTCCCTTAATTTTTTCCATGTTTTTAAGGTTTGGGGTGGATGAAGTGTGTACTGATGTCACTAAAAGAAGTTTTTGTTTTAATATAACTAAACAAATATTAGCAGCTCCCCATACTACCACCCAACCTAGCCATCAATAGCTGATTTATGTTTTATAGACATCATAATTGTTTTTAGGAGGATTAGGAGGAAGAGAGGGTAGTGGACATTTTTGTATGGAATTTCCTAGATTTTTTTGTTTTGTTTTGTTTTTTAATACAAAGATGGCAGCGGGGGAGAATATGGGATGAAACCATGAAACTAGATCTTCAACCTCCTGGACTTGAAAGCTTTGCAGACCTAAATAAATAAATAAATTTAAAAAATCACATAATAGCTTGTGTAAATTCCATAATCTGGAAGTGTTTGGCTGTACCACCAGACCTATACATCCCAGAGAGCTCACAGGGGAAAGGCCCCCTCTGGTTAACCTGAGGAAACACGGAGCTCCTTCAGTCTCTTCCAAGATCCATACAGAGTGAGGTAAAGGCTCATGAAGTACCCTTGTCTCAGCCCCTTTACATCTGTTGTGATAACTGAGGCCTACAAATTTACCCTAATTGTATGATCGACTGTACAAACTGTGAAGAGTGAGTGAATATTCATAGTGTTACAATAACCTACAACAATAAATGTTGTTGGGAAAAGATACCAAAGGGAGAGCAAAAGACTGAATTCATCCAAAGAAAAAGGCCTTCTGATATAACTCAAGGGCTGTGTTAAGATCACGCCTGGTAAATAAGAAAAGTATGGGACTGGAAATCCATTATCCAAAATTGGTGCATCGGAAATTAGGCCCAACTGGTGGACAAAAAATGAGGGGATGGGCTGTTCCACCCATCATTCCCTTCTGGGTTCCTTTAGAAGAAAAGACTTTGGGGGGAGGGGGGAAAATGGGGATGAGGCAACCACCATGCTGGTTGACCGAAAGACAAGAGGAAGGAGTGAGTTTCACCATCATGGCTACCATCCCCACCATCTCCTGGGATGCTGGACCTACTTCATCCTAATCCTGGGAGATGTCCTGACCAGGCCAGAAAGAGGGACCCAGATGACATCGACAGCTGGGATGTGAGACTTTGTCATCACCACCACCATCATGTTGCTGCCCCCCTCCCTCAAGTGTTTTCCTTCCCCACTTTATTTCTTCCCTTTCCTATCCCTCTCCTTTTGCCTTCTGTCTAACACGAGTCTGGCTTAGCTGGCCACAAGTGAATATTTTGAAATACTGCTGTAAGCCTGTGAACAGAAAGGCAGCTAAAAGCAAAGCCCTAAACAGCCCAATGCTGGTACAAGGTTTGCCAGGACTCAGAGTATCTGATAGGATCGTGTGCTGTGCCTATGTTTTTCCAGCCTTGAGGTTGCAAGGGAGAGTCAATACCAGAGAGGGGAGTGAGGTCATATCTTTGACTGGACCAATTTCGGAAGAAGAGCTCTGTCTAAGCTCGAAGGCCTGTCTCTTTCACCAACAGAAGTTGGTCCAATAAAAGATATCACCTCACCCACCTTGTCTCCCTAATTTCCTGGGACCGATGCGGCTACAACAACACTGCATACAATCCATACCAGAGACAGAAGCTGCATTTTCTTTCTCCTTTTGTGGGTTGCCTTCCAGGAAATGCGACTGGACTTTAACAACAGCAACGACAACAGCTCCAGCTCCAGCCCCTCTCAAATTCTTCTCTTGTCCCAAAAAAGCCCATTAAAGAGACTATCAGACAAGGGGGAGTTCTTTCTAACAACTCTCTTCAGCTCCAGGGAAAGGGAACAACGGGAGCTGTTAAACGGAAAGCCTTACTTAATACTTTACATTGTAAATGCTTTAACTGTTTTTCTTTTCTGCATCTTTAATAAAAGGCTTTAAAGGATTTACAGTGTGTTTGCATGGGACTAAGTAGGCTAAGGTCTCTGCACACCAAACCCCAAACCTTGTTTAAACCTGTTTAATGTTGGACAGTTACAGTTTTGACTCTTTGGGCCCTTTATTTCATTTAAATGAATACAATGTATCTTATACAACCCTCAGGAATGGTCTTTCAACCTCTTCACTCCCCACATGTCCACGGGAACCTTTTCCCACCCCAGATGTTTCTAATAATTTACAGCAACCTATTTCACTATGCATTTCGCTATGCGTCCAAGTTACCCACGGACATGCAGCCAATCCTTCCTTCGCTGTGGACTTCGCAGGCTTAGCACAAAAACACAACCCCTCCTGCACAGGCGCTCTAACTTCTTCCAGGGGCTCATAAGTCAAAGCCAAATTCCTCTGTTGAGAGCTGCTGTCTGAAGCCATTCACAGCTCAGTTCATAACAACTTTATTGAGACTAAAGACTTAACAATGCTACATATTCTTATATACCAGTCTCTGCTTTTCTTTATATTTACAGTCTAATGTAAACATGTAGAGAACTCTGCTAACACCCAAAGACATGACTTGGGGAGGGCTACTGCCATGCCAGCTTTCAACTTTGAAGCCCCAGGAGAGGTGTTTCTTCCCAGTGCACACATCTCATACTCAAACAGCTGAACTGTTCTCGTTCCTTTATCATCATCATTATTGTTATTATTATTCTACTTCAAGCAGAAAACAAGCATGGAAAATTTCAGTCCAAAAGATAAAAATGTCAGCAAGTTATGAGCAAGTGGAAACAGATTAGAATGGAAACCATTCTGGTACCTTATCTCTGTTATGCTAATTTACAGATATTATTCCCTTAGGCCTACTCTAATGCCAAATGCCATACTACATTTTCTCACCAATCCTTCCTGCACGACAGGAGGATCATGTGTTCTGGGATATTAAAATATATGAGATCCTGCAAATAGTTTACCATGCATTTTAGTCTGCCATAAACAATATTGTCTACTGGTCTTGTAAGTTGGTGTCCCCTATTCATCTGTCTTCACTGCATTCTAGCACAGTAGAAGCCATCACACTGAACAGATAGTGATGTGATACAATTCTCTCTGAATAAATGCACAGACACACATTAGTATGCGATATAGGCATGCATCTAGAAAGGAAATATTGAAAAGGTCAGAAGCATACAGCATGCTATCATCTCACTATATATTCTGCATTAACATTTCAATATCTCAGTCTTGTGACAAAAATTGTAATGAGGGGGGGGAAAGGAGTAGAATATTAATCCATTCCTGAGCCACAAAACGCAGCAAGACTGAGATATAGAGAAAAGCTAATACTGGCACATGACGGCTCTAAGCTGCTGTCCCAGAGTCCTTATGAATGTTGCTCTTCTTTTAGAAATTTCCCTAATTCATAGCCTGTCAGGGCCCGATTCTCCCCTTGCTTATCTGCCATCATTTATACCAGTGCAGGACGTGTGTCAAATGCGACCAGCGCTCAGAATTCTCTAATCACTTGCACAGGACATAATATTTTACACCCACTTTGCCGAGGAGAAAGGGGCTTTGTTTTTGTTTTTTTGCTGTTGGTATGTGTGAGTGGGGGAATTATACACTACAGATTAGATCAAAGTGCTCTTAGTCACATGCATGCAGCCCCACTGAAATGATCCAGGAGTACCATGTCCTTCCTCGTGACATGGCCAAAAAGCACGCAACACCACTTTTGAAGGTAGTGAGTGATTGGAGGAAGGCCAGATCTCTGTGAGACTGTGGCATTTCGCACTAAGTTGAGCCATTTTCTGCTCAGGATTTGATGCTGACAGCACATATGGAATGCCTCTAGCCTCTGCAAGACTGCCTGTGAGAAGCTTACAGGTTTCTGACCTGTATAACAGTACAGGCAGTACACAGGTTTAATAGAGCCTGAACTTTGTCTCAGCACAAAGACACTTTTGCATCCATACCCAAGATATGCCACCTCCTGCATGAAGTCCAAGTCCTAATCAGATGGCGTCCAATTTGTTGCAACCGTTTGAACTCTGCTTGCAGCCTACATAAATGAACTTGTCAACACTCTCCACAGTTCTTGATACCACCTGCACTGGGGAGTTCTGGTGGCCCAGCTCTGAGGTTTATGACCTTGGTCTTCTGCCATGAGACGTTCAACCTCATAGTTCGGGCAGCATGTTGGAAACCTTGATCTGGGATGCCAACTCCTTTCACTGAGGACTGAAGTGCTGACCTGTCAACCTAATCAAAAGCTGCTTTTATGTTGACATATGTCATGTGAAGCAGGCAATTAAATTCTCAATGCAGCTCAGCCAGAAGTCGCAGGGTCAGGACAGCATTCATTGTCCACCGCCCAGCAGTGAAACCTGATTGCAGTGGACAACAATGCCTACTAAGGAACAGCTGCATCCTACCAAGCAGAACACGAATGAAGAGCTTTCCAGGGAACAACAGCAATGAGATCAGCCTGTGGTTACTACACTTCATGCCCTTTGCCTTGTACAGGGACACTATGATGCCATCTTTCCATTCTGCTGGTACTCTGCCAGATACCCACACTTTTAAAGCAGTTGGTGCAGACCAATGCTCACTGGTTCCAAGGCACCTTTGAGCAGCTCGGGTGCAATACCATCGATCCAGCAGCATGTGCATTCAGCAACTTTTGGATTGCTTTTCATACTGCTTTGAGTGACAGAGGCTCGGTGTTTGTCCCTGGGTCTGTAGCTGTATGGATTGACGGGTCACATAGCACTGGACAGTCATAAGCAGGTGTGTGGTTCAACACGCTTTCATAATGTGTCTTCCATCTGTCCAAGACCTCATTTTTTGATAGCAGGGAGAGCCATCTGATTTCATAAGGGGAACATTAGAAGGCTGTTTATGGCTGCCAACCAGGTACGTGATAGTTCTGTAGGCAGGATGCAGATTGTTGTGCTTTAGGCCATCCTCTGCTTCATCGGCCAGGAAACTGACATAGATCTCATGGTCAAGTTTTGCCATGGTCCAGAAAATGCCTTTCAGCCATTTATGTTCTTGGACCTTTCCCTGCTTGCGTGCGTCTGCCTTTTTTGCTAATATATCACAGGTCTCTTTAGAAAGCCAAGGTTTCTTGCACAACCATTTGAAGCCAATTATTTCAGTGGCGGCATGTGGTATACTGTTACATATACCATTCTAAGCAATCTCCACATCATCCAAGAGGTTACTGAGATTACGTATGTGATCTTTGATAACTTGAGTGTGTATCACACTGACCTATTAGAATAATACTTGCCATTATTAAGCAGCTTGTTGATCTATTCACGGCAAACAATTTATTAATTGAATTTGGCCCTGGTCTTTTCCATGAACAGCCATTACATCAATGTTTGAGCCTGTTTGGAATTCAGGGACCAGTTCTCTATCCCTGCATATTTCTGTGACTTCAAGACACCTTTGCCCATATTCTTCAGCTGCCTGGGAATTTACCCCACTGCCAGCATAACTTAGAACAGCCTTGGAGCTACTCTAATTTATGTTCTGGCTACTGCTGCCTAGGGGCTGTGAAAAACCAGAGTGTAGATCACCCCCACCAAGCTCCCTTACTAAATGAGAAAACTAAGTCACACAGCTGTTCAGAAGCAGAACCAGGAATAGAATCCAGCATTTTTAAAGTGAGTTTTCAAAAGCAATTAGCATTTGCCTGACCATGGGTGGCGGGTGGCATAGGCAGGGGAAGGCTGTGCTTCCCCAAACAGCCTGATGTGGACCTGCCCACGCTCCACCCCGAGGCCCTCTCCTGCCTGCTTCCAGTTCCCTACGCGGTGGGGCCGAGAGGCTGGGCAGGGCAAGCTGGGGCTGATGCGCTCTAGACACGTGCCAGGTTCATGGATTCCAAGACCAGAAGGGACCATTGTGATCATCTACCCTGACCTCCTGTATAACACAGGCCATAGAACTTCCCCAGTATAATTCCTAAAGCAGTGGCTCTCAACCTTTCCCGAATACTGTACTCCTTTCAGGAGTCTGATTTGTCTTGTTTACCCCAAGTTACACCTCACTTAAAAACTACTTGCTTACAAAATCAGTCATAACAATACAAAAGTGTCACAACACATTATTACTGAAAAATTGTTTACTTTCTCATTTTTACCATAATTATAAAATAAATCAATTGGAATATAAATATTGTACTTACATTTCAGTGTATAATATATAGAGCAGTATAAACAAGTTATTGTCTAGAATCTACATCAAAAGCTCTAGATGAAATTTTAGTTTGTGTTGACTTTGCTAGTGCTTTTTACGTAGCCAGTTGTAAAACTAGGCAAATATCTAGATCAGCTGATGTATCCCCTGGAAGACCTCTGCGTACTCCCATGGGTACACATACCCCTGGTTGAGAACCACTGCCCTAGAGCATAGCTTTTAGAAATACATCCAATCTTGATTTAAACATTGTCAGTGATGTAAAATCTACCGTGACCCTTGGTAAATTGTTCCAATGGTTAATTATTCTCATTATCAAAAATTTACCTTACTTTGTCTAGCTCCAACTTCCAGCCATTAAATTGTGTTATACCTTTCTCTGCTATCTTGAAGAGCCCATTATTAAATATTTGTACCCCATGTAAGTACTTATAGGCTGTAATTAATCACCTCTTAACCATTTATTTGTTAGAGCTAAATAGATGGAGCTCTCGGAGTCTGTCACTAAACTGCACGTTTTCTAATCCTTTTATAATTCTTGTCACTCTTCTCTAACCCTTTCCAATTTATCACCCTCTTTCTTGAATTGTGGGCACCAGAATTGGACACAGGATTCTGGCAGTGGTCGCAGCAGGGCCAAATACAGAGGTAAAATAATGTCTCTGCTCCTATTTGAGATTCCCCTGTTTATGCATCTCAGGATCACATTGGCTCTTTTGGCCACAGCGTCAAAATGGGAGCTCATATTTAGCTGATTATCCACCATGACCCTCAAATCTTTTTCAGAGTTACTGCTTCCCTCGATGGAGTCCCCCATCCTGTAAGTTTATTCCTAGATGTATACATTTACATTTAAGCCTATTAAAACACATATTGTTTGCTTGCACCCAGTTTACTAAGTGATCCAGATCGCTCTTAATCAGCGACCCATCCTCTTTATTATTTATCACTCCCTCAATTTTTGTGTCATCTGCAAACTTTATCAGTGCTGGTTTTATATTTTTTCTAGGTCATTGATAAAAATGTTAAATAGCGTATGGCCAAGAACCAATCCTTGAGTGACCCCACTGGAAAAATACCCACTTGATGAAGAGTCCCCTTTTACAATTACATTTTAAAACTTATCAGTTAGGTCGTTTTTAATTAATATAATGCATGCCGTGTTTATTTTATATCGTTCTAGTTTTTTAAACAAAATGTCTTGTGGTACCAAGTCAAATGCCTTACAGAAGTCTAAATTATGTCAGTACTATTACCTTTATCAGCCAAACTTGTAATCTCATCAAAAAAAGGAAGATAATTGGATAGTATCTATTTTCCATAAACCCATATTGATTTTAGGGCTGTCAAGCGATTAAAAAAATTAATCGCAATTAATCAGATGATTAATTGCACTGTTAAACAATAATAGAATACCATTTATTTAAATATTTGTGGATGTTTTCTACATTTTCAAATATATTGATTTCAATTACAATGCAGAATACAAAGTGTACAGTGCTCACTTTATATTATTTCAAATATTTGCACTGTAAAAAACAAAAGAAATAGTATTTTTCAATTCACCTAATACAAGTACTGTAGTGCAATCTCTTTATCATGAAAGTTGAACTTACAAATGTAGAATTATGTACAAAAAATAACTGCATTAAAAAATAAAACAAAAATGTAAAATATTAGAGTCTACAAGTCCACTCAGTCCTGCTTCAGCCAATCGCTCGGACAAAACAGGTTTGGTTACAATTTGCAAGAGATAATGCTGCCCGCTTCTAGTTTACAATGTCACCTGAAAGTGAGAACAGGCGTTCACATGGCACTGTTGTAGCTGGCATCGCAAGATATTTACATGCCAGATGCACTAAAGATTCATATGTCCCTTCATTCTTCAATCACCATTTCAGAGGGCATGCATCCATGCTGATGATGGGTTCTGCTCAATAATGATCCAAAGCAGAGCGGACCGACGCATGTTCATTTTCATCATCTTAGTCAGAGGCCACCAGCAGAAGGTTGATTTTCTTTTTTGGTGGTTCCGGTTCTGTAGTTTCCACATCAGAATGTTGCTCTTTTAAGACTTCTGAAAGCATGCTCCACACCTCATCTCTCAGATTTTGGACAGCACTTCAGATTCTTAAACCTTGGGTCGAGTGTTGTAGCTATTTTTAGAAATCTCACATTGGTACCTTCTTTGCGTTTTGTCAAATCTGCTCTGAAAGTGTTCTTAAAACGAACATGCGCTGGGTCATCATCTGAGCTTGCTATAACATGAAATATATGGCAGAATATGGGTAAAACAGAGCAGGGGACATACAATTCTACCCCAAGGAGTTCAGTCACTAATTTAATTAATTCATTTTTTTTTAACAAGCATCATCGGCATGGAAGCATGTCCTCTGGAATGGTGGCCAAAGCATGAAAGGGCATACAAATGTTTAGTATATCTGGCACATAAATACCTTGCAACGCCAGCTACAAAAGTGCCATGCGAACGCCTGTTCTCATTTTCTGGTGACATTATAAATAAGAAGAAGGCAGCATTATCTCCCATAAATGTAAACAAACTTGTTTGTCTTAGCAATTGGCTGAAAAAGAAGTAGGACCAAGTGGACTTGTAGGATCTAAAGTTTTACATTGTTTTATTTTTGAGTGCAGTTATGTAACAAAAAAAAAATCTACATTTGTAAGTTACACTTTCACGATAAAGAGATTGCTCTACAGTACTTGTATTAGGTGAATTGAAAAAATACTATTTCTTTTATAATTTTTTACAGTGCAAATATTTGTAAAAAAAATTATATAAAGTGAGCACTGTACACTTTGTATTCTGTGTTGTAATAGAAATCAATATATTTGAAAATGTAGAAAAAACATCCAAAAATATTTAATAAATTTAAACTGGTATTCTATTGTTTAACAGTGCAATTAATCACAATTAATTGTTTTAATTGCAATTAATTTTTTTGAGTTAATCGCATGAGTTAACTGCGATTAATCAACAGCCCTAACTGATTTCTATTAATTACATTACTCTCCTTTAATTCTTATTAATCAAGTTCTGTATTAGCCAATCCATTATCTTGCCCAGGATCGATATCAGACTAATAGGACTATAATTACCCAGGCCATTCTATTACCCTGTTTAAAAATTGGCACATTAGCTTTCTTACAGTCTTCTCACATTTCCACAGTGCTCCAAGATTTACAGAAAATCAGTATTAACCGTTCAGTGAGGTCTTTTAACACTCTTGGATGCAAGTTATGTGGACCTGCTAATTTCAAAGTATAACGTCCTCCAGAGATGACTAGTGGAATGGGAAGAGTGTTCTCATTACCATATGACGAGACTCTATTGTCTGTTTTTTCCCCAAATACAGAACAGAAATATTTATTGACCATTTCTGCCTTCTCCACAATTCCTAACTTCTGATTTATATTCATTACTATCAACTTCCCCTTTGTTCTATTTTATTTTTATAGCTGCCTTCACTTACCCTCCAAACCTGGTTGGCCTTTTTCCTCAACTGTGGCTTTCTGGACATCTAGTAAGGTGTTCTTAAGTAATTCTCAATCATCATTCACATTTTTCTGATTAAATTCTTCCTCCCAGGTGATTTGGCTCAATTGTTTTCAGCTTTCTGAATTGGCCCTACTAAACAATCAAGTATATATATATATATATATATTACTGGTCTGAACTTTATTCTGCTTGCAAATTATAAATATGATCAGGTACCTAAGCTACCATTAATTTTTATTCCTGTAATCAGTTCCTCTCTCTCTCTGTTAGGACAAAATCTAATAAAGAATTATTCCATGCTGGTTGCAACACTTTTTGATTTAGGAAATTGTCACCTATAATATTCAGAAATTCCAAAGATGTTTTAGTACCGGCACCATGAGACCTCCATCATGTGTTAGTCAATTGAAGTCCCCCATGAACACACAGTCTTTTTTCTTAAGCATTATAATAGGTACATAAGGAGGAAGTCACCCTGTTCCCTATGGTGATTTGGTGGTCTACAGAAGACATCAACTAATAGCCCATCTTTCACTTTATCTGTTCAGACATTGATCCAGGAGCATTCAAGATCATTTCTTCTGAGTGAGCAGTGACTCAAACACAGGCAATGCTGTTTTTGACAGAGTGCCACTCCCCTGCCCCTTGCCCACTCACTGCTTCCTAAATAGGTTATAACCATTGATTCGAACATTCTGATCATGTGACTCATCCCACCAGGTTTCAGCAATACCAACTAGATGGAATTGCTCATTTATGAGCATAAATTCTAATTCCGCTTGTTTGTTCCCCGGGCTCCCAGCCTTGGTGTACAGGCAATTCAAGAATGTATTTTCTTCATGTCCTATGGTTTCTTGATTAAATTCATTCTCAATCTCTCAGTTTGGTGCCCCCAAATTTATAACAACCCCAGACCCCCATGAATCTTAATCTGGCTCTGGCCCATTCCTTCCTGTGTCATCTATTGAGGGTCACAGTATAAATCATATTGCACACTGTGTATATGTCGCTGGCGTATGGCTCTTAAACTCTAGCATAACCCCCTTCTTCTCTTTGTGTGGTCTCCACCCCTCAAGGTGGCTCATCACAAACTTCATGCCTGTGATCCTGAAGCAGTTGCCAGGGGTCAATTAGATGATTACTGTATAAATATTGAAGGCAGCTAGTCATTTCTATCGATGCCACTTCTCAGGAGCAAAATCACTATAGTGCAGGCATCCCTGAGGAGATCTGTCAGAGGTTATTAAAAAAAAAAAAAAAAAAAAAGACTCCTTTACAAGATTTTATTCAAATTTTTAGGTCCTGATGCACTACTGCCCTAACACCAGCATAAAACTGGAATAGTGCAGTGGACTCAAGAGGGTAGCAAACGATATACATTTGTAAGTGAATTTAATGTTGCTGAAATGGACGACACTGACAGGCCTGGAGAGAGAACTATTCTGTTCATTCCAAAAACAATTAGCTTAGTTTTAAAAATTAGGGTTGCTAAGTGACAGCAGCGTCCTTACCTAGTACATCATTTACTAATCCCAAGCACTTAAAAGCGAGGAAATGAATAGCTAAGGACATCATAAATCTTACACTGCCCACATAGTATACACAAGCACATTATTATGCTTATCAAGTTTAAAAAAAAATGCATAATTCACTATTGAAGGGAGTCATGATCACATGCATTAATTTAGTGAATTACACACTCTCCCCACTAGACAAGCTTGGACCAAGCACATAATGTACACAGGAGTTCATGTCCCTTCTGGGCTGCCATTTGGTGATAGACCACCATGGCTTTATAAAGGTACATACCATGATCATTGGCAGGGATCGAACTCAGAGCCGGCTCTGGCTTTCTGGCCGCCCCAAGCAAAAAAAAAAAAAAAAAAAAAAAAAGTCCGCCGGCGGGGCCGGAGCCAGGGGACTCCCTGCCCTGCAGATGTGCCCCGGTTAGCGGGGGGAGGGGGAGGGAGCGGGGGGAGAGAGAGAAGGGGGGCGGCCAGGGCTTCAGCAGGGCGCTGCCACGCGGTCCCTCCTGCCGTGCCCCCTGCCGGGAGGGTTCCACACCACTCCGGTACGGCTGGGAGGGAAGGATGCGGGCTGCCCTGCCGGGCTTGCTGCAGGGCACTTCCGTCCTCCACGCCACCGCCCCCTATAGGGCAGCCGGAGTGGAACAACAAACAACAACAACAACAAAAGCGGCCGTGCCGCCCTAGGATTGGGCGGAATGCCGCCTCCTACAAGCTGCCGCCCTAAGCACCAGCTTGCTCGGCTGGTGCCTGGAGCCGGCCCTGATCGAACTCAAGACCCTTAGCACTGGACAATACAAGCCCTACAGACAATTCTAGAGAGCAATTCTAGAGGGCTGATGTGGCAACAGCTGACAGGTTGTTTTCTGTGTGTTTTGTAGCAGGAAATATTGACTTGTAATGCGGAGTTCCTGCAAAATCCCTGGAACTCATCATCTGTGAAACAATAGTTTGCAATTGTCTCCCTTGTGGCTACCCCTCTGCCTCTCTTAATTAGGGAGTGCAACTCTATAAACCCCACAGGAAAACCAACCAAGCCCAGAACGCAGATTTACCCACTTCCATGGGTGCTAGTAACAGCAAATATCCCATTGAAAAGAAAAAGAAAAGTCCCAAATTTTGGATGACTCCTATTTTCCCCCCACATACACCCCTTTACTGTGTCCCATTATTGTTATTTATGGAAAACTTTGGCAACCATGGTTTAAAGATGCTAGAGAGGCATGCATTGGACCCTGCACAGCTGAATGCTTGTGAGTTACAGAGTTAATGGATTTCAGGCCAGGATGGAGAAGGATCTCTCTTAAAGTAGATTTCTAGAGATACTGAACTTCTGAAAAGCAGGCTGACTTCCAGAAGGTGACAGAAGAGCTAAGCATTTATTTTTATTGCGGTAGCAGCTAGGGACACCAAGTAAGGATTAGACCCCCATTGTGCAAGGCACCATACAAATGCACGCACAAAGACAGTCCCTGCATCCGAGAGCTCACTCACATTCTAGGTAGCTAGGTCCAACTCCTAGGATTTGTCCCATCCTAATTTATACTGTTATTTCTAGAACATCGGGAAAGATGCTGAAACATGTTCTTGCTGGATCCCATTTCCCTGTGCAGCTGGAGAAGTGGAACGTATATACAAGAACACAATTTAAATTGTACTCTCTGTTGAAGATACTGAATCTCAGATAGCCGCTGGGATATCTTTTTTAGCCTTTGCGTCCTCCCATATTTACCACAAGCATGTATAGTACTATCCCATCTATCTACAGCATCATCCTACAAACGCTTAGGGCTGGGTAGCACTTACTACCATGAGTAGTTTCATTGTAGTGAACAGGGGTGCCCTTAGTAGTAAGTGCTTTGCCTGGAAGTTAAGTGTTGGTAGGAGCAGGCCTCAGAATGCAAGCCTAGGAAGGCAGAGAGCTCATCTTCTCACCTGGCTGTGAAGCACCTAAGCTGCCAACCATAACTACTATGCACATCAGCAGCAATGATCTAATCTGGTCTGATCATAAACATTCTGTTCATTTTAACATTACCTAAGTTTTGGGCAGAGTTCACAAATTTTAGCCATAGGAAAGGCTGATCCATGGTGAACAGAGAGATTAGCGGCACCATGATTGTCAGATAAATCTTTATGGTATCCTTATGGACTTGCACGTATGGTTTTAGTGGGACTCAGGAATGTTGGCCAAAGGAAACAGCCCTTGCAGTGTGCCATGCATTTACATGTCTAATTCTGAGAATAAGTCAGAGAGCAAAGCACGTCCTTCCAATCCCGGTGAAAGATTTTTAACACAACAGGGAAGTCAGAGTTTGCAAAGCACTCCACACACCACAGTACATGCAGTGTGTATATGTTCCTATCAAACCTTTACTGGGCTTCTTGTGGCATGAAAAACAACTCTTTATATGCAAGACGTCATGTTCTCGCGCTCTTCCTAGGAATGTTAGACATTTCAGACTTCCGACAGACCACAGCTGCTCATGTAATGGAGAGAGAGGAAGAACTGTATGGTTCTGTAACCCATTATGTAATATGATATAAACAGGTTGTAATCACAATAATCCTGGGAATTTGTATTGATTTATTCACACAACTGATTCTGCTGCATTTACACAAAGACAGCTGCTCTCCGTGATTCCCCATAACTGCCAAGGATTTGGTGCACACCCAAATTTGAACTCTATTAATAAAACAGGGACTCCAAACCCAACCTGGGAATGACATTACTTGTTAGTCTTTAATTTATACATGACCAACCATCCTGGAGCACAAGAAAGGAACTGAATTAGAGAAGTTGCTTGACCTTGTGGGAAAGCTTTACATTGTTAAGGATCTACCAGAGACAGGTCTGCCTTTCCTTTTTAATAATTTATTTACGCTTGATCTGATGGGGAGTGGGACTCACACGCAGTCTATGAATAACCTTTTATAACACTAAGGGCTTTCATTAGTTAGCTAACCACATTTGCCCCACGCAAATCTAGTATTCTGTTTTATTTTGCAAGTGATTTTCATTGGAAATGCTGAATCAGAAAATTGATGCTACACAATACGGTATTTCTGCTTCAGAAATTGATCCCATATCATATCCCTGTTTGTATTCTTTTCCTTCTGTCCCTCATTCTAGGCAAAAGTTTGCTTTCTGAGCCACACTGCAGAAGCTAAACTCTTACTCTGGAGTTACATCACCCACACAATAATTGTACAATGTGCAGTAGAAACACTGGTCCGACCAGACACGGCAGTTCCTGTGGTCTATTTAATCCAGTTTCTTGTCTTGGGCAGCAGCCAGTATCCAATGCCTCAGAGGAAGGTGCAACAAATCCTTTAATTTTGTCTATAGGGGAAGTTTCTTCCTAACCCCAGTCACTTAGATGTTGGGTTACTCCCTGAAGCATCAGGTTTTATACCCCCACTAGCTTTTTTCTTCAATATACTATCAATCTTCAGTGAAAGATAAGAGGGAGAAATACTATGAGAATTTAAGCCCTGGTCTGAACTGTATGCCGTTCACCTTGTCAGTACTGCCAAGCCCCTGCTTTCAAAAACCAGGAGTCAGACCCAAAAAATTGTGCAAGTTTAAAATAACTAACCATTAGGTTCTTTATGTGTCTTCTGGTTTTCTAAGCCTTCAGGGTCCATGCTTCCAAGCTTTTCTCCTCCACACTATAGGCTAAAAATTTACCTTTTTAGAATGAAAGCTGAGATTCTCCTGTAGTTAGATGACTCCAAGAGCTAGGGCTTCAAAGAAAAAAACCCATCAAATAGAATGGCATTTACGATAAAATCATGAAACTTGGCACCACTGCAGCGTTGAATGAAACCCTGTTAGTTTATTTCCAGGCAGTAGGCCACCTCCCCATGCCACATTCCAAATTTCATTTCATTCAACAAAATTGCTATTTTCCCATTAAACAAAAGCATGACTTGAATGTGGTTTTCGTGCCAAAGCCATATTCTCTTGAAACACGGAACCAATAATCATCCACTTATACTGTAATTTAGCAAAATTCTGTTGTGAAAATGGACATTTTTGTTACAAAAGGCAAAAATAAGAATTTGAGGTTAATTGAATTACAAAGACACTTAGAGGCGCCTACTAAGAACAGTGTCCCATTACGCTCGCCACTCTTCAAAACATAGCGAGATACAGTCCTTACCCCAAAGCGCTTACAACCTGAACAGAGATAGATAGAAAGATAGAAATGGAGATGAAGTAGCTTGCCCACTTCACACAGCAAGTCAGCGACAGAGCCAGGTACAGAACCCACATTTTGACTCCCAATCCAGGGCCCTGTCCACTAGAACCTCCTGCCTCCCAGTTCTGCAAATTTTTGCACATCCTTATGACTATTTCACAAAAACTCAACCTGAGCCTCTAAAGAATACGGATGACCAGATTAAGTTGCATGTAAACCAGCTGTAATTTGTGTCCCGGAAGTTTACTCAATGGCAAATCTGTAGGCTAACTACCTGTTTGCATCTGTCTTATTTTTCTTCATGAACAAAGTATTTTGCAGCGCAGAATGCCCAAGAACCAGTGAGATCTAAACATGTTCATCTTCTGCAGAAAATGTGATTGCTTAAAAGACAGGCATGTACGAGCATAAACGTAACAGAAATTTTGGTTGTTAATTATCTACCCATATGCAATACAGGGTGTGTACTAGCATCCCTGAAGTTTTGGGGACGAAATAATACTCAGGATTAAAATGTTACGGGCACGTTACTTCTTGCCAGATTCGTAAACTTGGAAATCAAATTCCCCACCCAGATATTGTGAAGTATGAAAATAAGCAGAACTGCTCTGGGTAAAATAAATGCCCAGTAATATTAGAATTAAGCCAGCTGGCAATTCTGAAATGTTTGGATTCATTTTTGCTTAACTTTGCACTTCCAGGTTGCAGCTAGGACCAATACTGAAGGATCAGGGAAATTGCAACTACACTATTAGCAGCAATTCCTACCTTGTGCCTTGATGTCAGGTAAATAAGATTCTCAAATAACTTATTTGTTATTCACATAGTCCTGTATGCATGTTTTCCAAACACATAAGAAGCTACTCCCTGAGGAGCTAGAGCAACAGTATGGGAGTGGGACAAAAAACATGGAAGATGGATAAGGAAAGAAACATTAAACCAGCAGAAAGATGTGCACAAGAGAGCATTTTTCCCCCTCACTAGATGTGGAAGTGGCCTTTATCTGAGCAGAGTGTGGCTGTGGAAACATAAATTATGTTTTGAGGAGGAATTTAAAAGAGGAGAGTCTTGTAGTCATGGTGTAGTCCATAGTCAGTTGCTACCCTGTTCATTCAATAGATATTCTAGGGAGCATCATAGTTGACAGCATTTCCCATCTTGTGAATGGCTCTGGTTTCATTGGTGTCTAGAGCAGAGGTGGGCAAACTACAGCCCCCAGGACTGTCCTGCCTGGTCCGTGAGCTCCCGGCTCCTCCCCCATTGTTCCCCCTCACCCACAGCCACGCCGCCGCGCGGGCAGCGCTCTGGGCGGCAGGGTTGCGCGCTCCTGCTGAGCAGCGTGGCAGCATGTCTGGCTCCAGCCGGACGGTGCGGCTACCAGAAATGCTGCTCTGAGTGGCATTGTAAGGGGGCCGGGGCCAGGGGGTTGGATAAGGGGTGGGGGGTTCCGGTGAGCAGTCAGGGGACAGGGAGCGGGGGCGGTTGGATGGGGTGGAGGTTCGAGGGGGCGGTCAGGGGACGGGGGTTAGATAAGCATGGGAGTCCCAGGGGGGCCTGTCAGGGGGCAGGGGTGTGGATAGGGGTCAGAGCAGTTAGGGGACTGGGAGCAGGGGGGTGGACAGGGGGTGGGGTCCCAGGAGGGGGCAACTAGGGACAAGGAGCAGGGGGGTTGGATGGGTCAGGAGGTCTGAGGGGCGCAGTCAGGGGGCAGGAAGTGGGAGGGGTCAGATAGGGGGCTGGAGCCAGGTTGTTTGGGGAGGCACAGCTTCCTTACCTGGCCCTCCATACAGTTTTGCAACCACAAAATGTGGCCCTCGGGCCAAAAAGTTTGCTCACCCCTGGTCTAGAGTCTACTGCCAGTGGGGACAGAGATTTGAGGAAACAAACGAGATGAATGCACAAATTAATTATACAGTTTAATCATGTGGGGTATGGTATCCTCTCCATATGCATGTCTCACCTTCACTTGGGTACATCACCTCTAGCACCAAAGATGAGAAAAATCCCTGGAAACACGCTGAACTTCAACCTTTAAGCGTCCCTACAGTATCTTCTCCAGAGCAACACCACCACACTGAGTGGGTGGGCAAGCACACTAACCATTGGGTCAGTGTTTCCTTGCAGACACTCCCAAACAATGTGAAATTATAAAGGACTCCCACAACTACAGCAGATGGTTTGATCTTTCACAGTGTCCCCATAATATACCATATACACACACACACACACACACACACACTTACTGCCCAACCCAGCTCCCACTGAGGGCAACAGAAAGACTCCTTAACTTCAGTGAGAGTTGGATCAGGCCTGGAGATAGTATGCATCATTCTGTTTTACCTTGAACCACATACAGTAACTCCTCCCTTAAAGTCGTCCCAGTTAAGGTTGTTCTGTTGTCACGTTACTGATCAATTAGGGAACATGCTCGTTTAAAGTTGTGCAATGCTCCCTTCTAACATTGTTTGGCAGCCACCCACTTTGTCCACTGCTTGCAGGAAGAGCAGCCCATTGGAACTAGCTGGTGGGGGCTTGGAACCAGGGTGGACCGGCAGCCCCCCTATCAGCTCCCAGCTCCCCTAAGTTCCCTGTGCCGCAGCCGCCCAGCAGGCTATCAATTGCCAGCAGTTCAGCGGTCCCTCCCCCCACTGTCATGTGCTGCTCCTGCCCTCTGCCTTGGAGCTGCTCCCGGGAGCCTCCTGCTTGCTGTGTGGGGGTGGAGGATTGGGGGCTAATGTTAGGGTGTCCCTCTCCCCCCTACTCCTGCCCCCCCGCTTACCCCATCTCCATAGGGCGGAGGGGATGGGGGACACATGACAGGGCTCAGGATGGAGGGAGCTTGCTGGCCGCAGCTGCTGTCTCAACTTCCTGATCTACTTAAAAAGGCAATGTACTTAGAGTGGGGTCAGCGTACTTAAAGGGGCAATGCATCTCTCTCTCTCTCACACACACACACACACACACACACACACACACACACACACACACAC